>NC_133111.1:16499345-16807694 GCF_022965805.1 Primulina eburnea | reverse complement strand
TCTGATTATTCTCAACTTCAGATACTATAGATTTAGGAAGAATATCACAAATAAACTCTCCTTATAAAACCCAACCTAGATATTCTACTTCAGATATACCCAATTCTATAATAAGAATGTAGATTATACCTCAGAAATACCTAGACCTATATATACCAAAAATAAGATAGGAAGACAATTGAATATTCCAGAACAACAATTTGAATCAGAACAAGATCCAACAAGTCCAACTTTTTCCTCAATAACAGAAAATATAATTAATGAACTAAATGTTATAGAAAAATAATTCCAAATAGATAAAAACTTTCTACATAAAGATTTTTATGATATACATAATAAAGCGAAAAGATTATGGTTTTTTGAAAATTTTATGAATACCAGAAAAGATATTCAAGAAAAATTCTATGAATTTATAAATAAATATAAAATTAACATTTTATTCTTCGATTGGTTTGAAATATACTCCTCTCAAAATTCCTTAGAATACCCATTTTCAAACTATGTTAATCCTATTACAATGAGAAATAAATCACCAGAATGGGAAACTATTACTGATTCTAGAAAAATTCAATCTAATCATCCTCCTTTACAAGGAATTAAAATAGTAGTACAAAATCAACAAATTGAAACAATTCCTATAAAAAATCCAGGAGATAATAAAAAAATTAATATAAAAAACATCATAATACAAAATAATTTCACAAATACAAATTTAAATACCATAGGAAAACAACTAGATCGGATAGAAAAACAAATACAAAAACAACCAACAACTAAAATAGAAACCTCGAATAGTAAACTCAAAAACCCAATTTTTAAACCATACCAAATAACTGAAAATAGTGTTAAAAATATCAAAGAGAATAATTTTGAATTTATAAAATTAATACAAGATAAATTAAGTAAAATGGATACAATAGCCAGTAGCTCAAATCAACCCATAGATCAAACTATTCCTGAAACACCAAACTCTAATCTTAGAATAAATACCTTAAATCATGATTCAGATATTAGTGAAGCTTTTAGAACAATTCCAAAATCCTACAAATAAAATCAATAAAATTGATTGGAATCAATCTTCACAAAAGTTACAAATTATTCCTGCTCCAGATTTAGGAATAATAAAACCCATGACACAATCTCGTTTTAATGCTTCTTCCGTTTATGATTGGAACATAGATGGAATGACTGAATATAATATTCTTAGTATTTTACAACAAATGACTATGGCAGCAAATGCCTATAAAACTCAAACAAATACACAAGATAGAACCATAGCCGAACTCCTTATAGCTGGTTTTTCTGGTCAAATTAAGGGTTGGTGGGACTATTATCTTACAAATCAACAACAAGAAGATATTTTAAATTCTATAAAAACTGATGAAGACGGGATACCAATTTTAGATCAAGATGAAAATCCCCAACAAGATGCTGTAGCTACTTTAATCCTAACAATCTCTTTACATTTTATAGGTGATCCTTCACATTTAAAAGATAAAAATGCTGAATTATTATCAAATCTTAAATGTAAAAAATAAGTGATTTTCAATGGTATAAAAATACTTTTCTAACTAGAGTCATGCTTAGGGAAGACTCTAATCAACCATTTTGGAAAGAAAAATTCCTAGCAGGATTACCAACTCTTTTAGGAGAAAAGGTTAGAAATAAAATTAGAGAATCATGTGGAAAACAAATAATTCCATATAATGAATTTACTTATGGTCAATTAATTAGTTTAACTCAACAAGAAGGTTTAAAAATATGTCAAGATCTAAAATTACAAAAACATTTAAAATGGGAAATGAAAAGAACGAAACAAGAATTAGGAACTTTCTGTCAACAATTTGATATAAATCCTAATAAAACTTCTCCTTCTAAATGCCTAGGAAACTGTAGTGAATCTAATGAAAAGCCATATAGAAAAAAATTTTAAATACAATAAGAAAAATTTTAAATCAAAAGAAGATTTTTATAAGAAACCTTATAAGAAATTTAAAAATTTCAAACAATATCCTAAAAAATCATTTAAAGAAATTGAATGTTATACATGTCATAAAAAAGGACATACTGCTAATTATTGTAGATTGAATAAACAGTTAAATGAATTAGAATTAAATGAAGAAATATTAAATAAAATCTCTAATCTTTTAATTGATTCTTCTGAGTCAGAATTAGAAAATTTTTCTTCTAAAGATGAAAATGAATCTTTACAAATAGATGAATTAATTACATCTAGTAATGAATCTGAAAAACAAATTAACATGCTTTCAAAAGATCAACAATTCCTTCTTGATATTCTAAAAGACATAAATGATCCCAATATTCAAAAAGAATATCTTGATAAAATTTTAAAATCTCTCAAAGAAAATAAAGAAGAAAAAACAGAAATAAAATATACTACTTTACCAAATACTTCTAAAAATACTTACGACCTAACCAATATTTTAGAAAAAAGGAAGAAAACAAAAAATAAAGAGATAACAATCCAAGATTTACAAAAAGAGATAAAAGAAATAAAAATAGAACTAAAAGAAATAAAACAAAAACAAAAACAAGATTCTGAAATAATCAAAGGAATATTAGATAATATTAATATTGAAAATTCCGAAGAAGCTGAAGATAATGAAATTAAAAACATTCAAACCTTGAAAAAATTCCAGAAGACTTTCTTTTTGTATTAAGAGAAATAACCTCTAGAAAATACATACTAAAAATAAATCTGGTATTTTCAGAAAATTTTAAAATTAGTACAATAGCACTTTTTGATACTGGTGCTGATTTAAATTGTATAAAATCAGGGATATTACCTAAAAAATTTCAAGAAAAAACTAATGAAAAGCTTTCGGCTGCTAACAATTCTAAATTAAATGATAGTTCAAAAACAGAAGCATCAATATTAAACAATGGAGTTTTTATTAAAACTACATTTATTTTAGTTAATGACATACATCATACTATAATTCTAGGAACACCCTTTATAGAATTAATTACTCCATATAAAGTAAATAATAATTCCATCTCTTTTAAATTTAATTATAAAAAATTACATTTTGAATTCTTAGAAAAACCTCGTACAAAAAACCTCAATTTAATAAAAACATATTCTATATATGAAAATAGTATTAATGCACTAATTCAAGGAAAAAAATTTCAAAATAATATTTCTCTAAAAAGAATAAAAACTTATGGGAATTATGAAAGAATTCTAACAAATTTATTTGATCCATGCAGGAAAATGGCGTCATCAAGCAAAGTTAATTATTCCCAACAGAAATCCCCCACAGAATTAATTTCTTTCGGAGATATCAATCTCCCTGTTTATCCTCAAAACTCACAAAAATGTTTCAGGACTTCAAAACCTTTTCATCTAGAAAAATCCCAAAAAACTTTATTAAATTCAATATGGAACGTCCAACCAAACGATTCCAATCAAAAAGTCATAGTCTTAAATGCCTTGGCCTATTATTTCAATCAAATAAATCTTTCTTCCCAATCATCACATGAAGCTGATTCAGAAACCATATTATATTATGTTGTTTACCAAGGGAAGGTGACAGGAGTCTACAACCATTGGACCCGAGTGGTTGAAGTTATTAAAATGATCAAAATTCTTTTTATAAAAGTTTTAAAACCCTTCCTGAAGCTCTAGAATCAGCCAACCGTTTTATTGGTCCAAATTACTTTATTGATTATCCAATCCGAAAAGATATAAATACCCAAAAGAGTTATGGTAAACAAATAGCCCATGAAAATAATTTTCCAAAAAAGAGTTTTTATGAAATCCCTAAAAAAGTTTTAAAAACTGATTTTCAATTTTGTAATCATTGCGAGACGATGGTAAAAAATTTTAAAAGACTAAATGATTCGAAATCATTAATGTCTGATAAAATAAAGGAATTGACGGAAAAATTACAAAAAACAGAAGCAGCCCTTAAGACAAACCTTATAAACTTGGACCTTCTTAAAAAGATTCAAGATTTTGAAATAGACAAACCCAGTCTATTAGACAGACCTAGTCTATTTAATTCTAGCAAAAAACTGAGCCCAACAAGATTTTTCTTTAGACCACTTACAGAATTAAGCATATTACCTACCCAAATAAATGACATTATTTTCTCAAAAGCCAAAGAAAATTTCTACAAAAAATTCCAAATGATCCAAGAAATTCTTTTCTTAAAACCTAATGGCATAAAAATTATTCCTTTAAAAGGAATAAATGAATATGCCAAACATAAAATTGATTGTGAAAAAGAAACTTTAGACATAGACAATTGTTCTTGTCAACTTCAATTCTACATCCTTTCTACCCAAATACATTTTTCATCATTTAGAGATTTTTTCTTTCAGTTTAATAATAAGGAAGAAAGAATAAGTATAAATTCCTTATTAGATTTAGGATTAGTTTCCGAAATCATCATTACAGATAAAGATAACATAGACAGTCTCAACAGTGTTGCCCTTAAAAGTGCAATCCAATATATCTTTGATATCGGCAATAATGAAGTAAAATTAGAAATAAGATCAACATGTCCAGAATGGATTAGAACAGATTTAGAACCAGCAGTTCACAGAATTTGGGTCAGTCCCTTTTTTAAATGGCAAAAACAAGAAGCGGAACCCAAAGTCCATCATCCAACCATTTGCAGTGCTACAATCCAAAAAAAATAAAACATCAGAGATTACAGACATTAGCCTTCAAGCATAAATTCATCGAAAAGAGAAACGAAGACTACAGACTGTATTTTATGAATCAGATTTACAAAATCTACATATTGAGCTCATCACCATGCGTTGATCATTTTCCAGATTTTCATACAGATGCTCCAAAAACTTTTTATTTTTATACTAGAATGTACAACAAATTCTTGGAAGAATTAGAAGACCAAAAGATAGAAGAAATCTTCTACTCCTCAGAAGAAGATA
Organism: Primulina eburnea; assembly: GCF_022965805.1. NCBI lineage: Eukaryota > Viridiplantae > Streptophyta > Magnoliopsida > Lamiales > Gesneriaceae > Primulina > Primulina eburnea. The sequence goes on along the minus strand of NC_133111.1, from coordinate 16,802,771 downwards.
TTATCCTTGAAGATTACTCGATGAAGAAGGAATGCACAATTTAGACACATGATATTATTGAATTGTAAATTCTATATTTTAATTGTAAAATTTGTACTAAATATATATATATATATATACACATATATATATATATATATATATATATATATATATATATGAAAAATGACATCAAAATTATGCAAGCATGACAAGGACAAATACTACTCAAGATTCCAAGAATACCCTTGAAGATGTCTAGAAAAAGAAGACAAGCCTCCAAGGAAATGCAAGTTTTTTGATACCAAGTTTTGATTCCCACTTTCACTTCCTTTCTTCTCTCTTCTCTTTCTTACTTTTCCTACTTTCTCCACTCACATTCAAGGTGTTCTTACCTTTCAAGCTTTATGTTCTTGAAGAATTTGTAAATCCTTTGAAGATATATTGAAGTTCTTATTTTGATTCCAAGGTGTGTTTTATTTATGTGTTAAATACTTGTATATATATATTATATATTATATGGCCGGTTAAACCGCCTAAATATATATATAAATACCTATATATATTATATATATATATATATATATATATATATATATATATATATATCTTTGAAGATTTTGTGGTGTTCTTTGCAAAAGTATGCTCTACATATAATCCTTTAAAGATTATATGCAATCAGAAACTGGAGGAACCTCAAATCTTTAAAGATCTTTAAATTCCTGCATTTAAATTCTTGTATTTAAATTCCTGTCTTTAAATTCCGCATATATATATATTATTATACATATTATATGGCTGGTTAAACCGCCTACTTTATTTATTGTTATTGCATTTTCTTTTTATTAATTGCTTTTTATTATTATTGTTTATGAATATTTCTATTGGTGTTCAATTATCCCCCTAAGTATCACTGGGTAGTCTTTGGTATCAGAGCCTGGGGGGATAATTAGGGGGATAATTCATTTAACTGTTTATTCAATCTACAATAATTAGCAGTATGTCCTTTTTATGACATTTATAACATTCAATATCTTTAAATGATTTTTTAGGATATTGTTTGAAATTTTTAAATTTCTTATAAGGTTTCTTATAAAAATCTTCTTTTGATTTAAAATTTTTCTTATTGTATTTAAAATTTTTTCTATATGGCTTTTCATTAGATTCACTACAGTTTCCTAGGCATTTAGAAGGAGAAGTTTTATTAGGATTTATATCAAATTGTTGACAGAAAGTTCCTAATTCTTGTTTCGTTCTTTTCATTTTCCATTTTAAATGTTTTTGTAATTTTAGATCTTGACATATTTTTAAACCTTCTTGTTGAGTTAAACTAATTAATTGACCATAAGTAAATTCATTATATGGAATTATTTGTTTTCCACATGATTCTCTAATTTTATTTCTAACCTTTTCTCCTAAAAGAGTTGGTAATCCTGCTAGGAATTTTTCTTTCCAAAATGGTTGATTAGAGTCTTCCCTAAGCATGACTCTAGTTAGAAAAGGCGCGAGACAGTATGTCTCGGCGCGTTGCTCGCACAGCCCCTCGCGCATACGCGCGCCCCTTACTCGGCTCATATGCGCGAGGCCATTGTTCAGTTTGCCCAACTCTCGGGTACCCTCGCGCATATGCGCGGATACACATCACGCATATGCGCGAGGTGTTCTGCCTGCCTCGCGCATATGCGCCCAGTCTGGTCGCGCATATGCGCGAGGTGCTCTGTCCTCGCACATAAATTATCGCACATTACCTTAAATCGTGTCTCGGTTGGCCCTTTCATAATCACATTAAATTATAAATCAATACTCGTCAATTAACAGTGATTAATTCTTGGGCCTTACATTTCTCCCCCCCCCCCCAAAAGATATGATTTCGTCCCCGAAATCACAGGTAATCAATCATGTCGATTAGAAGGTATGTAATAGAAACTGGATAAAATACTCACATCAGTGAAATAATGCTGGGAATTCCTGTCTCAGGTCTGATTCAGTCTCCTAGGTGGCTTCTTCAATGCCATGACGAGTCAATTGAACTTTCACAAGAGGAATAGTCTTCGTTCTGAGTTGCTTTTCCTTACGATCGATAATTCAGATTGGTTTTTCGACATAACTCAGACTTTCATCAAGTTCTGCCTCGTCTGGCTGAATCACGTGGGAATCATCCGGGAGATATTTCTGCAGCATAGATACATGAAAAACATCATGTATCCCAGACAATGAAGGCGGTAAGGCGAGTCGATAGGCACGATCTCCTATCTATTCGAGAATCTCATATGGACAAACATATTTTGGGGACAATTTCTCTTTCTTGCCAAATCTGACAATACCTCTAAAAGGAGAAATCTTCAGAAATACTCGGCCTCCTACCTCGAATACCAACGGTCGTCGTCGAAGGTTGGCATATTTTGCTTGTCTGTCCTGTGCTACCTTCATTTTCTTCTGAATCAATTTCACTTTTTCTGTCATATCTCTGATCATATCAGGTCCAGTCTCAGGAACTTCAGAGATATCATCCCAATAAAGAGAGGATCGACACTTCTTTCCGTACAACGCTTCAAAAGGTGCCATCTCAATACTCGTTTGATAGCTATTGTTGTACGAAAACTCACAAAGAGGCAATGCATCTTGTCAGTAAGTGCTAAAGTCAAGCACTAAAGCTCTCAGCATATCTTCTAATGTCTGAATCGTCCGTTCTGACTGTCCGTCAGTCTGAGGATGATATGCGGTACTCAGATGTAACTTCGTACCGAGAGCTTGCTGCAAACTCTGCCAGAAGTGCGAAGTAAACCGAGGATCGCGGTCTGAAACAATCGACTTCGACACTCCGTGCAATCTAACAACTTCTTTGACGTAAATATCAACCATTTGGTCATATCGATACGTAATCTTATAGGGAATAAAGCATCCCGATTTGGTCAATCGATCAATCACCACCCAAATTGCATCACAACCTCGGGAGGATCTTGGTAACTGTGTCACATAATCCTTGGAAATGTGATCCCATTTCCATTCAGGAATCGACAAACTCTGTATAATCCCCCTGGTTTCTTTCTTTCAGCTTTCACCTGTTGGCAATTCAAACACTTGGCTACAAATTCAGTAACATCAGATTTCATCTGTTTCCACCAATATTGTGTCTTTAAATCATTGTACATATTCATGCAACCAGGATGTATGCTAAAACGACTGTTGTGCGCTTCTGTCAGTATTCGTTGTCTCAATTCTGAAACATTTGGCACAACTAGACGATTATTCACATACAGTACACTGTCACATACCTGATACTCTGATTGATGACCTGCTCTGACCATCGCAATCGAATTCTGAATATTCTGATCAACTTTCTGAGCTGCTTTAATTTTTAAAATCAACTCTGGTTCAACCCGAATAGCACATAATCTCAAAGGTTGTCGATCTGTTTCAAATACTTATCCAGAAAAACAGCAGTCTTCAATCAAATTTGAAATACCCATAGTCGAAAAAGATAGAGAACATACCTTCCGACTCAGTGCATCAGCTGCTGTATTTGATTTTCCTGGGTAGTATTTGATTTCACAATCGAAATCTTTTAACAAATCAAGCCATCTTCGCTGCCTCATATCAATTCTGATTGTGAAAACAGATATTTCAGGCTCTTATGATCAGAATAGATCTCGAATTTCTCACTGTACAGGTAATGTCGCCATATCTTCAATGCAAAGACAATAGCTGCCAATTCAAGATCATGAATTGGATATCGAGTCTCATTGGGTTTCAACTGTCTTGAGGCATAAGCAATAACATGCCCTCGCTGCATCAAAACACAACCCAATCCGCGGTGAGATGCATCACAATAAACCACAAAGTCACCAGTACCTGACGGGATAGTCAATACCAGAGCACTGGTCAACCTCTTCTTTAATTCAAGAAAACTGGTCTCACATTCTTCAGACCAAACAAACGGTGCATTTTTCTGAGTCAACTGTGTAATTGGCTTGGTAATACTGGAGAAATCTTTGATAACTCGACTATAATATCCGGCCAAACCCATAAAACTGCGAATTTCGGGCACAGATGTCGGTCTCGGTCAAGAAATCACCGCCTCAACCTTACTGGGATATACAGATATACCGTCTCCGGATATAATATGCCCCCAGAAATACCACTTGTCTCAGCCAAAACTCGCATTTTTACAGTTTAGCATACAATTTCTCAGCCCTCAGAATTCGCAACACACTTCTCAAATGCTCAGCATGCTCAATCATATTCTTCGAATAAATCAAAATGTCATCGATGAATATAATCACAAAATCATCGAGATATTTCTGAAAAATACGGTTCATCAATCCCATAAATACCGCCGGTGAATTCTTCAAACCAAATGGCATGACAATAAATTCATAGTGTCCATACCTGGTTCTGAATGCCGTCTTTGAGATATCAGAATCCCTGACTCTCAGCTGATGGTATCCAGATGTCAAATCGATCTTGGAATACACCGAAGAACCCTGTAACTGATCAAACAAATCATCGATACGAGGCAATGGGTATTTATTCTTTACCGTTTCCTTGTTCAGTTGCCGATAGTCAATACAGAGTCTCATGGAACCGTCTTTCTTTCTCACGAACAGTACTGGAGCACCCCAAGGAGATACACTCGGTCTGATATACCCCTTGGCGAGTAAATCCTCCAACTGTTCTTTCAGCTCTTTCAATTCAATTGATGCCATTCGGTATGGAGCTCTAGATATCGGAACTGTACCTGCATCAAATCAATGCTGAAGTCTATCTCTCGAATCGGAGGCAAACCCGGAATCTCATGTGGGAAGACATCACCAAACTCACACACCACTGGAAAATCAGCCAATGATGGACTCTATTTCAGTAAGTCAACTGAATATACAAGGAACCCCTCTGCTTCTTTCTGCAATAATCGAGTGATATTCATAGCAGATATCAAAGGAATTCTAGCTCGAGAACCCTTACCAAAAAATTTCCACTCCTCAGCTATTTCAGGTCTGAATCTTACAATCTTGTGCAAACAATCGACTGTAGCCCTGTACTTGGTCAGCATATCGATCCCGATAATACAATCAAATTCAGATATCCCAAGCACAATACAGTATAACTCAATTCCATGCCCATCATGCTGCAGTATACACGATCTAACAGACTTCACTGATATCAAACCTGTCCCCAACGGAGAAGAAACAGACAGTACCGCAGACAATGACTCAATAGGCAATGCATGACTCAATGCAAATCGTTCAGATATAAATGTATGTGATGCACAAATATCTATCAATACATATGCAGGATAACCAGAAATAAAGCAGTTACATGCCACAATATCATCAGGTGCATCATGTGCCTGCTCCTCAGTCAAAGTGAAAAGTCTGGCCTGCTGTCTCGGAGGCTGGCTCACTGTCTGGCTTCCACCTGGCCTCTGTTGTGACTGAGTAGAGGGTGATGGCTGGAAAGAATGAACAACAGATGGTCGTCTCCCTATCTGAGCCACTGATCCAGATGACTCTGCTTCCTGGGATCCCTGGGCACCTCTCTGTGGACATACTCGGGCAAAATGTCCTTGCTGTTTACAAATACGACAGCTGCCAAATACTCCTCGGCACTGCTCTGTGGAATGCTTCTCTCCACAGGTGCTGCAATAAGGTCCAGTATAGCTCTGGCTCTGTTGAGGATTCCCAGAGCTAGAAGAACTGCTTCCTGACTTCTTGAACTGTGAACTGCTTCCCTCTAGCCTTCAAGAAGTCTTTCTTTCTGCCACTACTGTTGCCACTCTCAAACCGGGGAGGTGGTGAAGGCATCTATGGTCTCGATGCTGGTGGCACAAATGAAGCTCCTCTCTGTCTCATCAGTCCGGCTTCAGCTCCCTTGGCTCGGTTCAAGGCATCAGTGAAATTGTTTGGCCTCCCGGTATTCACCAAGGTAAAGATTTCAGGATTTATGCCATTAATAAATTGGTTCGCAATGGCCTAATCATGTTCCGCCACTGTGTGGAGCAAACCGCAACAGTGTAGAGAACTTGGCCACATATTCTTCAATGTTTAGCTGGCCCTGTCTCAAGTTAGCAAACTCGGCGGCTCCATTGTCTTTCCTGTACGACATTGGAAAGAACCTCTGATAAAATTCAGTCCTAAACACATTTCAGGTAATAGTCGTACCTCTATGCTCTAATACTCGCTTGGTGGTGATCCACCGGTTCTTTGCCACATCGTGTAATTGGTGTCCAATTAATTTCACCCTTTGCTCATCAGTATAGTCCAGGGACTCAAATATCATCTCGATATCGTCTAACCAACTCTCACAATCCACTGCTGTCTCGGTACCTTTCAGAATCGGTGGATGAAATGACTGAAACCTTTTTAACAATGTCTCCATTGGAGTGGTTGTAACGTCCATTGGAGGATTTGACGTGCTACCCTGTTCTGGTACTCTTCTCGGAGGCATATCTGATAATCAAATGGGTTAGTAACAAATACCACAATTCTATTTCATTCCTCCTCCGATCATCTTACTGCTGATCCAGAAGCGGTGCTGATTCATTCTCAATCAAACATATTACCATATCAAATCAGATAAGCAAGTAACATGTATTAAAGCAGTAAGACATGCTAGCATTCAAAAGTAGGAAAGAAAATCTCAATCTACCACGCTCACTAGCTTCTATCTCAATCTACAGGATCTATCGCTCTGATACCACCAGTTGTGGGGACCCGGACGCTAATCATACTCTTAATCATCATTAGGACAATTTAATCAATTATAATAAACAGGGTCTAAATTTTTTTTTTAAAACAATGCGGAACGTAATGGAGATCATATTAATATACATATCAGTATAGAACAAGGTACAAGTCTTGTACGATATACATTCAATACAGACTAAGGTTCAACAAATATCTATCAAGTGTTTAAACCCTATCTACAGCAACGAGAATGCCGTGGTCTCCACTCTAATCCTGATCTCTTGTCATCTTCTCGACATTGATCCTGTCCCACTTGTTGTCATGCACACATACAAACACGACAACAGCCGGATAATTCCGGTGAGAATATAATCCCAATATAAATCAATGAAACATGCAATCATATGATAAACATAAAAGCATGAACAGATAACAGCAATATGTATCAAATTCTGAAACATAATCAATATAAAACTGTCGACAATGCTCGTGACTCCACGACTCAGACTAGACTCAATCCTAGTCTAGGGATCCCGGTTTCCAAACGTTGGTATTCTATATCGATCACCAGTAATAGAAGAAACTCTGATTCTATCCACATCGATATGGTATCGACCACCAGTAATAGAAGAAACTCCAATTCTATCCACATCGATAGCCAATCATCCGGTGACAGACTTTGGTACTATCGCCAATACACTATCTTGTGACATCGTGCAATGTGCCCGTGGCGATCCCGCCACTATCAGGCACTTCCGTCACAAGATCACTCATCTAATACATGCTTCCTATAAATCAATAGAACAGCATATAATAATCAAATCAATGCATAATATTTATATATATATATATATATATATATATATATATATATATATAACATGCAACAAGGCAAATGGCACATCCTACATGCAACACGTCTCGCGCATATGCGCGACCCTCCTCGGCGTATATGCGCGAGACAGTATGTCTCGGCGCGTAGCTCGCACTGCCCCTCGCGCATATGCGCGCCCTTACTCGGCGCATATGCGCGAGGCCATTGTTCAGTTTGCCCAACTCTCGGGTACCCTCGCGCATATGCGCGGATACACGTCGCGCATATGCGCGAGGTGTTCTGCCTGCCTCGCGCATATGCGCCCGGTCTGGTCGCGCATATGCGCGAGGTGCTCTGTCCTCGCTCATAAATTATCGCACATTACCTTAATCGTGTCTTGGTTGGCCCATTCATAATCACATTAAATTATAAATCAATACTCTTCAATTAACAATGATTAATTCTTGGGCCTTACAAACTAAGGAACAAATAAAGTTACCAAAGAAGTGACAGTTTTACCATGCTCTAGCATTTTGGCCATATCTCTCAAATTACTTGGTCAAATGGTAAAAAAATAAACACAATTCAAACAACTCAGATATCTACATGATTTTATTTTTATGTGGAAAAGAATATTCGAATGGGAAGATTTTCAAAAGTGATGTGTGTTAAATATAATTTATTGGAACACTAATGTAGACTTATGTGTCAAAAAATAATATTTTATTTGTGATTGTCTCCCCAAATTCGGCTATAAATAGGAGTGCATTTTAATGAATTGAGATATCCCTCATTTTATTAACAAACCTTTGAGTTCATAATATTTCTCTCTTTGTTTTTCTTTTATTTCTTCATTTAAATATAATTAAAATGTTAATTTCATATTCAAAGTTTTGCACTTTGAATAATGAGTATCTAACTTTCCAAAGTTGAGATGAAAAGGTGAAACTCTTGGCATGATAATAATGATATTAAAGGTAATAATATATCTTTTATATTATTTAATCATTATTTATTATTTATGTTATATTTATTTCTTTAAGCATTTTTATACCCTACTTATAAGTCGGAGTTTTGATTTATTCTTGCTATATGTTACACTAAATTCATGGAACTATTTAAATGTTAGTTTGACACCAACAATTTAAAGTGGATGCCTTGATTTATTATATATGAATTTCAATTATATATATCTCCATGCACATCATATATTTGTTCATTTACGTTCTATATACACAGTATTAATTCAGCAATATATTGTATAAATGGAATACCATGAGATAACATCGCCGTTATCAAAAAAATCTTTTTAATTTATAATTTCCTTTGAGAAAAATGTGATACATAGGAAAATGTATGTATAATGTTGAGGTCTTGAAATTTTATTAGTTTATAGATGTATTAATTAAATAGATCATTAATATTTTAATATAAGAGTAATTTTTCGATTTATTTGAGTACTGTTATAAATGTTTTACTCAACAATACTTGTGAAAATGAGAATTTTAACTTGATGGAGAAGATATTTTTCAAATTAAATTTTTGTAAATTATTGACCAGATTCTCCATGTACACGTTTTTTCCCTTACCGACCATGTAAATATTTTAAATCAGTTTTTGGGAAATATTTTTGTTCGACAATGAATTCAATATAACTTTTTTTTTTTCAAATATAAAAATTATAGATAAAAAATCAAGAAAACAAAAAGGAGAAAATTAATATTGACACACATTAATAGGGACACGGATCACCTATTGTGCACAGCATCTTGCTGTGTCCTGTGCACACATTGAATTTTTTTTTTAAAAATTTTTTCCCTATCTTTTTCTCTTTTGTTTTCCTTCGATTTTCCTCCATTTTTTCCATCTTCCACAAACATTACCAACAATTTTATATGAAATAATATAAACTTTTTAATTTTTTTATGTTAAATTAATAATTTTGCAATTCAAAATTAATATATTAAATTTTACATGTGAAAAACCGTATTATTTTTTCCGAATTTGATGAGTATTATTAACTTTTTTCCAATGAACATAATTTTTAACAATATAAAACTATTAACATGTTAATTGCTTAAATTAAAATTTAGAACATTTTCATCGTACAATATCAAAAACTAAAATTCAACAATACATTTCCATCAAAAATAAATAATTCATTCATTTTGAAACTTCATTTCAACTAACAATATTAATCGGCTATTTTTGAAATAAAAAACTACTCAAGAGCATTATTGGATATATCTCCATTGAAATCTATGGCTTCAAGAGAACTGTGAGGATGATCAAATTGTGCCTACATTAAATAAGAATAAATATTATAAAATCAATTTTATCATATAAGAATTAATATTTTTTTGGTTTTTTCATAAAAAAATGGAGGAAAACAAAATAGGAAAAGAGAGGGAAACAAGTGAAAATAAAAAATAAAAAAAATTCAATGTATGCTGTGCACAGTAAGTGATCGGGTCCAATAGTCGTTCATACCAATTTGCTAGCGCGCCACAAAGATTAACTGAGGTAGGTGTTTAAGCAACGGAAAGGGACCAAAATTTAAATCAGCAAGACGCACTCCACCGCGCCACGTCGCGATCTTCCTCGTACGTTCTGCCATCGATCGAGCGCCACGTGCCCCCTCGATTCTCATTAAATATCTCTACACCGCAATCCCGATTAGCCTTTTCCGCTTATTTAAACAAATCTCAACAACTCTACCACCATTTTAAACAAAAGGCGGAGAAAGCTGAGTAACTTTTACCCGGTCAAAATGATTCAGCCTCTGTACGCGTTGGTATTCGGAGAAGTGGCTGTGATCCTGTTGCTTCTGTTCCGGACTCCGCTTCGAAGCCCGATTCTGATGATACTGGACCGGACGAAGCAGGGGAAGGGGCCGGTGGTGGCATCAACCGCCGGAGGGACTCTGTTTGTGATCCTGGTGTCGATTTTGGTTACCATAAATAATATGCGAAGTCAGTCGGAGGATGTTATCGCTGCTAACCCGACGGATCAGGTCCTTTTGGCCAACTATATCCTCCAGGCATCTCTTTTGGGTACGTAGGATCATTCCCCATTTCTCTTCTATTTGTTTTATCTAAGTTTTACGAGCGTGTCACGAATTTGCGAATGATGTTGGTCGTGACCTTTTTTGGATTTGGATGCAACTAAACTGGAATGTGCAGAACTTATGCTAATAGTTTGAAGGAAGCACTAGAATTTAAACTTTTGACCTCAAATTTGCACTAATTTCGTCCCAAAACGAGTGACTAGATTGCTTAGTTTTGTATTCAATCATCTGATGCAGTAAATTAAGGAGTTTTCATGCATACATATATAGTGATCGATCCTCAGATTTATTTTATATATATATATATATATATATATATATATATATATATATATATATATATATATATATATATATATATATGATACTCACGGGAAATTTAGGGTCCGCTCCCAGCAAGTGTCACTAATCCAAACGCGGGTTTTGAAGTTACCCTGAGCCTGAAATAACAAAGAAGATCGTTAAGAGGGGGTCAGGAGGGTGTCCTGGCGTAGCTCCTCCGACGCTCAAGTCAGTGACTGAGGATATATGGAGAGCAGCTAAGGGTGCTGTTGAAAACAATCTATTGAATCCATTATCATACGCTCAAACCTGGTATTTATAGGAGAATACCTGGACCCTTGGTGGGCCTGTCTTCCATTTGGGCTATAGCTCTTGGTGGGCCTGTCTTCTTTTTGGGCTAGGGATGGACTAAGGGTAGTGGGCTCATCCATGGGATATCAACACACATTTTTATTTTTATTTTTATTTATTTCAACCATTCAAATATCAATTTAGTCCCTCCATAATTATCAAATTTCACTTTAATATATCGATAATGATAAAAAAAATTGTTCACACGCATCGCGTGTGCAAAATAACTAGTATATATTAAATATGTGACAGAAGAGCATTTTTTGTTCTGAATTATATGTTGTAGGTTAATTTGGCTGAACTTTAAATTCAACTCCTTCCCCAATCAATTTATGTAATTGTAGTACTAATTTGATGGATTTAGTATACGATGAATTTATTATCAAATTAAATGTATCCATCCAAACACGACATTATAGTTTTGTTAATCCCTCAAGCTAAAAATATATCTCGACATGGTTTCGCTATATCATTTTATTAAAAGAAACATGTTAAAATGCCCTAAAATATAAGAAGGGCACTGCTCAATCCGAAACCAAATATATATACCTGCTCGCCATACGCATTGTGCAGCCCATTTCATTGAATCTTTTTGATGTTTTATCATTATGCACGTACCTAATATTAACATATTTTGTAGGGTTTGGTCTATTTCTGGCGCTGATGATAGACAGAATCCATTATTACATAAAAGAAATCGGAATGTTGAGAAAACATTTGGAAGCCGTTAAGAGAACTACTCCCGAGTTTGAGGGTGTGAAAAGCTAGCTATGGGAGGGATGATTTAAATAAACAAACATTATCGAGATGATATATTTTGGTTAAATACGTTAGAATAGGTGTCTATCGAGCCAACTTGTGGTTTATGTTTTTATTGACTTTAATATAAAACTATATTTGTTTTAATAATGTTTTATAATTTTCTTTAATTATGGCATTATACTTTATTTGTATACTCATACAGGCTGCATATGAAATTTTTTTGAATATACAGTAGGCATCATGAGGTCTGTCCTCAACGTAAGATCATGAAACTCATTAGGAATTGTACCGTATATTCAAAAAAAGTTCCTAGTCGAATCAGCCGTCTAAAATAAGGATAAATGTCGCTTGAGCTTGAGAGTAACATTTGTTATGTAAACACCATTTTCATTAGTAAGGCCATGAAGATGTTCATTCATACATATGAGTGATCATATGATGATGCACTAAACAACCCTCTCTCGCACTATTCAAGTGGTTCTAAGTTATCGGCTGTAATACTCTGTGGTTATGGTCGTACGCCATTAGTCCTTTGACCCGGGACAATGTAGGGACTATAACGTACTAGTATGTACTTTGATCCGTTTATCGGCTCGATTGAGAGTCATTCGAAATACGTAAGAGTAAATGCATTGTAGTCCGAGATTCATCGATTCCTACGAGTGAATATATTATATGTGATCTGATGAGTTAATAGTGCAAAGAGTCTCTGGCCAGAGCCAGAATGTGCTTTAGGAAAATGTGTTTTTATAGTTGCACATATCATGAAAATATTAGTACTAAAAGATAAAACACATCTTTATTGAATTCATATACACATCTTTTTTGTATCGATCAAAGTCTTTTAATGCGTATAATATCCTTGTGATAGAAGAGATGACAAAGGAATAATTAAAATCTCCGAACATCCATAAATATTTTTGTGTTTTTACTTCAGTTATTTATTCTATCTTTCAGTCAGTATATTTCCGTAACTGTTAACAGTTAAACTGATTGTCATTGACTGACAAGATTCCTAGTTTCACTTTGTCACGAAACTGACACTTCATTCGAAAAGATTATAAAATTGTGAATGTTTATTCAACCCCCCTTCTAAACACATCTTAACCTATCAACCAATCCTAACAAGTGGTATCAGAGCAGTTAAATCTTGTCTCAGAACACTCTTATTCACAAAAACTGATAAAAATGTCTTCACTCAACAAAATACCGATGTTTTTCAGAGAAGATTTTGACGACTGGAAAATCATAATGCAGGCTCATTTAGCTGCACAAGATGACGACATGTGGTATGTCATTACTGAAGGTCCCATGAAGATCCTAAAAGCAAATACAGCAGTTGCCGTTACTGATGGGGCACCTCATCGCATAGAAAAGCCTAGAGAGGAATGGACAACCGAGGATAAGAGGAAAGCCAATCTAGATAATATGGCTAAGGATATCTTATACAAAACGCTGGATAAAGTTACTTTCAGCAAAATCAAGATGTGCAAGACTAACAAAGAGATATGGGAGAAACTGATCCTGCTGTGTGAAGCAAACGAGCAAACAAAAGAGAACAAGCTATCAGTTGTTGTTCAGAAATTTGATAACATCAAGATGAAAGCTGGAGAATCCATGCACGAATATGATGAGAGGATCGGTGGTATTATCAATGAGCTGAATTCACTTGGAAAAGTATATTCGAACAAAGAAGTGGCACTGAAGGTGGTCAGAGGTCTTCCCAAAGAATGGGATGACAAGACCATGGCAATGAGAGAGTCAAAGGATCTTAACAAAGTCGAACTTCTTGACTTGCTTGCGGATCTAAAGACTTACGAGTTTGAACTACAAACAGAGAAGGAGAACCTTCTACACCAGCTGCCAAAACTGCTTTAACTGTTGTCAGATGGGAACCAACTGGTTCAGTTAACAAATCTGCTGATCAACTAAGCAATGATGTTATTTCATTGTTTTTCAAGAAATTTGGAAGGTTTATGAGGAGGAATCAAGGAAACTTCCAGAAGCAGTATCTGAAAATCAGTCCAAAGAAGAATCCTACGCTTGCTACAACTGTGACAAATCTGGTCATTTCATAGCAGACTGTCCTAAGCCAAAGAAGGACAGTCGAGGATCAACTGAAAAGGGAAAGAAGCTATATGACCACAGAAGAAGGACCAAGGATGACAAGAAATCATCCATAAAGAAACATGAAGTGCTTTTGGCTGAAGAGAGAAAATCTAAGTGGGACAGAAACTGACAGTGACGAGTCAGAACCAGAAAGCCCAATCAGTTCAAGTGAAAATAAAGAGGAAGTCAAGTGCTTAATGACAGATGATGTTGAACTAGAGTCAGCAAGTGAACATGTGTTTGACTTCAGCTCTACTGATTTCACACGTGAGGAACTCATTACCACATTTCGGCTCTACGTGATTTCACACATGGTAAATGAGTATCACAAACTTGCTCGATCATTTGAGGAGGTTAGAAATGAGCAAACGGATCCCAATGAAAACAAGACAGGAACTGATGAGTCTAAAAAAGGAGATTGCACAACAAGAAGCTGAAATGATTGAAAATCAAGCTTTGATATGTCAGTTAAAAAACAGAAATTTCAAAACATACTGAAATAAGTCAAGCTTGGAACAACTCTTCAGTTGCATTGACTGAAATGCAGAATTCACAAAAATCAGTTGCTGATAAAACTGGTTTAGGATTTAACAGGCATGATGAAAATTCTGTAAGTGATACACAGCCAAAGTTGAAAGAAAACAAATGAAAGTACATTACCTTTGTAAAATCAACCATGGTAAATGAATTCTCAGAACCTAGTAAACCAGCTGTTCAATAGATTGAAAGTAAGAACAAAGGCAAATGGTATGAGATTGGGTATAGGACCAAATGAATATGGGTACCAAAATTATATACTCTGTGTGATTGCAGGTAACAGGTACAAACAAATAATCAACTTGGTATCTAGATACTAGGTTGTTTGCGACATATGACAGAAGATGAAAATTTGCTATCTCAACTGATCAAATATATTAGACCAAACATCAGTTTTGGAGACAACTCCATAGGTAAAACTGAAACGTCCTGATCTTTTTATTGCTTTAAAAGTACTAGAAATATTTTTTTTTAAACCTTCCTAGCGTCGGCCGAACCACAAAAGTTGCATAAAATATTTTGGAACCATTTTAAAATAAAACAACCAACTTTATATTTGAGAAATACAGCCCATACTATAATATCTCAAAAACCTCTCAAACATGAATTAAAAGTCGTAAAATATTTTTAACATAACTTAAAAATCATAAATCATATACTAGTGCGGAAACTAGCGTAGGTCCTCGGGTTGTGTGCACCTCCAGCCCAGTAGTATCACCTATCAAGACCTCCCTCATTACCACCTGCATCCATCACACCTAGTGAGTCTAAAGACTCAACAAACCATAATCTTTATAACGAGTAATACGTAATACAGTCAACATATATGCATAAAAATTTAAACATAAAAATTTTCATGATGCATAAAACTTTAAACATAAAAATTTTCATAAACATTTTCATGATGCATAAAACTTTAAACATAAACATTTTCATGACATGCAAAACCTGAATTTCCTTTTTCCTCAACATGACATGACATAAACCTTAAACATAATCATGATCATTTCCTTTTTTTCCTTTGTTGAATTCAGATCGTTAATTGTGACTTTTCTGACATGACATGACATGACGATGGATCCATCTAAATAAAACCACAGTACTGGGAGGCGGGGGATACCAGCAACACTCTCACCGGTCAACTGGGCCTGGCCTATCATGATTCGAATAGAAATATGATCGTCGGGGCTCCCTTTGGGGTCTTTTCCCATAAATGGGCTCCCTCTGGGGTCTTTTACCCTCACGATATTCCCATTCTTCCGTTACCACAAAACCGTTACCACTTTAACCGTTACCACATATTCGCAATGATGGAAATACGATCGTCGGGCTCCCACTGGGACCATAACCCTCACGACGTCGCCACCATTAACGAATTAATCACATTCACTTCGCATCCTTCAACATTTTTCATTCACATCACTTTATAAAAATCATGCATAACATAACATTTTTCATTTTGAAACCAAGCATGCAACATATATTTTAAATGTCTTCCCTCAGTCATAAATATCAAATAGACATTTAAAAATCATAATTTAATCGTGAACATTTCATAAACATTTTAAACATAATCATAATATCATAAAATAGCATTTCGGGCACTGCCATGACTTTTACTAATTTCTAGGTGTAAAAAGACCGTTTTACCCCTGGACTTGACATTTTACGTTTTCGAATTTTTCTTTGATTTCATGACTCTAATATGTCCCAAATATTTATTTAAGCCTACCAGAATTTTCTCATATTTTTATTTTGCATAATTCGGCGACTTATAATTTATTCTTTAAATGTGACGTATTAATGCGTTTTAATCCCGAATTAAACCAAACTTTCATATAAAATTCCCAAAAAAAAAACTTACTTATAATAATTATTTAAGCTTAAACCTAATTTTTCGTAATTTTATAAGGCATAAAACTAGGCTTTTCAATTAACTCGTTAATTAGCGTTTCGCGCGGCGATTAAATTCTGAATAAATCCAAACTCGTTATTTTGATCCCAAATTTTTAACATAGCATTTTTATGATTTATCCTACCCTTCCAAGTCGTGAGCCACCCCCGTGGACCCTTGGATAAAATTTTCCTTCTTATTTTCGAAATATGACCCTCACTCGAACACACCGAGCCATCTCTCAATTTACTCGAGCCACGCCCGAGCCACTTTGAGCCAAAACCTAGCCAACCCATATAGGGACCCTACTGTGCAAGACCAGCCCCAAAACATGACCCTAACCCGCTCAAAACCTCCTGGATAGAAGCACAAAATCTGTAGGTGTTTGGGGTGTGTTTCCTTGGGTGTTAGGACTCCTAACTAGTCTAGGACTCTCCCAAACGAGCCACCACCGAACCCACCTGTATCTAACCATCCCTAGACCTCGACCAGCACCTACCCAGACCAGCCCCAAGCCCTGAACCCAAGAGCCGAAGCTTCTGAATCGTGACAGCAACCTGCGAGCTTCAAACATCCCTCACGTTTCTGGTTTTCTTCTCGTGCCCTGCCTGAACCAACCCCTAGCATCCCCTGCCCCAACCTTAGACGACCTTCTCTAGACCCTAAAGGACCTAGTTTCACCCAGCCCAGCCCCCTGGCCGAGCCCCTCCTCCCTGCCAACACTTCTGAAACCTGCGCATGCTTTCCCCTAAACTCACGGGTGGAGTCCTAACTTGTTAGGAATCCTCCCCAGCCCTTGGCCACGAGTCCTAGCATGGCTAGGACTCCTTCCCAGACCCTAACCGAGACCCAGCTGTGACCCAAGCTAGGCCATGCATCGATTATCCCTTAAACCGAGCCCCATGATCAATACGTTCCGATTTCGGTCCCGACTTGTTTCTTTTATTGTTTGTGGCGTGTTGTGTAGTTCTAGGACCCCTTAGACTCGTGTAAAACATTCCTATAACATATCCTAATCATGGCAGCCCCTTCTATCACATATAAATCATGTTTTGGAACACAATCAAGCTTTTAAAAATTCATGAAGATGCATGAACGAAAATATTCAAGGGTGCAACTTGTTTTTCATTCAAAACTCAATTAAATAAATACTATGGTGTGATAGATGAGTAAAAAGAGAATTATGGCGTGTCTTTGCGTTATGTACGCACGAAAGTTCGTTGACGACGAAGAACGGAGGGAAACCTTGGCTTAAACTTGTGCTTGAACCTTCAAAAACCCTCCAAAAGTTGTGTACAGCCGTGAGCTTTCAAGAGGAAGCTGCCGTGTGTGTTGTGTGGTGTTGGGAGAGAGTTTTGAAATTAGAAAAATGGGTGGCCGATTTTTGATTTGCAAAGTGTAGGGTTTTGGGATTTTTAATATATTATATACTCTAATTAACCACTAACTAGGCTTTAGGCCTATTAAGTCTCAAAATTCAAGCCCATTAGCTTTAATTAGGATTAAAATAAAATAATACCAAAGTTTTTCTTCAATTAAATGTGTGAATTTATTAGCCGGGTTGCCAAAAAGTTCGTATTTTAGTTGAAAAACCAACACCGATAAAATTTACGTTCCGGCGTATAAAATCACTTCAAAAACCCTTTATTTTCAAAAATACTAAAAAGCATCGACCATCTTTTAAATAATTAAAAATAATTATTTAATAAAAATATTTTAAGTTTTCTTCAACCCTCAGTCCCCGTTTTTCGATCGTCGCTTGAATATTCCTAAAAATACATTTTTAATGCAACAATGTAGAAAAGTATATTTTAAACATGCAATTATGCACAACTTATTTAATAATGCAATTAAAACATTTAATTAAAATACAGGAGAATTTAATAATTTATATTCATATGGTTCGCGTGGCCCTTTAAATTTTCGGGGCGTTACAAAAACTGTGGTAAGAGTAAGCTTATCCATGGTAATTTTACAATTAAAGATGTTTTGCTAGTTGAGAATTTGAAGTATAACTTGATAAGCATCATTTAGTTATGCGACAATAATTTCTCAGTTCAGTTTGACAGACACACGTGTTCAGTTAGAGACTCAATTGATGAGGTCATCCTATCTGGAAATCGTTGCGGAAGTACTTACAAAGTCAGCTGGACTGAACAACCATATGCACCAATTTGTTTCATTGATTCCAAATCTTCTAAAAACTGGTTGTGGCATAAGAGGTTGAACCACTTAAACTTTAAATCTATTGCCTATCTAAGTAACCGTGATCTTGTAACTAGTTTGGCCAAAATAGATTTTTCAAAAGACAAAGTTTGTTCACCATATCAGTTTGGTAAATAAGTAAGATCTTCATTCAAAAACAAAGATTGTAAATCATCTTCTCGATGCTTAGAACTGTTACATATGGATCTTTTTGTTCCAATACCAGTCATGAGTTTTGGGGGAATGAAATACACCTTAGTAGTCGTAGATGATTTTTCAAGATTTAATTGGGTTATTTTTCTCAAATCTAAAGACCAAACTGCTGCAAAACTGATTAAGCTCTTCAAAAGCCTTTTAAACGAAAAATAAGTTGAGATTGATCGAACAAGGTCTGACAGAGAGACGGAATTCATCAATCAAAATATTTCAACGTTTTTAGAAAATATTGGAATCAAGCACGAGCTCTCAGCATCTAAAACACCTCAGAAAAATAGTGTAGCTGAAAGAAGAAATCAGACTCTTAAAGAAGCTGCTAGAACAATGCTTGCTGATTCTGGTATTTCTCAAAGGTTTTGGGCTGAAGCTGTAAACACTGCATGTTATACTCAGAACAAGATCAATGATTAATAAGAATCATGTGAAAACACTATATGAGATCTGGCATGGAAAAAATGTGGTTTCTTATTTCAAGATATTTGGCTGCAGATGTTTTATTCTTGATAATGATAAAAATCATTTAAAAGCCTTTGATGCTAAATCTGTAGAGAGAATATTCTTGGATATTCTTCAGTTAGCAAAGCATATAGGGTTTTTAATAAAACCTCTTTAAATGTTGAAGAGTCTATTCATGTTGTTTTTGATGAAATTGTACTAACTGATAAGCCAACTGATCCAGTTGAGCTAGTTGATCGATTTACAGAGATCAGTTTGGAGGATGAAAATGAAGAAAAAAATCATATCAATAGAAATATCCTTCAAACACCTGAACCGGAAATACTAGATCAATCAGTTGAGCAGGAACCTGCTCCTGATAATCAGTTGGTGGAGCAAACAGATGATATTCAGTTACCAACTGATACAGCTCCAACTGAAACTGAAAACATTCAGTTGCCAATAGAAGCAGTTGCTGATCACATTTTACTTGTGCAAATATATGTTGATGATATTATATTTGGGTCAATTAACCCCAAATTATGTGAGAAATTTGCCAAGTTAATGCATGATAAATTTGAGATGAGCATGATGGGTGAACTGACATTCTTTCTTGAACTACAAGTGAAGCAACTGGACACTGGTATTTTTATCAGTCAGACCAAATACACGAAAGAATTGCTCTAGAAATTTGGCATGGAAACATGTTCAGCTGCAAGCACTCCCATGTGTTCATCAGTCAAACTAGACAATGATCAAGGGGGAATATCAGTTGAGATTACACTCTACAGAGGTTTAATAGGTTCATTATTGTACATAACTGCTAGTCGTCCTGATATTGTATTTGTTGTTTGCATGTGTGCTAGATTTCAAGCAAATCCTAAGCAATCACATTTTTCAGTTGCCAAAATAATTTTAAAATATCTAAGAGGCACTCAAAATGTGGGATTATGGTACACTAAAGTCTCTTCTTTCAATTTAGTTGGATATTCAGATTCAGATTATACAGGATGTAAGCTAGATCGTAAAAGCACCAGTGGATCTTGTCAGTTTCTAGCAGACAGACTGATCTCATGGTTTAGCAAGAAGCAAACATCCATAGCTACTTCCACAAATGAAGCAGAATACCTTGCTGCTGGAAGCTGTTGTGCTCAACTTCTCTGGATTCAGCAACAACTGAAAGATTATAGAGTTGATGCTAAAGAATCTTTCATATTTTCTGATAATACGAGCACGATTGTGATAACTTACAATCCAGTTCTTCACTCAAGGACCAAACATATCAGACTAGAATATATATCAACTGAACAACAAGCTGCTGACATCTTCACCAAACCATTACCAGAGACTAATTTTTCAAATTTTGCAATATACTTGGTTTAATTGATTTATCTTAATCAGTTTTATTGTTGTTTTGTCAGTTTCTGTTCATTCACTTTGTCATTTAAATGTTTGTCAACTGATGTCAGTTAGTCATTTATCAGTTATTATGTTCAGTTCATTAACTGTTTGTCAACTGCTGTCAGTTAGTCATTTATCAGTTATTGTATTAAGTTTGTTTAACTATTTATCAACCGATGAAAGTTTAGTTTTGCAGAAAGATAAAGAGACAACAGAAATGATACAAATCAAGATTTTATTAAGAATAAAATCGAAACCATACAACATCATTCAGTTATCTTCCTACAGCTTCTTGCCAATCATTTAACCAATTAATAAGTTCTTGGCAATGCAGTTCTATGAAGAACTCTGAAGTAGAGATCTTCTCAAGCTGATGCCACTATTTCCATAGTAGCACATGCAACAGAACTACATTCATGACAAGCTGTGAAACATGAGAGACGTTAAAACGCCTGAAGTACTTTCTTGCTACAGCTCTCTGTTGGGTAGTGGGAACTGAACCGTGTCGATGAATAGATTGGAGATCTTGAAATTTAACCCAAAAAGACATGACTTTCATCCAGATGTATTCTTCGATGTCTTTCTTCACAACTTCTAATTGAGAAAGTGTTCTTTGTGTCACTACGTGATGAGTACTGCTGCAGCATCTAAAATGCTTGAACGACACAAACTAGACATACTGAACTATTTTTATCTAACATTTGTCTTATCTTATTTATAAACAGGTTATGCTTAATATTGAAGAAGATGCAGAGACTCAAGTAAACTGAAACATCTTTTGACTTATTCAAACTGAGTTTTTATTACCCTTACTTTTTATTATATGCATTTATTGAGGGCCAATATTGATTTGAAAAGTTAACTGGGAAGATAATAGTGAGTTGGTCTTCAACTGAAATGACAGTTCTCAACTGGTCATTCAGTTGTTGATCTAACTGATCTTCTCCAATAAGTTAACTAATAAATCGAATAATATTCTATATTAAATTATATGACTTTTTTTCGAAGCATTAATTGTTGTATTTCAATGAATAGTATTTTGGAACGTGGACCCACATTATCCATTAATAGTCTACACATGTTTTATCACACGAAAACACGTTTTTAATTCAAATTTTCCTGGACTGACACGTGTCCAAAAATATGAAGAGTCACTTACATCAGTACTATACTCGCTCCAATTCAGTTCTTCTCCTTAAGCTTACTTCAAATTTAAAGAGCAAAAACAAATTCGAGTTCTCTTTTTCGCAGAAAAACATTCATTCAAATGGCAAATCAGATCCCAACTCATATCATGAATGCAATGGCAATCGACTTTGACTCAGTTATGACTGTACCAGATGAAGCTGTGAAGAATATCTTCATCAAAATGGAAGCAACAGAACTGAAACAATTTTTTGGATTATCTTCCCAAGTAATCTATCCTAAAGAGATTCATGAACTCTATGCCAACGGCTATGTCACTACAACTGACAGTATCTCAGCTACTATAAATGGTCAGTTGCTGATCATCGATGAGTAGTTCATCTGCAACCTTTTCCAACTGCCTACTGAAGGCATCTGATGTTGAGGAGATTCAAACCACTTTGTCTGCTGATGGTCGAAAAATCAAAGTTTGTGATCCCAAGAAGGACCTGAAGCCAGAGGTGCAACTGCTAGCAGATATAGTAGCAAAAGGGCTTTCGACAAAGGCTGGATCCTTTGCTGCACTTACTCTTGAGAAATTTCAGACCATGACTGCTATTATGGCTGGACGTAAACTGGACTGGGAGAACATAATTTTCAACATCTCGAGGAATATGTTTCAATCGTCCAAGCAATGAAAAGGCTATGCAGTGCAGCTCAGTTATTTGCTGAAATTTAAAGGGCTGGTAACTGATGATTCTGAAAAGTCATCAAAAGTGAAACTCTTCAATGCTAAGAATGTCCAGCCACCGAAGCAGAAACTGGACATGTCTCCTGAGCAGTTTTTGAAGGTAAAGAAGGAGATTGGGACCCACGAGGCTCCCAAATCAGTTCAGAAAAAGTAAACCCTTCAAAAGAAGACAATCAAGCGCAAGTTGATTGTCAGTGAAACTGACTCAGAAAAGACTCCATCTCCCAGGGTCGTCAAGATGCCACGAACCTTGAAGACTAAACCTGCTGTTTCTTTTGGAACAATTCCAACTGAAAGATTGATGCAGTCGGGAGCTCAACAGCCTATCAAGGCTATTCCACTGAAAGCTGTTCCAACTGAATCCTCAACTGTGGATCAGCTACCTTTTTCTGCCATTCTACCAAAGAAGAAGGTCACTAAATCCGGTGAAAAGAAGAATCTTGCTGGAGTTAAGGCTTCATTGATCACTATTACTGGCTACACCTCTCTACCTACTGCCAGACCAAAGGGGATAGTGATCAGAGAACAAATTGATGCTACTACCTCAGGGTTGAGCATTCTTCATGCCTGACTGACTCTAAAGGCAAGGGCAAAATGCAAGAAGAGCCCAGGCCAACAAATGCCATCCAAACGCACATCGAGCTCATTTGGCAAGAGATCAATGAATTTTCAGAAGATAATCTCAAGGCTTATAATGAATGGGTCAGATTCAGGACTGAAGTCTTTGCCAAGCAGATTCAGAAGAAGTCAAAATGGAAGAAATTTGTTGACTTGTAGAATCTTGTTATGAAGGTAGTCAAGGCATCTACTGTTGTTCAAGCTCTGGAGAGAAAGAAATATTTCTTCAATCAACTGAGAGAAAAGAGGCTGCAGCAGATAGTCGTTCAACTGTGACTAAACTATGATCCTACCAGTCCAACTGCGTATAAAGACAAAGTTGTGCATGACCAACTAGACTCAGTTCTTCTCTCATTGCAAATGGAGATCAAAAATTGAGAAATGGATCAAGAACTGATCATTCCAGCAGCCTCCCAAGATTTATCATCAGAAGAGCCAGCTGAATAATTAGTTCAAGAGCCAACCGAAGACAGAGCTGCTAAATCTACTCAGCAAGAAACTGCCCCTTCCACATCAGGTGCTCAACCAACATCATCTTCAGCAGCTCCATCTTCAACTGATGATCCAAAGTTTTATTCAGAAGCTGAGCTATCATTGGACAATCTTGATGAGGTCATCAAATTAGTCACCTCTGATATTCAGCTGGAAACGTCCAAATCTGTAGAAGATGTTGTCCTATCTGAGAAACCAGCTGATCAACCTATTATTTCTGAAGAACCAGCCGAAGAGGCTATTTTTGAAGCTGGCAAACCAGTTCAGTCAGTTGTTATGACTGAACAGGTTGTTCTGGAACAAACTGAAGAGGCTCAGCTGCACTCAGTTACAACAGAAGAAGTTCCAGCTGAAGAGCCAGTTATTCAACCAGTTGAAGAGTCAATTTTCCAACCAGCTGAAAAACCAGTTTTGGAATCAGCTGTGCAAGCAACTGAACAACAAATTGAGGAACCTTCTTCTACTTTTGTTCCTCCTACTGTCTCTTCTCCTCCCCAGCATCAATATGAACTTACAATTGAAAATGTTTCAGAAATGGTGACGCATGAACTGAAGAAACTCACGGTACTTTGATTGTCTTTACTCAACAAGAAATGGTGCAGATTCCAGAAACTTCTGGAGCCATGTCTCCTGGTATTTCAGACACTGAAGCCTTATTTGAACAAATTCAGACTGTCAGTCCAACCTCGTCAGTATGATGAATGCCATTTCTGAAATACAATCAACCCAGCTCGCACACTCACAAAAGCTTAACCCTAACAAAGAGTTTACTACGAACCAATTGAATCAAATCAATCAGAAGGTAACTTTTCTCTTTCTCCAGATGGAAGAAATCAAGAAAGAGAGACCATCGACTGAATCTTATTTCAAAACTCAAGCACTAGTTGCCAGACGCTTTGATTTTCTGGAGAGTACAGTCACCAAAAAGATTGATATGCTGCAGAACATTGTGATTAATGTTGTACCAGATATCGCAGCAGATGTTCGTATTCTATCCAAGAAATTTGATGTGCTTGACAAAAAGGGGGAAATAGGACAGATAGAAGATGCAAAAGATCAGAAAGAAGAAGACAAAGGAAAGAAGAAGAAATGAAATGAAGATCAACTGATTTCAGTTATTGGTTGAATACTATAGAAGAAATTCTTTATTCTTTTATTATTTGTACGAATCTATACATTCTCTTATTGTTTGTACTAATCTGTACATTAGAAGATTTATTTTATCTACAATGAATTCGAAGAATATTTTCGAGTTCAGTTGATCAGTTCATTCTTTACAAGTTTTGTCAAACACCAAAAAGAGAGAAATAATTCGAAACTTAATTTCGGATGTTTGAAAAACTAAGTATTTAATTTATTGGACTAACTGATCAAGTAGCTTCAAGTACCTGAACTACATAAATCAACTGACAGTTGCCTAACCGAAGATTAATGCGTAGTTTATTGAAGGCAACTGAAACCAGCTGAATTAAACTTACGAAGACAACTGACTGATCAGTTGGAAACTGATCAGTTGACATATTCAGTTTTGAGCTTACCAGCGATCATTTATCAGTTGATCATTCAGCTGTACACGTATCAGTTTAAAAGGACATTCAACCGACAACAGTACAAAGCAGACTGAAACAAGTAGTGGAACGCCGCATTTCAGAAATTACAGTGAACGAATGTCTGAGGAATATTGATGGGGCAATCAACGGATATAAAGATTCAAATTATATTTAATGTTATCGTTGAAGAGAAGCCTATAAATAGGTGAGAAGAGCAGTTTAGAAAACATTCTGGAATATTGATCTATCTATTCTCACAAGCTTGTTTTTACCCTACCAAATTCATCGCTCTTACTGAAGAGTCAAAAAGCTCACACTTATCTGATTTATTTGAAGCATTTGAGGCTACCTTTCGAGCTTACTAGCACAAACCATTTTATTGTCTATTTGATCTTTAACTAGATCAGTTGTGCTAAGTTCAGTCGAAGAACTGTGAGATATTTAGTAAACTAAGAGTTTCAGTTTTGGTAGTGTTAAGTCCAAACTGAAGTGGGTCTCTACAAGTTTTGTATCGATCATAGTCTTTTAGTGCATATCTTATCCTTGTGATAGAAGGGATGACGTAGGAGTTCTTTCAATCTCCGAACATACATAAATCTTTTTGTGTTATTATTTCAATTGTTTATTCTATCTTTCAGTCAGTTTATTTCCGCAACTATTATCAGTTAAACTGATTGTCATTGACTGACAAGATTCCTAGTTTCAGTTTGTCACATAACTTACACTTCATTTGAAAAGATCATAAAATCGTGAGTGTTTATTCAGCCCCTCTTTCTAAACACTTCTCAACCTATCAACCGATCCTAACATGGTATTTCTCAAAAGTTTTGGGTTGAAGCTGTAAACACTGCATGTGATACTCAGAACAAATCACTGATTAATAAGAAAAACACCATATGAGATCTGACATGGAAGAAAAATTGTGGTTTCTTATTTTAAGATATTTGGCCGCAGATGTTTATTCTTGTTAATGGTAAAATCATTTAAAAGCATTTGATGCTAAATCTGTAGAGAGAATATTTCTTGGATATTTTTCAGTTAGCAAAGCATATAGAATTTTTAATAAAAGGTCTTTAAATGTTGATGAATATATTCATGTTGTTTTTGATGAAACTGTGCTAACTGATAAGCCAACTGATCCAGTTGAGCTAGTTGATCGTTTTACAGAGATCAATTTGGAGTATGATAATGAAGAAGAAAATCATATCAATAGAAATATCCTTCAAACACCTGAGCCAGAAATACTAGATCAACAGTTGAACATGAACCTGCTCCTGATAATCTTTTGGTGGAGCAAACATATGAAATTTAGTTACCAACTGATTCATGAGCTCAAACTGAAACTGAAAACATTCAGTTGCCAACAAAAGCAGTTGCTGATATGGAAGCAACAAATACTGAACTCAGATGAAATAAATCACATCCTCCAGAATTGGTGATAGGTAATCCATCTGACCCGATAAGAACAAGAAATCAAATGCTTAATTTGTTCATTCATTCTGCTTTTGTCGCACAACTGGAACAAAAGAAAACTGACGAGTCTCTTGCTGATCTTAACTGGATAAATGCAATGCAAGAGAAGCTAAATCAGTTTACCCATAACAATGTCTGGAACCCAGTTTCAAGAACAGTTTGTAAAACAATTATAGGTACAAAATGTGTATTTAGAAATAAACTGAATGAAGATGGTTCAGTTGCACGCAACAAAGCAAAACTTGTAGCACAATGATATAGGCATGAAGAAGGAATTGACAATGATGAAACGTATGCACCAGTTGCAAAACTAGAAGCAATCAGAATGTTCCTTGCCTATGTATCATTCGAGAATTTTAAAGTCTACCAAATGGATGTAAAAAGTGCATTTCTGAATGGTCAGTTGCAAGAAGAAGTTTAATTTGAACAACCACCAGGTTTTATCAATCAATCTTTTCCTGATCATGTCTATCATTTGAAAAAAGCTTTATATGGTTTTAAACAAGCTCCAAAGTTGGTATGAGACACTTTTAAAATTCTTAACTGATAATGATTTTACTGTTGGATCAGTTCATAAGAACTTGTTCAAATTTTCTAAAAATGACATTTTACTTGTGCAAATATATGTTGATATTATTTTTGGGTCAACTAACCCCAAATTATGTGAGAAATTTGCCAAGTTAATGCAGGACAAATTTGAGATGAGTATGATGGGTTAACTGACATTCTTTCTCGAACTACAAGTGAAGCAACTGGACACTGGTATTTTTATCAGTCGGACCAAATACACGAAGGAATTGCTCAAGAAATTTGGCATGGAAACATGTTCAGCTTCAAGCACTCCCATGAGTTCATCAGTCAAACTGGACAATGATCAAGGGAGAATATCAGTTGAGACGACAATCTACAGAGGTTTAATAGGTTCATTATTGTACATAACTGCTATTCGTCCTGATATCGTATTTGCTGTTTGCATGTGTGCTAGATTTCAAACAAATCCTAAACAATCGCATTTTTCAGTTGCCAAAAGAATTTTAAAATATCTAAAATGCACTCAAAATGTGGGATTATGGTACGCTAAAGTCTCTTCTTTCAATTTAGTTGGATATTCAGATGCAGATTATGCAGGATGTAAGCTAGATCGTAATAGTACCAGTGGATCTTGTCAGTTTCTAGGAGACATACTGATCTCATGGTTTAGCAAGAAACAAATATCCATAGCTACTTCCACAACCGAAGCAAAATACCTTGCTGCTGGAAGCTGTTGTGCCCAACTGCTCTGGATTCAGCAACAATTGAAAGATTATAGAGTTGATGCTAAAGAATCTTTCTTATTTTGTGATAATACGAGCACGATTGCAATAACTTACAATCCAGTTCTTCACTCAAGGACCAAGCATATCGATTTCAGACATCACTTCATCAGAGACCATGCTCTGAAGAAAGCTATCAGACTGGAATATATGTCAACTGAACAACAAGCTGCTGACATCTTCACCAAACCATTGCCAGAGACTATGTTTTCCCACTTTTGCAATATACTTCATTTAATTGATTTATATTAATTATATCATTTTTATTGCTGCTTAGTCAATTGTAGTTCATTCAGTTTGTCATTTATTATTTAAATGCTTATCAACTAATGTCAGTTAGTCATTTATCAGTTATGATATTTAGTTCGTTATCTGTTTGTCCACTGATGTCCGGTAGTCATTTATCAGTTATTGTATTCAGTTAGTTAGCTATTTATCAACTGATGAAAGTTAAGTTTTTGCAGAAAATAAAGAGACAACAGAAATGATACAAAACTAGATTTCATTGGGAATGAAATCGAAACAATGTTACACGACACAATTCAGTGTATATAGAATCTTGCCACTCGGTAATCCAGTTATTCAATTCATGAATTCGAATCCTTATGAAGGATTCTACACTGGAGATCTTTTACAGATGATGTCATCTTTCCACAGCATCGCAGGTAGCAGAACTTGATCGGAAGCAAGCTCGGTAATATGATCGACACTAAACCGCCGTTTGTACTTTCTTGTTGTTGCTCTCTGTGTGGCATTAGGAGTCAAACAATTTCGATGCATGTTCTGGAGATCTTGCACTTTAAACCATGAAGACATGACCTTCATCTAGATGTACTCTTCAATGGTTTTCATCAAAGTTTCCAAATGAGGAAGTGTCCTTGGTGTAAATAGGTTTGCGTATTGCTGCATGCATCCGAATTGTTTGAACTAGACATATTGAACTATTGTTATCTAAATTTTTTTTATCTTACTTATAGAAAGGTTATATTTACAATTTGATAAACATAAAAATTGTACATTAATTAAATGTTTTATAATATAAATATATAGTTTTTGTTTTATTAAATGTTTAAATATTATATGTTTTATAATAAATTGTATAAAATATAAGTTGTTGTGTAATTATATGTTTTTAATATTTTTTACAGGTTCGATAAAACAAGAATAAACTTGGCGTTGTAAATGGGATTAAGATGATTCTTGGACCTGTAGAAAGTTGATGTTAATATCTACAATATTGGTGGCAAGCGTGAGAAAAAAATCTTCTCACAAGTGGGATCAAATTAAGCAACAATTAAAGTTACCAAAGGAGTGACAGTTTTACCATTCTCTAGTATTTTGACCATATCTCCCAAATTACTTGGTCAAATGGTCTGAAAAAAATACCACAACTAGACAACTCAATTATTCGCATGTTTCTTTTTATGAGAAGAAGCAAATTCGGAGAAGAAGATTTTCAAAAGTGATGTGTAATATAATATAATATCTTGAAACACCAATGAAGACTTATATGTGTAAAAAAATAATATTTTATTTGTGGTTGTCTCCCCAAATTTGGCTATAAATAGGGGTGCATTGTAATGTATTGAGATATCCCTCATTCTATGAACAAACTTTTGAGTTCATAATATTTCTCTCTATTTTTTTCCTTTATTTCTTCATTTAAATATAATTAACATGTTAATTTCATATTCAAAGTTTTACACTTTGAATAATGAATAGCTAATTTCCTAAAGTTGAGATGAAAGTTGAAACTCTTTGTATGATAATAAGGTTACTAAAAGGTAAGAATCTATGTTTTATATTATTTAATCATTATTTATTGTTTATGTTATATTTATTTCTTTAAGCATTTTTATATCCTACTTATAAGTGGGAGTTTTGATTTATTGTTGCTATATGTTACACTAAATTCTTGGAGCCATTTAAATGTTAGTTTGGTATTACCAACCATTTAAAGTGGACGCCTTGATTTATTATTATGAATATATTAAAATATTAAATTACTTGGGACTATTTAAATCTTTGTTTGGTTTTACCAACCATTTAAAATACGAACCTTGATTTAATATATATAAATATATCATAATATTAATTTCTTGGTACCATTTAAATGTTAGCTTGGTTTACCAACCATTTAAAGTGAGAACCTTGATTTAGTGTTTACAAATATATATATAGCACAATAAATACTTGACAACATTGATAAGTTTTGGTATATATTATATACTTATAAGATAATAATATATAACATTATATAAATATGATTATTTAATATATTGGAACCATTTTATTAAGTGGATTTCAATAATGTTCGTTAATGTTAACTTTATTAAAATACCAAGAGTGGATCCTTTAATCTCAACTACTTAAATTAAAATTTGAACAATTAAAAATTACCAATTAAAGATTGAAATAACTAAAAGAAAAAATAAATAAAAAGACATTGTAGTGGACTTGTAATTATCTTAGCTTCCTCGAAGATACGATATTCGAACTCATCGAATTATACTACTTGTGGACAACCTGCTCTAGAGAGTGCAACAATCAAAGTCGCAACAAGTTTTTGGCGCTGTTACCGGAGAAGTATAATTTAATTTCAAGTCTATTTAATTTTGTTTATAGTTTATTTTTCTTTATTTGAATTTTTATTGCTTTTGTGTGTTTTTATTCTTTTGTATTTGCATTTGCATTTGCATGAGCATTTGGTCACGTACACTTAGTGGTCGACTCATTCGAAATAGCCCTTTATTTTTACAAAACATGGCGGAAGAACCCATCCAAGAAAATGAAGATGAAATTCAATCTCAACATGATCATGATAGACGAAGAACATTTAGAGATCGCATGAATCCTACACGTACTAGTACACCTTCATGTCTAGTTTTTCCCCCTGATGCATCTCATTTCAATTTTAAGCATGGTAATATCCAAATTTTACCCAATTTTCATGGCTTAGATTCTGAAAATCCATACATGCATTTACGAGAGTTTGAAGAAGTGTGCAACACATATAATAATCTAATTGTAGTATGAACACCATTTGACTTAAGCTTTTTCTTTTTTCTTTAAAAGATAAAGATAAAACATGGCTACAAAATCTTAGATTGGGATCCATTTGAACTTGGGATGAATTGCAACAACAATTTTTGAAAAAGTTTTTTCCATCTCATAGAACAAATTCTTTCAAAAGGCAAATCATCACTTTCACTCAAAAACAAGGAGAAACTTTTTATCAGTGTTGAGATAGATACAAAGAATTGCTTAATCTTTGTCCACATCATGGTTTTGAAATTTGGAGAGTTGTTTCTCAATTTTATGAAGGCTTAACACATAAAGATGGGCAAATGGTTGAATTTATGTGTAATGGAACATTTGAAGATAAAGATCAAAATGAGGCAATTGAGTATCTCGATCCATTAGCTGAAAATGCTCAAAATTGGGACACTATAGGTACAATCAAACCATCAAACAAGATTCAATCTCCCACATCTGGTGGAGGTATGTACTCCCTCAAAGATTAACATGATCTCCAAGCTAGATTTACCTCTTTGGCAAGAAAAGTTGAGGCACTTGAATTGACAAAAAATGGTCAATTAAAGCTATTCAAGAAATTGCATGTCACATCTGTGATACAAGTGATCATTCTACAAAAGATTGTCATACTTTGCCTTCTTTTAAAGAATGTATCCATGAACAAGCCAATGTTTTAAACAATTTCAAAAGGCCAAATTTTGAACCATTTTCTCAAAGTTACAATCAAGGTTGGCGAAATCATCCAAATTTTAGTTGGAGGAATGATAATGCTGCACAATTTTCACAACCACATTTCCAAAATCAACAAAATTTTCAAAATTATGCACTTTATGTTTCTCCACCTAAAAGGAATTTGGAAGATATATTAAATTCTTTCATTGCAAAGCAAGAGTATCAATACTCAAACTGCTCAAACCATGACAGATTTGAAAGATACTCTTGCTAAATTTGCATCTGCACTTAATGTTCATGAAAAAGGTAAATTTCCTTCACAACCTCTGCCTAATCCCAAGGATCATCCTTCACAAACTGTAACTTCTGGAACTCAACCGATGGATCAGGTAAAATCTGTTACTACCCTTCGAAGTGGTAAGGTTGTGGAAAAATCCATTCTTGAACCTTGTGAAGATGATGATAAATCAACTCCAAAGGGTAAGGAAGTGGAACCCATAACTTGCGAAGAGGAGGTTCAACAGACAGTGTCACCACCATTCCCTCATGCATTGAAAAATACAAAAAAATCAAATTTGATATATATGATATTTTTAAACAAGTATAAGTTAATATTCCTTTATTAGATGCAATAAAACAGGTACCATCATATGCCAAAATTTTGAAAGACTTGTGCACTGTGAAAAGAAAATTGAATGTGAAAAAGAAAGCATTTTTACCCGAACAAGTAAGTGAAATCATTTAAAATAATAATACTTTGAAATACAAAGACCCTTGTTGTCCTACTATTTCATGTATTATTGGAGAACGAAAGATTAAAAAAGCTTTGCTTGATCTTGGAGCTAGTGTGAATTTACTTCCATATTCAGTTTATTAAGAGCTCAATCTAGGTGAGTTAAAATCTACTCCGGTAACACTTTTACTTGCCGATAGATCAGTTAAAGTGCCAAGAGGTATGGTAGAAGACGTGTTGGTCCAAGTTGATAACTTTGTATATCTTGTCGATTTCATAGTTTTAGATACACAACCTATCGAAACTTGTAATGCAATTCCTGTAATTCTGGGTCGCCCATTTTTAGCAACTTCTAATGCTCTTATAAATGACAGGAATGGAATAATGAAGTTATCATTTGGTAACATGACCTTGGAGCTTAATGTTTTTAATCTTTGTAAGCAACCACATGACAAAGGAGATGAAAGTGAAGATGAAAATCTTATTGAAGTACTCGTGATCAATTGAAACTGTTAAAGAAAATATTGAAATTGATCTTGATGAATTTATCAGGTATCACTCGTTACCAGGATCAGAGAAAGAACTTGATGCAAAATATGAGAACAAAGACGAACCACCCATATTGAAGTTAAAACCCTTGCCAGAAGAATTGAAGTATGCATTTCTTGGAGAAGATGAAACATATCCGGTGGTAATTTCTTCCAAACTAGAAAGTGATCAAGAAGGTAAATTAGTTGATATGCTTAAAAGACATAAAAATGCAATTGTTTGGATACTAAAAGATCTCAAGGGCATTAATCTAGTAATTTGAACTCACAAAATTGACTTAGAAGAAAATGCAAAAACATCTCAACAACCACAAAGGAGATTAAATGCACACATGAAAGATGTTGTGAAAACCGAAGTTCTCAAACTGCATAATGTTGGGATTATCTACCCTATTTCTGATAGTAAGTGGGTAAGCCCAACACAAGTAGTTCCAAAAAATCTGGCATCATAGTTATAAAAAATGAAAAAGGTGAATTGTTAACAAGTCGAGTCCCATCTAGTTGGCGGATGTGTATTGATTATAGAAAATTAAATGACGCCACTAGAAAAGATCATTTTCCATTACCATTTTTGTATCAAATTATATAAAGAGTAGCAGGTCATCCATACTACTGTTTTCTTGATGGATATTCAGGTTATTATCAAATTCCCATTACACTCGAAGATCAAGATAAAACTACATTCACATGTCCTTTTGGAACATTTGCATTTAGAAGGATGCCATTTGGATTATGCAATGCCCCAGCAACATTTCAAAGATGTATGCTAATTATTTTTGCAACATGGTTGAAAATTGTTTGGAAATTTTCATGGATGATTTAACTGTCTTTGGGAATACATTTGATAATTGTCTTGAAAATTTGGAAATTTTTTAAAAAGATGCGAGGAAAATGGTCTTATTTTAAATTGGGAAAAATGTCATTACATGATTACTTCTGGAATTATTTTGGGACATGTTGTGTCATCTCATGAAATCGAAGTTGATAAAGCAAAAGTTGATATCATTGACAATTTACCCCCTCCAAAAACCATTAAAGAAATTCTCTCATTTTTGGGACATGCTGGATTTTATAGGAGGTTTATAAAGGACTTTAGTTTAATCTCTAAACCCATTTGTAACCTCTTAACAAAAGACACTGCATTTGAGTGGACTCAAGAATGTCAAAATGCTTTTGATAAAATCATTCAACATTTAACATCAGCTCCTATCATGCAACCTCCTGGTTGGTCTTTACCATTTGAAATCATGTGCGATGCGAGTGATTATGCAGTCGGTGCAGTATTGGGTCAAAGAAGAAACGGTAAGCCTTTTGTGATATATTATGCGAGTAGAACTTTAAACAATGCTCAAATGAATTACTCCAGAAGTGAAAAAGAACAACTTGCTGTAATATTTGCATTAGATAAATTTCGTTTTTATTTGATTGGATCAACGACTATTGTGTTTAGTGATCATTCTGCTATTAGATATTTTTTGACCAAACAGGATGCAAAGCCACGACTGATACGATGGATTTTGTTGCTCCAAGAATTTGACATTGTGATCAAAGATAAAAAAGGAACCGAGAATGTCGTAGCCGATCATTTATCGAGACTAGTAACAGGATCATCTTGTGAAATGACACCAATTAACGATAATTTTCCTGATGAACATCTATTTTCAGTTACTACTACACCTTGGTTTGCTAACATAGTAAATTTTATTGTGACAGGAAAAATGCCACCGCAATGGAGTTCTCAAGATAAAAGAAAATTTTTGAATGAGGTAAAAAACTTTTATTGGGATGACCCGTATCTGTTCAAGTATTTTCCGGATCAAATTTTTCGACGTTGCATACCCGACAATGAAGTAAGTAGTGTCATTAAATTTTGTCATTCAGAAGCATGCGGAGGACATTTTTCTTCAAAGAAAACGGCTGCAAAAATTTTGCAGTGTGGATTTTATTAACCCACTTTGTTTAAAGACACCCACGAAATCTGCAAGATCTGTGAAAATTGTCAAAAATTGGGTGCAATTTCAAAAAGAAACATGGTGCCTTTGAATCCTATCATTGAAATTGAAATCTTTGACTGTTGGGGAATTGATTTTATGGGACATTTTCCACAGTCGTTTGGATACTTGTATATTTTAGTTGCAGTTGATTATGTTTCAAAATGGATAGAGGCAATTCCATGTCGAACAAATGATCATAAAATCGTCATCAAATTTTTGAAAGAAAATATTTTTAGTAGATTCGGAATTTCTCGAGCTATGATAAGTGATGGGGGAACTCACTTTGTTAATAAACCATTTGCTTCATTAATGAAAAAATATGGTATTACTCATAAAGTAACTACCCCTTATCATCCTCAAACAAATGGACAAGTTGAATTAGCTAATAGGGAGATAAAGTAAATTTTGGAAAAAACTGTTAACTCAAATAGAAAAGATTGGTCTATGCGACTTAATGATGCACTTTGGGCATATCGAACAGCTTTTAAAACATCATTGAATGTGTCTCCCTATAGGTTGGTTTATGGAAAACATTGTCATTTGCCTGTGGAATTGGAACATAAAGCTTATTGGGCGATCAAAACTTTAAATTCAAGCATGGGTTATGCCAACAAATTGCGTAAATTGCAACTTAATGAACTTGATGAACTCAGAAATGACGCGTATGAGAATTCAAGGATTTATAAAGCAAAAATCAAATCATTTCATGATAAAACAATTATTAGAAAATCTTTTGAGATTGGTAAAAAAGTTTTACTTTATAATTCTCGACTTCACATATTCCCAGGAAAATTACGATCAAGATAGACAGGCCCATATGTTGTAAAGCATGTGTATACTTATGGAGTTGTGGATATTGAAAATCCTAAAAATGGTGATATTTTTAAAGTAAATGGACAAAGGCTTAAACCATTTTTAGAAAATGAAATCTTTCAAGAAGAGTTTATTTCCCTTTCTGATCCTTGATTTTTTTTTTATTTTTTGTTGCATTTAAGTTTGTTTGTTTTTATTTCAGGTTTTTTTAATCTTTTTATTTTCCCGGTTAAATGGCGGATAACGGTACTCCGTGACTCTCATAGTCGGTTAAATCAGTTTCCCACAATTGCTGATATAAAAATAAAAAAATCATTTCTTTTCTTTTCAAAATGGATGAAATTCTCTCAAAAATTTGTAAATATTTTTCCTCTGTTTCTGAAATGTTCTAAGAAAAATTTATGCAGGAAGGTGTGAAAGATTGAGATTGCTAATGCAAAAAGGAATTCCAGAAGATATTCGTCTTGTAATAGAAGCTAAGGTCCGATTAGGAGGAGAAGTTCCACAATCATTGCTCATTCGGTATTTGCCTGGATTAGAAAAAAGTACTTATGTGAAAAAACGAATGGCCAAAAGTTTAGGGGTTTGTCATAAGTGTGCAAGATGGACTTGTGACAAACGATGAAGATCTTTGGGACGTGTTTTAAATAACAGAGAAGATAAAATTGTTTCATTAAGAATGGGCTGAGTAAGGAGTCTTTAGATAATATCTTATTGACTCTTGAGACGCATTCTAGTGGACATGTGCATATTGAACTTCTCCCTTTATGGTAACAATTCCAAGATGAGCGTCATAGTCTTGGGAATCCGACTAAAAAAGACCCTGTTTGCAAATTTATAAGAAAATTGGATGGGAAGCATATCCTCGACTCATAGAAGGCATTGAAGCCGTTTCTGGACGTAAAACCAGACGAAAATTGTGAGCCACAATCACACTACTGTTTATATGCATGTGTGTCATTATTGTTTTTATTATTTAATCTGTTTACAGCTGTGACCCATAATTTTGTCATGATAACATATTACCCCTATAAAGTCTATCATCTTTCTCTCTATTTTCGCAGACAAAAAAAAAAGAAAGTAAAAACATGGCTAGATCCTCTGCACAAACATTGAAAAATATTTGTTTATTTTGTGGGTCGAGTCCTGGAAAAAATGAAGTGTTTGTAGAAGCAGCGAATAATCTTGGAAAGATATTGGCTGAGAGAAAAATTCACTTGGTATATGGGGGAGGTAATATTGGGTTAATGGGATCTGTTTCAACATCTGCTCATCTTGGAGGTAGTCAGGTTTTGGGTATTATTCCTACAACTTTAGCTGAAAGAAATATTACAGCTGTTATGATTGGGGAGGAATTAAAAGTTTCTTCTATGTATGAAAGAATCACTCAAATGATTGAAAATTCTGATGCTTTTATCGCACTACCAGGTGGTTTTGGTACATTAGAAGAAATTTTTCACACTGTTTTTTGGGCACAACTTAATATCCATAATAAACCTGTGGTCTTGTTGAATATCAATAATTATTATGACAGTTTGTTGACATTTCTTGATAAAGCTGTGGAACAGAATTTCATTTCAGAAAATTCACGACGGATGCTCATCTGTGCTTCGACTGCCGACCAATTAATTGATGATTTGAAAGCTTTTGTTCATAAGCTTGATCCGATGATAAAAAAGATCAATTGGTCGCAATCAAGCAGTAAGAAAAGGAAGTTGGATCATTGATTCAAAAGTCGTGGATAAGTTTGCGTTTGTTTCAGTTTGTTATCTTCAATAAAATTCCAGGTGATATCTCTTTCATTATGTACTCTTTATTAATAGTTATTTTGACATTAGGGACAATGTTATATTCTGATTGGGGGGAGAACAAACTTATAAAAAAAAAATAAAAAATAAAAAATATATATATTATTTTAAAATAAAATCATTTTTATTGTTTGTATCTTAGTAATTTTTGCAAAAATATCATACATTACATGTTTGAAAGGTTTAGATTAGAAATTATAATAATCAATCTAAGGATGTTTAAATTTTTATTTGAAAAAAAAAGTCAATTTTAATATTTTGATCACTATAAAAATATGATTTATGAAATCTTTTTGAGTGATTAACCATTGTGATAAGTTCAGTTATTAAAGTATATGGCCTAAGATATACCTTATAAGAGTGCCTAAAATTTTAACTCACACATATTTTGTGAATGAGTGGAGAGGATTGAGAAAACAGCTTTCGAGCCTTTATTGATCATAAGAGAGGCTATCTATTGCTTAGATCTTGAGTTCTTATATATAAAAAAAATTGATATTTCCTGAAAAAAAAGAGAGAAAAAAAAAGAGATAAATGTTGACGATTTATGTAATTTCAAAGTTATATGCTACGACCCATTTATCTCTCATAAAAAAAAAAGAGAAAGAAAGAAGAAAAAAAATAAAAAGAGAAAAATATATTGTACAAATTAAATAAATATGTAGTCAATGAGCATAAAATTTGTCTTATTCTATGATGTTATGAAAGAAAAGAAAAAAAAATATGAAAAGAAGATCAGGAAAAAAAAATATATATATATAATAAGAATAACTAGATTTTGAATAAATGGATTTCCTATCTTTTGATTAATCTGGCTCGTTTGTATGTCTGCATTTTGTAAATCATTTTTCTGAGCATTTATCTATATTCTAACTCCATGAGAGAAATCGTTGCCATAAATTAAAACATTTATTAACCTGTGAGGATATGGAGTTGAGACTCTTACTAGGAATTTCTGAAGGCCATGTATATTTAACTACCTGAAAATAAGCTTTGAATTGATCATCTCAGATTATTTCATAAATTATAATTATGATGATCTTGACATAACTTTGACAATTTTCAAATTTAATTTAAATACTTAGATAGTTCTGATTACATTTCTATTTAAATTAATCAATGTGTTTTGTATTGCTATTAATGCTTAAATTGCTAGGGACTAGCAATAAGCTGGTTGAGGACTATTTAAGAAGATGAAGAGACTCAAGTCAATTGAAACGTCCTTTGACTTACTCAGACTTATTTTTTCTTATATTTTCTTTTAATTATATGCATTTATTGAGGGAGAATATCGATTTGAAAAGTTAACTGAGAAGACAATTGATCGAGCAAAACTTGCACTGTGGAATC
The DNA here is from genome assembly GCF_022965805.1 of Primulina eburnea. Classification (NCBI taxonomy): domain Eukaryota; kingdom Viridiplantae; phylum Streptophyta; class Magnoliopsida; order Lamiales; family Gesneriaceae; genus Primulina; species Primulina eburnea. The sequence goes on along the minus strand of NC_133111.1, from coordinate 16,763,760 downwards.
CTCAATAAAAATATAGTTTTATATGCTCAAAAATTAATCGCAAGTGCACGATGTAAAGTAATAATATAATGTACCGAAGTATGAGTATCGTTCCACTGAAGACTGTATTTAACAATTATTATTTTCATTTTTTAAATCTTTAGCAACGAAAAGTGATTGAGTTGTTTTAACACTACTATTTTCGAACAAATATGCAAATAAAAAGATTCAATAATTAAATTATGAAAGATGATATATAAAATGGTTGATTAAAATTCAATGAAAAATGGATTTGTTGGGAATATCGGTTCACCTACCCCTCGTTAATTAATTAATTTATTCGATAATGATCATATGCTTCCGACAAGATTTCCTATTCAATTGAACACACTCTCTCGAGCTATGCCAAACTAATTCTACTCAATGAAGTAATTAAATGTCTTTAATTATTTATCAAGAGTGAATCGCATTTCGATCTATGAAATCCCCTAGTTTTCGACCCTTAGGACTATGACTATCGGAGCGTATCCAATTTCATATATCTATGTAAATTATAGATCCACGGATTATACTACTCGTTGCTATCACAAGTTATTCTCTCGAACTCACTCGCAATATAAAAACGTTGTTAAAGTTAGCTACGCTATAACAACACGATAAAACAATAGTATAATCAAGAAAAAATCAAACATCGATATGTAAATTAATTTAAATCAAAGTTTGTGGTAGGATCCCCTTAAATCCCAACAAATATTAAATTTTATCTACTCGAGTTCTTATAAAAACTATAAAAATCAAAGTTTAAAGATGAAAACTAAATTAGAAATACTAGAATTGACGAAAAACGCGAAGAACGACGCCCGGAAATCTTCGACTCTCCAACTCCAAGCGCAAAAGTTCTCTCCAACTTGTGACGGCTCTGAAAAAATGTCTGAATGCCCCGTTTTTCGTGCCCCAAACCCTTACCATATCATCCACCTTCAGAAAATAAGGAATGGAATGGTCCAGAATTTTTTCTAAATTTACAAGCGCTTGGGCGGATGTAAGTTTCCGCCCGGGCGGACAACTCTTGCAAATCTTCTTTTTATTCACGCCTTGGATGCGCCCGGGCGGATATAAATGTGCGTCCGGGCGGAGGTCTCTCGAATTTCTCGCTTTGATCTTCAGTTTTGCACGAATCTCCTGCATTTTTGCCAACTAAACACATGAGCCACACGAAGATATAAATTACTCTAAATAACACAAAATGCATGCAGCCTAGACGGTAAATGCAATACAATGCGACATAACATGGTACGAAAAACACGTAAAATCCTCCTCTATCAACCCCCCAATACTAACCTTTTGCTCGCCCTCGAGCAAAATAAGTGACAAGAAAAAATATACCATGACACAAAATAGCTCGACAGTGAATTCATAGTCATCAACTAGCCTCAGCGAAACTCAACATATTCCCTTGTCGATCGATGTAAAAGCATACTTCTTCGCACTTCCTTTGGTCTAGACATCGTTTCAAATAAAGCCTGAACGTGTGTGTGTGTTGTTAGTCCTAGCATCACAAATGATAGAGGGATCCATTCTCAACTATTGTCAGAGATTTAAATAAGTCAGTTAGTGAAAATATATATATATATATATATACATATATATATATATATATATATATATTCTTTCCTGAATAAGAATATAGTAATGAAAGGACTATATTAGAACTTTTCATTTCAGCTTCAAATCCAGGTGTTTTGCATTTTTAGCCAGGAATAGGATTTCATTCCCTTATTCGGCTCCTCAACACCTTACATCTCCAACTTTAGCCAGGAATAGGATTTCATTCCTTTATTCGGCTCCCCCACACCTTACATCTCCATCTTTTTCTCTTTTTTTTTTGATGCTGATAGATACCCTGATTCAATAGAATGTTGTCAAGTTCAATTTACACCTTCAAACATCTTCGTTCCCCACTTTAGTTTTTAAATTTTCACCATCTTATTATGCATGCTTCTAGTTCTAACATTTGTGCAAAGAGAGTTCAATGTTTTAAATAAACTGTATGTCTTTACCATAGTATGTGCTTAAGGTGTGCGAATACACGACAGACAAGGCATGTCTCATTACTTCCTAATCATTCTTGGCTAACAATGTACTACTCCAAACACTGTCGACTGATGCACAACCCTATGCAAAAAAACTAAAACTAGATGCCAACAAACAAAACGAACAAGGCACCAACACGACAAAGACGACACAACACCCATCCACCCCCCAATACTAAAGTCGAGCATTGTCCCCAATGAAACAGACGATAGAAAAAGAGACAGATAGGCACAACAAAATGGATGGAATATGACCTAAACATGCAGCAGAAATAGCAATAAACGAAAATAAATAAATTGAACGAAATGAAATGCGATAAAGAAAAGAAGGGATGAAAGTGACTCCCCTCTCACAGATTCTCCTCATCGTGCTCCTCCTGGGGAACCACGCCAGCGTCCAGCTCTGGTGCATCGGCGTAATGAAAATGGAACGGCGGAGGGAAGACTGGCATGGGTGGTGGGAGAAGGGCTGGGTAGACACCACTGTGGCTCAGGGATAGGCGAAGCATGGCATCAGTAGCTGTCTTATACGTCTGACTCACAGCCTGCCACTGCAACTGATGGTCAGCGAATGCAGCAAACTCATCCATCTTGTCCTGAAGAAGGCGACGTCGAGGTCGCGGGGCCGGTGGTGGGGGCTGCTGTGGCACGGGATCAAAAGTGTAGCCGTCCCAGATGGGGCCAAATTGCGGTAAAGCTTTCCACAGCACTGCTATTCTCTGGATCCAGCTAGCGTCATCGAGGGCCTTAGTCGGTGGCAACCACTCATCGTCATCCTGAAAAATGACCCCAACGCCTGCACATAGCTCTGTGATCATGTGGGGGAAGAACAATGCGACATTCAGGTTATGAATGCTCAGCTGGATCTGCGAATGAATTATCCTTCCCACATTGAGTGGCATCTAAGTGATCAATGCATAAAGCAGTAGCCCTCGCTCCCTCTGGACTTCGCTCGTGTGCCCGACTAGCATCAAACGTGTGGCCAGAAATGCATACCACAACGAAGCCGGGACAAGCAGATATTTCTTGGCAAAACAGGTGTGTGAGCCAGGTGTCTTCCACGGAGACCCCGGATAACATATTCGCTGCATCATCAGGTCTAAATTCGGTTCTGCCGCCCATGCCACATAAACTGAGTCGTCTACCGCCGGTGTCTCAAGCACCCTATTAAGCTCCGCTGAACTAAAATCGACCAGCTTCCCTCGCGCAAATGCCTTACCATCATTCCTCTCCGCTGCATTGGCATAAAATTCTCTCACCACGGGTACCACCGCGGCTTGCGGTTGACGGCAAAATTTACCCCAAATTATATTCTCAATTTGATTGATAATATCTATGTATTGCTCAAACTGGAAACCCCGTTCGCGAAGCAGAGCTCTATGTATTTTGCATGCTCATATCGTTCCCTAGCCGCAGGATTCACAAATAATTGGGAATTATGAGATGACGAAGAAGAAGCACCGTGACTTACCCGAGCGTTTTTAGGTGCCATTGTGGATTATTTGGGAAGAGCACAAGTAGGCCGGAGTAGTAACCGTGTCGCCGGAGAAGGCTTCGCCGGAATCAGTGGCGGCGGCCGGAGAGAGCAGTGGTGGCTGGAGAATTTGTAGAGGTGGCCGGAAAATGTCACTTGTGGCCGGAAAATTGCTTCTTGATGCGTGGTGATGATGGAGAACCACAATTTGTACCTGAAATTGGTATAAGGCAAGAGATTTGAGCAAAATTTAGAGAGAAGGGCCGAAAAATCGCCTGGGGGGCGGCTAGGGTATGAATGGGGGGAAAAAAAAGTCACGCAAATTTTTAATCTGCGCGATCTGCCCGGGCGGAAGGTCTTCGAATTTGTTTTTAAAAATTTCGAAAAAGGGGTGCGCCCAGGCGGATGTAAATTTCCGCCCGGGCGGAAGCTTCACGGCATTTTAATTGAAAAAGGGGCGCGCCCGGGCGTATGTAAGTATTCGCCCGGGCGGAAGCTTCACGGCTGTTCACCTTTTTTTTATAAATAAAATAAAATAATAAGAGCACAAACTAAAAATTGAATTAAATGCAAGATAAGGGAACGAGAGATAGTTCTCAATTTATAGTTGAGAGCTGGACTGTCGGTCAGTTCAGTTCGGATTGTCCTAGAACTGGGTGATTCCAAGTTGTGGCTCAACTGTGCCACCCATGTAGTGCTTCAGTCGCTGGGCATTGACCATAAATGTCCCATCCTTTCCTTCGTGCAATTCTACAGCTCCCGATGGGTAAACTTTAGAAATCACGAATGTACCAGACCATCGCGAATTCAATTTTCCGGGAAACAGTCGAAACCGGGAGTTGTAGAGCAGGACATTTTCACCTTCTTGGAATTACCTTTCGATGATTCGCCTGTCATGAGCTCTCTTTGTCTTTTCTTTGTAAGATAGTGCTAGATCATATGCCAAATTCCGGAACTCCTCCAACTGATCCAGTTGCAGCAGACGTCATTCACCTGCATCAGTAAAATTAAAGTTCAATGCTTTTGTAGCCCAGTATACTCGATGCTCTAACTCTACAGGTAAATGACATGCTTTACCAAACAACAACCTATTTGGGTAGTGCCTATAGGTATTTTAAAAGCAGTGCTATATGCCCAAAGAGCATCATCTAATCTTACTGACCAGTCTTTCCTACTGACACCTACAACTTTTTCCAAAATTCGCTTTATATCTCGGTTCGACACTTCCACTTGACCACTCGTCTGTAGGTGATAGGGAGTAGATATCTTATGTGTGACACCGTATTTGCTCAAAATTTTTTCAAAGAGTTTCTTGCAAAAATGGGTGCCACCATCACTAATGATTGCTCTTGGTGTTCTAAATCTGTTAAAAATGTTTTTCTTCAAAAATTTCAAGACCACCTGAGCATCATTAGTGGCATATGCTTCTGCCTCTACCCATTTAGACACATAGTCAACCGCCACCAAATATATTTTTTCGTGAATGAACTGGGAAACGGTCCCATGAAGTCTATCCCCCACACATAAAAAATCTCACACTCAATGTTATTATTCAATGGCATTTCATGACGGTTAGAGATATTACCTGTCCGTTGGCATTTATCACATGCTAGCACATAAGAACGAGCATCTTTAAAAAGGGTTGGCCAATAAAAGCCACATTCAAGTACCTTAGATGTCGTCCTTGTTGGTCCAAAGTGACCACCTACCTCACGGTCATGACAATGATTGAGATTCTGCCCCAACTCCTCCTCTGCAACACACCTTCTTATCATAGAATCTGCACAAATCTTAAGCAAAAACGGTTCATCCCAAAAATAATATTTCACGTCAGAGAAGAATTTCTTTCGTTGGTGAAATGATAGATTTGGTGGTGGTGTGCTTGTGACAAGAAAGTTAGCGAAATTTGCATACCAAGGACAATGTTTCATCTCAAACAGTTGCTCGTCATGAAACCAATCATTAATAGCCTGATCTACACAGTCATTACTAACAAGCTCTAGTCTAGACAAATGATCCGCCACCACATTCTCAACACCTTTCTTATCTTTTATTTCCAAATCAAACTCTTGCAAAAATAAAATCCACCGAAGTAGGCGTGGCTTTGTATCTTTTTTAGCAAGTAGATATTTCAGTGCTGAGTGATCGGTGTAAACAATGACTTTTGACAAAACAAGATATGAGTGAAATTTATCGAGAGCAAATACTACTGCAAGTAGTTCCTTTTCAGTCGTCGCATAATTTAGTTGAGCCTCATCTAAGGTCTTACTTGCGTAATAAATCGTATGAAATACCTTGTTTTTCCGCTGTCCAAGCACAGATCCCACCGCAGTATCACTGGCATAGCACATGACCTCGAAGGGTAGACCCCAATCTGGTGCCACCAAGATAGGAGCCGTCACCAAGCGCTCCTTCAAGTTCTCGTATGCCTATAAACAGTCAGAATTAAAATCAAAGGGCACATCTTTCATAAGTAAGGAAGATAGAGGTTTGAAAATTTTAAAAAATCTTTGATAAAACGCCGATAAAAACCGGCGTGGCCTAGAAAACTTCTAACTCCCTTTATGGATGCCGGAGGTGGTAAGTCTTGATAACTTCAACTTTCGCCTTATCCAACTCCATTCCATTCCCTGATATCTTGTGCCCCAATACTATTCCTTCTTGTACCCTAAAATGGCATTTTTCCCAATTCAGCACCAAATTCGTCTCCTCACATCTCAACAAAACCATCTTCAAATTCTGCAAACAGTCATCAAAAGAAGAGCCGAAAATTGAGAAGTCATCCATAAAAATGTCAAGAAAGGTTTCTATCATGTCATGAAATATAGCGGTCATGCATCGTTGAAACGTGGCAGGGGCATTACACAAACCAAAGGGCATCCGTCTATAAGCAAAAGTGCCATAAAGACAAGTGAAAGTGGTTTTCTCTTGGTCCTCAGGCGCAATCATAATTTGGTTATACCTTGAATACCCATCCAAAAAGCAATAAAACTCATGACCTGCTAACCTCTCAAGCATTTGATCAATAAAGGGAAGGGGAAAGTGGTCTTTACGCGTGGCATCATATAACTTCCTATAATCAATGCACACACGCTGTAGTATCCCGATGCCTAATTTGAGTTAATTATTGGATTAAATATTATTTCGGTGGGATCGGAAGGACCGATCAGGGTTCGGATCGTCCGAAGACAGGTGGCTGGACACGTGGAAGACATGCAGGATTCGGATCGTCCGATCAGGGTTCGGATCGTCCGAAGTGTGCCGGATCGGATCGTTCGAAGTGGGTCGGATCTACCGATCGTTGTCTATAGATAGAGGCGCGAGGCTTCATTTGTTACTCGCCAATTCCGAGTGTTCCAGAGCGTTTTAGTCGTTTCTGATGGGTTTCTAGTCTTTTCCCGAGGTTTAGGCACTAGCGGGGAGCTACTGGTTTTGTAGCGGAGTTGTGCTCTAGTTGGGAGCTAGCGGCATCAGTGGGCTGACTACGGACGCAGGCTTGATTCTAGGGCTGATTGCTAGGATCTACTGGTTTGAGGTACGAAAGTACTATCCGAGATAGCAGGATTGAGTATACTTTGCTATGTGTTGCATGTTTATATGTTGCATTATTATCTGTCATATGATGCATGGTTTATTATGCGGCATTTGCATAATCATGTTGAGCCTGATTATCTTTGAGATAGCCTGTTGAGAGGGTGCTCAGCCCTCGTTTGTTGTGGATGGTTGGACCCCGTTGGCCGACGGTGGTCAGGTCACCGGTATATCCACAGGTTTATTTTGGTATGGGAGCCACCTCCTGGTGCGACGGCGCAGAGTGCTACATACCTTGACGTCATTTACCTGAGCAGTATTTCGTTATACCCAGATCCTGGTATCCAGTACATTTTGCATACATGCATGCATAGTCTTGTATACTCATGCTTTTGGTGCTGAGCGTTTTATGCTCACGTCCTCGGTTTATCTCTGTTTTGGACACCCTATTCGATGGGGCAGGTCTCAGGTTGGACGGTCCAAGAGGGAGTGGACAGGGAGCTGGCAGAGGTTGACTTGTAGTTATTGGTATTCGTTCTTGGTATTTAGTTCGATCTGGTTGTTTAAGTATTTTGTACTTACAGATTCGATTGGGTTGTATTACTGTTTTTCCGCTGTATTACCTGATTCAGTTTTAAATGTTAATTTTGCATGCTTAAGTTCTGATTAGTAGGTGATTCTGGAACGTGTCACTACATTTATGGTATCAGAGCATGCATTAAGATTTTGGGATTAGAACTGTTCTTTTGGGTTTAATCTCTGGTAACTTTTGTAGCTAAGAGATGTCTGGTTTTGACGATGATGCTAGTAGTCATGGCAGCATTGGACGCTGGGGAGACCGCGACGATCGGGAGCGTCGTCGAGAGCATCGAGAACGTCGTCAACACCGTCGTGATGAGCCTCGGAGTTTTAGTATGCATCGGTTCTTGCAGATGGGGCCAAAACCTCTTTCGGGCGGTGAGACTCCGGATGTTGCGGAGAACTGGCTTGAGAGGATGGAGAACTGCTTCAAGACTTTTCAGTGCTCGGCGAAACAGCAGATTGATACCCTTGATTTCTTGCTGGAGGGTGGTGCGCGCAAGTGGTGGAGGTCTACCTCTGCACCGATAGTTCAGCGACAGGGTCGAGTTCTTTGGGCCGATTTCCGAGCCGCTTTCATGCTGCTTTACTTTCCGCCAGCCCTTCTGCAGACCAAGGCGATTGAGTTGATCAATCTGAAGCAGGGAAGTTTGTCTGTTGATGAGTATCAGCAGAAGTTCTTTGAGTTGCTTCCGTATGTTCCACATGTCAGTGACAATGCTAGGGCCAAGTATAACCATTTTCTCCAGGGCCTCAATCAGGAGATTTTTGATCGGGTTGTTGTCTGCGATGATCCGACATCGTATGAGGGCCTTGTGAACCGTTGTCGCCAGGCTGAGGGCAGTTTGCTGAGAGGTCGAGCCATGCAGTCTGCTCGTCCTACTAGTTCTTTGGGTCCCCGCGCCCAAGCATTCAAGAAGGCTGGATCTACTTCTTCTTCCTCTGGATCTGGAGGAGTTCACCATTTTGGGAAGAAGAAGGGCCCGTGTCAGCATTGCGGGAAGGATCATCCGACGGAGCGTTGTCGCAAAGTTGCGGGTGCTTGTTACAAATGCGGTGAGATGGGCCATATGAAGAGAGACTGTCCACAGACGGGCGGAGGATCAGGATCTGGTTCTCAGGCTTCAGTTCATCAGAGGCCACAGCAGGGACAGTCTACTCAGGGTTCTAACCTCCGACCGCGTACTCAAGGGCAGGTCTTTGCTCTTAACCAGGATCAGGCTGCTGAGGAGAACGACAGAGTTATCGCAGGTGTTTTTTTATTATGTGGATTACCTGCTTACGTTCTCATTGATACTGGTGCATCACATTCATTCATATCTGCGAGATTTGCTAAGCGTCATGCATTACCTTTCACTTCTTTGGACGTTGTGGTATCTGTTTCCACACCGATGGGTCGTTCGGTGCTAGCTAAACGTCTAGTTTTGGGTTGTCCTCTAGAGTTTGAGGGTAATGTTTTAACTGCTAATTTGATGATTTTTGCGATGGAGGATTTTGATTGCATTCTGGGAATAGATGTGCTGACTGTGTTTAGAGCTACTGTGGACTGTTATCAGAAGTTTGTGCATTTTCGTCCAGTTGAGGGCGACAGTTGGTTTTTGCCTGTGGTTTCTGCTCTGAAAGCCTGTCGTGCTTTAGAGTCGGGCGGGGAAGGCTACCTTATCTATGCTATTGATTCGTCCGCAGATAGTGTCGGTATCAGCGACATTCCAGTGGTTTGCGATTTTCCGGATGTTTTTCCCGAGGAGATTCCTGGTTTTCCTCCCGTTCGGGAAGTGGATTTCGGCATTGATTTAGTGCCAGGCACGACACCAATCTCTAAAGCTCCTTATCGTTTAGCTCCATCAGAGATGCAAGAATTGAAACAGCAGTTGCAGGATCTTCTTGACAAGGGTTATATTCGACCCAGTGTGTCCCCGTGGGGAGCACCAGTTCTTTTTGTCAAAAAGAAGGATGGTTCTATGCGGCTCTGCATAGATTATCGGCAGTTGAATCGTGCTACGATAAAGAATAAGTATCCGTTGCCACGGATTGATGATTTATTTGATCAACTGCAAGGTACCTCTGTGTATTCCAAGATTGATTTAAGGTCTGGTTATCATCAGCTTCGGGTTCATCAGGGAGATATATCGAAGACTGCATTCAGGACCCGGTATGGGCATTATGAGTTTCTGGTTATGCCTTTTGGGGTGACGAATGCACCAGCAGTTTTTATGGATCTGATGAATCGGGTTTTTCGGGAATTCTTGGATAAGTTTGTTGTGGTGTTTATAGATGATATCTTAATCTATTCGCATGATCAGCAAGAACACGTACAACACTTAAGGACTATTTTACAGACACTTCGCGAGAATCAGCTTTATGCGAAGTTGAGTAAATGTGAGTTTTGGATTGACAGGGTTGTATTCCTTGGTCATGTCATTTCTAGCAAGGGAGTTTCAGTTGACCCGAGCAAGGTGGAAGCGGTATTGAACTGGTCGCGTCCGACGACAGTAGCCGAGATCCGCAGTTTTCTGGGATTGGCTGGGTATTATCGCCGTTTCATTGTCAACTTCTCTCAGGTTGCTAAGCCACTCACTCAGCTCACTCGGAAAGATGTTTCATTTGAGTGGACATCAGAGTGCGAAGAGAGTTTCTTGGAACTTCGCAGACGTTTGACATCTGCGCCTATTTTGGCTTTACCGTCTGGATCTGGTGGTTTCAGTGTTTACACCGATGCCTCTATACAGGGACTAGGGTGTGTTCTGATGCAGAATGAGCATGTGATTGCTTATGCGTCGAGACAGTTGAAGCCTCATGAGGAAAACTATCCTGTTCATGATCTGGAATTAGCAGCGATCGTTTTTGCTTTGAAAATCTGGCGCCATTATCTGTATGGTGAGCGATTTGAGATTTTCGCTGATCATAAGAGTTTGAAGTATCTGTTCACTCAGGCTGAGTTGAACATGCGTCAGCGTCGTTGGATGGATCTACTCAAGGATTATGATTGTGAGATCAAGTATCATCCAGGATCTGCGAATCTCACGGCCGATGCTCTTAGTCGCAAGGTGAGATTGTCTGCTCTTCAGACTTGTGCTGTATCTGAGATTATTTAGGATTTCTGTTCGATGGGATTCAATTGTAAACATCGGAAGGGAACGGAGAGTATCCGTGTAGCTACTATTTTGTCTGAGCCAGTTTTGTATTCTCGGATTAGAGATGCTCAGATGTCTGATTCTAAGATTCAGAGATTAGCTCGGTTGGCTGATGGAGATAATACTTCTGGATTCCACTATCAGTCCAAGGGTCTTTTGTGCTTATCTGGTCGTGTTGTTATACCGGAAGATGACACTTTGAGGGAGGAGATTTTATCCCAAGCTCATCGTAGCAAGTTGAGTGTTCATCCGGGGAGCAACAAGATGTATAAGGATTTGAGGACTCGATTTTGGTGGAAAGGTATGAAACGTAATGTTTATTAGTATGTCTCCAAGTGCCTAGTCTGTCAGCAGGTGAAGGCTGAGTATCGACGACCTGGAGGTTTGTTGCAGAATCTTCCTATTCTGGAGTGGAAGTGGGAGCTTATCACGATGGACTTTGTGACTCACTTGCCTATGTCTGTGGGGAATAGAGATGCTATCTGGGTGGTAGTGGATCGGCTCGCTAAGTCTGCCCATTTTCTTCCGTATAACAGGGATTTCACTTTCGATCGGATGGCACGGTTGTACATTCAAGAGATTGTACGGTTTCATGGTGTGCCCGTGAGTATCGTTAGTGACAGAGATCCTCGATTTACATCTAGATTTTGGGGCAGCTTTCAGCAAGCCTTGGGCACTACCTTGAGTTTGAGTACTGCATATCACCCAGAGACTGACGGTCAGTCAGAGAGGACTATTCGTACTCTTGAGGATATGTTGAGATCTTGTGTGATGGATTTCGGGCAAGCTTGGCAGGATCATCTGCCACTGATAGAGTTTGCATACAACAACAGTTTTCATAGGAGTATTGGTATGTCTCCGTTTGAAGCATTGTATGGTCGACGTTTTCGTACTCCTCTGTTCTGGGAGGAAGTCGGAGAACGACAGGTCGAGGGTCCAGAATTGATTCAGCAGGCCATGGACAAAGTTCTTGTGATCAAACAGCGGATTAAGACTGCTCAGGATCGACAAGCGAGTTATGCAAACACCAAGCGCAGACCTCTTCATTTTGATGCAGGCGATAAAGTGTTTCTCAAGGTATCACCTTTTCGGAGGATTCTGAGATTTGGACTCAAGGGTAAGCTATCTCCGAGATTCATTGGTCCTTTTGAGATCTTAGAATGTGTGGGAGATTTGGCCTACAGATTAGCTTTGCCACCGTATCTGTCTAGTGTTCACAATGTGTTTCATGTGTCTTTGTTGAGACGATACGTAGCGGACGAGTCTCATGTTTTGCATCCGACAGAAGTTCAGCTGAATCTGGATTTGTCTTTTGTGGAAAGACCGGTTTCGATCTTAGACCGGAAGGATAAGGTACTGCGGAATAAGACTATTCCTCTTGTCTTAGTGCAGTGGCAGCGCCGAGGTACTGAAGAAGCTACTTGGGAACTAGAGAGTCGCATGCGGTCAGAGCATCCAGAGTTGTTCTAGTTGTAGTATTTTCAGTTATGATTGTAATTTCAGTTGTACTTTCAGTTGTAATTCATTCTTAAGTTGAATGTATTGTTGTTCAAAATTGTCATTTTTCAGACTCGATTTCGCGGACGAAATCCTTTTTAGGGGGGGAGAATGTAGTATCCCGATGCCTAATTTGAGTTAATTATTGGATTAAATATTATTTCGGTGGGATCGGAAGGACCGATCAGGGTTCGGATCGTCCGAAGACAGGTGGCTGGACACGTGGAAGACATGCAAGGTTCGGATCGTCCGATCAGGGTTCGGATCGTCCGAAGACAGGTGGCTGGACACGTGGAAGACATGCAGGATTCGGATCGTCCGATCAGAGTTCGGATCGTCCGAAGTGTGCCGGATCGGATCGTCCGAAGTGGGTCGGATCTACCGATCGTTGTCTATAGATAGAGGCGCGAGGCTTCATTTGTTACTCGCCAATTCCGAATGTTCCATAGCGTTTTAGTCGTTTCTGATGGGTTTCTAGTCTTTTCCCGAGGTTTAGGCACTAGCGGGGAGCTACTGGTTTTGTAGCGGAGTTGTGCTCTAGTTGGGAGCTAGCGGCATCAGTGGGCTGACTACGGACGCAGGCTTGATTCTAGGGCTGATTGCTAGGATCTACTGGTTTGAGGTACGAAAGTACTATCCGAGATAGCATGATTGAGTATACTTTGCTATGTGTTGCATGTTTACATGTTGCATTATTATCTGTCATATGATGCATGGTTTATTATGCGGCATTTGCATAATCATGTTGAGCCTGATTATCTTTGAGATAGCCTGTTGAGAGGGTGCTCAGCCCTCGTTTGTTGTGGATGGTTGGACCCCGTTGGCCGACGGTGGTCAGGTCACCGGTATATCCACAGGTTTATTTTGGTATGGGAGCCACCTCCTGGTGCGACGGCGCAGAGTGCTACATACCTTGACGTCATTTACCTGAGCAGTATTTCGTTATACCCAGATCCTGGTATCCAGTACATTTTGCATACATGCATGTCATAGTCTTGTATACTCATGCTTTTGGTGCTGAGCGTTTTATGCTCACGTCCTCGGTTTATCTCTGTTGTGGACACCCTATTCGATGGGGCAGGTCTCAGGTTGGACGGTCCAGGAGGGAGTGGACAGGGAGCTGGCAGAGGTTGACTTGTAGTTATTGGTATTCGTTCTTGGTATTTAGTTCGATCTGGTTGTTTAAGTATTTTGTACTTACAGATTCGATTGGGTTGTATTACTGTTTTTCCGCTGTATTACCTGATTCAGTTTTAAATGTTAATTTTGCATGCTTAAGTTCTGATTAGTAGGTGATTCTGGAACGGGTCACTACACACGTCATCCCGTAACAGTCCTTGTGGGTATTATTTCATTATTCTCATTTGTGATTACAGTAATCCCACCTTTTTTTGGCATACACTGAACGACTTACCCATGCACTATCAGATATAGGATAGATAATACCTGCATCAAGGAGTTTGATAGTTTCTGTCTTTACTACCTCTTGCATCTTTGGATTCAATCTTCTTTGAGGTTGCACGAGAGGTGAGTACTTTTCTTCCATCAAGATCTTGTGCATGCAGACTGATGGTTTGATTTTTTTGATATCCTCCACCTTCCACGCAAATGCACTTTTGTGAGCTTTCAAGACTTTCAACAGTTTTTCTTCCATCACATCTGTCAAAGCAGCAGAAATAATGATAGGTAAAGTGTTGTGCTCACCTAGGTATACGTACTTTAGGTGTGGAGGGAGTGGTTTGAGCTCGAGTGTCGGTGGCTCCTTCAGGCTTGACTTCTGTGGGATCAAGTCTTTTCGATCTCCAAACTCCTCTAACCTCATCCTCATTGGCTTTCTCCATGGATGGTTGGTATTAAAGTATGCCACTATTTCAGCTTTTTCTTCGTCCAATTCCTCTTCTCCCAATTCAGTAGTGATAGCGGCCTCCAAAGGATCCCTAAGAGCATCCTGCACATAGTTAGACACAAGAGAATCAAAAGCATCAATTCTAAAACTACTATCATAATGCAAAGTGTGCTTAAGTGCATTAAAGACATCAAAATTAATCTCCTCCTCCCCCACTCTCAATCTCAACTTCCCTTCTTGAACATCAATCAGAGCCTTGCCAGTTGCAAGAATGGTCTCCCCAAAATCAAAGGCATCTCCATATCCTCCTCCATGTCTAGCACCATGAAATCAACAGAAAAATAAACTTATCTACTTTCACTAGCACATCCTCAATAACTCTCCGTGGATACTTGACAGATCTGTCTGCCAGCGGCAAAGACATCCTCGTTGGCTTAGGTTCCCCTAATCAAAGTTTCCTAAACACAGATAAAGGCATAAGATTAATACTTGCACCAAGATCACACAAAGCTTTATGAAAAACAACATCACCAATCATGCAAGGAATAGAGAAACTCCCTGGGTCTTTTAGTTTCGGTGGGATTTTGTTTTGCACCAAAGCGGAGCAATTTTCAGTTAGATTTACCGTCATGTGATCCTCAAATTTTCTCTTGTTTGCTAAGATATCCTTCAAAAATTTAGCATAACTAGGCATTTGCATTAAAGCATCGGCGAAGGGAATATTGATATGCAATTTTTTAAATACCTCAAGAAACTTACCGAATTGTGCATCTAATTTTGCTTTTTTCAATGCTGCATGAAAAGGAGGAGGTATAACAATTTTAGGTTGTGCAGTGGGTGCTGGTGTAAAGTTAGAAGACTTACCTTTGGATGTCTCAGTCAGTTCATCCGGCATTTGATTTTTTTCTTTTCCTTTCGACTCTAAAATTTTCCCACTCTTCAACTCATTGGCCTTCACTTGCTCTTTTGGATTGGTCTCGGTGTTACTTGGCAAGGTGCCCGGCTCTCTACTTGCTATCATCTTTGCCAAGTGTCCAATTTGATTCTCGAGCCCTTTTATCGATGCATATTTGTTTTGAAGTCTAGTTTCAGTGGATGAAATAAACTTAGACATCATTTGCTCCAAGTTGTAATTTTCTTCTCTAGGAGGATCAGATCTGTACATCGGTTGTTTTCCATATGGTTGTCCTCCCATGTGGTCGATTCTGACTGTTTTGGCCACCCCATTAGAAGTTGGGATGTTGCCTCCATCCAGGATTGTATGTATTTGAATATGGGTCATTCCTTGGACGGTTGTGGACTCCCACTTGATTCACCAGTACCTCATTTGGCACATAGAAAGGGTTGTCATCTTGACAGTCTTTCACATAGTGTTCCCCTCCACACTTTTCACAGAATATCTCTTGAAGACGCATAGCCGTGCCACCCACATTCAAGCTGTCTAGTTTCCTGTTTAAAGCATCAAGTTGTGCAGTAATAGCAGAAAAATCGGTTACCTGGTGAACTCTTGCACTCCTCTGCTGGTTGTTTCTTTCCGATTGAGGATGATAGCTGGTAGCAGCCATCTCCTCCAGTAACTCATATCCTTCTTCCGCAGTCTTCCTCAACAGATTTCGACATGCAGCAGCATCTATCATTGTAGAACCCGTAACTTAGACTACGTATAAATCATGCATAATTCTAGTATTTAAATTAAAATTATTTTTTTTGTTGCATGAGTATTTAAAGTTAATTATTTTATTATTTCATACAGTAGTTTGATTTTTATCATTTCAGTTATTTCAGTGAGGCCGGACTGGAGTTGGAGTTTAGAGATAAAATTTAAGATTCAAGAAACATTTCCAGAATTTATTTTAGCTAGCAAGTAAGTTCATTTAAGTTAAAAAGAAGGTTTGAGGATTTATTTTAATTACTTGAGGTGAGTAGGAAATTAGCTCATTAAGTTACATAATTAAGGGATTAATTCAATAAATTAATTAAAGGATTAGTGAGGCTTTTAAGGGTTATAAATTTACTAGCTAGAAAACAATTTTCCCTACATTTTTATTAGTAAATTTTCGGCCCCCTTATTGTCTAGACAACTCCTTGCCAACTCATCACCCTTTGACCCATTCTTGGTTGTTTTAGCATGCTAACCTTTTAGCTATTTTTCAACCTTAATTAATTTATTAGTGAGCATTATCCTAGTCTAGATTAGCAACGAATTTTCGGTCACCCCCATTCTATATTCATCCAATAACTATTTGATAAGCAACCAAAATTCAAAATTCAAATGAGAGTAGACTTGGTCTTGCATTATCCCTATATCTTGCACCCACTTCCCTCACTCTCCTAACCATCTTTCCCCCTCTCCCTTGCTCGAAATCTGAGTGAATTTCTAAGCTGAAAACCGTGAGAATTCAGGAGGTAAACTAGAAAGAAAATCGAGAACAAGTTAGCAAGGAAAGGAAGCGCTCCACTCCTCCGTCCCGCGTCGTCGTCGTTTCGTTCGTTTTCTTTCAAAACGAAACCAGGCATGCATATATTCTTCTTTGACTCTTCAATCAAGTCCTAATATCAATTATTTTCATTACATGATCATGTTTTAATGAGCAAGAACCGAAATACATCAAAATTTTTAGAAAACATCACATGCAGAATTTCGGCCCCTTCTCTTCAAGCTTCACGTTTTTCTTGATGTTGTGGTTTCAGGTGGATGGATCGGTTCCAGGCTCCCAAGGCGACATCTAGACATGTTCTAGCATGGATTAGGATCACTTTAGTCCATTATTTCAGTCCCCATGCTTGTTGGAATTCGATAATGACAGCAGCTTTCCATCGGTGCCATTTTGTGTCTCACAAATTCGGTTTTTGTTGTCATGAGGATAGATATGATCATGGCTGCCCCAAGGCCTATAGCCATGGTTGTATCACTTCCCTAGCATGTCAAAGACGAGACTAAGTCGCCTTTTTGGTGGCTTGGTCCATGGCTAATCGGTTTTTGAATAAAACTCTAAAACAACCCCTCCCCCACATTCGGCTTCTTCATTGGTACAGCATATGAGTTCGGTTTTGGTTGGTTTGGTGTGGATCTTGGTTGGCCTAGGGCCCTTAGCCACGGTTCATACCATACCCCAAGATGTCTAGGTCGTGCCATGGTCAATGAAATGGCCACTGGAACGACACGAGACAGCAAGCAAAGCACAACACCTCACGCGCATGCAAAGGTGCTCTCGGTGAATCTTTTCGATTGGTTGCTGGAATGGTGAGGGTTGTGGCTGGCCTAGGGTCCCTAGCCATGGTTCAAATCATTCCTTGGGATGCTGGTAAGAGGTTTTGGTCGGTGCTTCAAGCCCCAATGGCCATTAGCCTCGCAAACGACGCAAGCAAATCAAAGCACGGTTGCTGTATTTTTGGACAGCAATTTGCTGTGTTGGTTCGGTGGCTCGTTCGAGTTCTCGGTTGGCTTTTAGCCTATGGCCTTGGACTGGACAGTGCCCCTTTGAGTTGAGAAGGTCATGTTTTTGATCGTTCCTCATTCGGATCATTTTTGAGGTCGTACGAGAATTTATGGTGCGATGTGCCAAATTGACTCTCGAAAGAGCGTTTCTTGTTTTGGCCTCCATTCACCTAGATTTCGACTTGCATCATTTTAGGAGCATTATTTATCATTTTAGACGTATTTTAGTCATGAATATATGATGTTTAAGTGTTGGCTCGGGTTGGTTCGGTTTCATGATTAAATACGAAGTCGTTCGGTGAAATTGTCACATTTTTTAGTGTTATTGTATAGTTTGGTCCCATAAATCTATTGCATATTTTCATGACATATTTAGGCTGCAGCGAGCCTGGGAGCGATCCAATCCAAGCAGTAAATTATTTCAGGATATTTAATTGTGTCATTTAATTATATTACGTGCATAAGAATATAAAATGTTCATTTTTGAGATTATGCGATATTGCTTGTGGCCATTTCACTATCATGGGATTATTGCTAAATCCGGTCGCCAGTTACCGGTCAGTTGAGTTTGTTTCACCCAGTATACTGTGGCTACGTCTGATCAGACGTTTACTATTTTATCCGGTCGCCAGTTACCGGTCATGGGAGCATTTTAATTTCCGGTCGCCAGTTACCGGACAGTTTCAGTGTAGGGGCCATTTGCGTATACCATAATCTCACCAGGAAAATTAATATAGGCTATTTTAGTACAGGGCTCCAAGGAAAAAACATTTTTACCATGATATTTTCAGTTCAGTTATGCACGTATTATAATTAATCATGACACGAAATTTTTACGATATGCCTCATGACATGACATTTTTATCCCATGCAAATTCTACTATATTTATTTGTTATTTACGATATATGCATATTGAGTCTTTAGACTCACTAGACTTGATTGTTGTAGGTTCTGATGATGCCGGGGCCGAGGGCGGGGACCAGTGAGCAGGCTCGAGTCGGCAGTAGTAGGACCCGAGGACCTCAGTTCAGCATTTATTTTTATTGATGGCTCAAACATTTTATTTATTGTTGGAAAAAATTTTTACTGTTATTTCGAAAATGTTAATTTCTTCCGCTGCCACATTGAACATCAAACTTTATTTATAAGTTCTTTTATGAAGGAGGCAATTTTAATTTCTTCCGCTGCCACATTGAACATCAACCAAGCTTTAGCTTTATCACGCAAGGAGAATAAAAACAAACGCAATCTAACAGCATCATCAGAAACTCCATAGAATTTAAACGTATCGCAAATTTCAAGAAAATCTGCGATGTGCGTGTTTGGGTCATCTACTGCAGATCCTCCAAACTGGACTGTGTTCTGAATCATCTGAATTATAGTTGGTTTGATATCGAACTGGTTTGCCCGCACCATAGGCCTCACAATGCTTGGGCGTGCACCCTCCAAAGAAGGTTGGGCATACTCCAGCATTGGTATGCGGCGCGGCATCTCCACATGTCTATCTTCACGACGTTCCTCTTCTTGATCATTCAACTACCTCTCCATCAGCTCTTTTAGTCTCTGCTGATGTCTTCTCATGCGGAAAGTTCTTTCAATTTCAGGATCAAACTCAAGCTCAACCTCCACGTAAAGTGACTTTGGCATGCACTGGACGAGATATCTGTGAAGAAATCGAATGTGTCAAACAAAGTAAAATAGAGAATACTAAAGGAAATAACTAAAAATAAAATTGTGAATTAACAGTCCCCGGCAACGGCGTCAAAAACTTGATCGAGCAAAACTTGCACTGTGGAATCCTCAATAAAAATATAGTTTTATATGCTCAAAAAATAATCGCAAGTGCACGATGTCAAGTAATAGAATAATGTACTGGAGTACGAGTATCGTTCCACTGAAGACTGTATCTAACAATTATTATTTTTAGTTATTAAATCTTTAGCAAAGAAAAGTGATTGGGTTGTTTTAACACTAATATTTTCGAACAAATATGCAAATAAAAAGATTCAATTATTAAATTATGAAAGATGATATCTAAAATGGTTGATTAAAATTCAATGAAAATGAAAATGGATTTGTTGGGAATATCGGTTCACCTACCCCTCGTTAATTAATTAATTTATTCGATAATGATCATATGCTTCCGACATGATTTCCTATTCAATTGAACACACTCTCTCGAGCTATGCCAAACTAATTCTACTTAATGAAGTAATTAAATGTCTTTAATTATTTATCAAGAGTGAATCACATTTCGATCTATGAAATCCCCTAGTTTTCGACCCTTAGGACTATTATTATCGACGCATATCCAATTTCATATATCTATGTAAATTGTACATCCACGGATTATACTACTCGTTCCTATCACAAGTTATTCTCTCGAACTCACTCGCAATATAAAAACGTTGTTAAAGTTAGCTACACTCTAACAACACGATAAAACAATAGTATAATCAAGAACAAATCAAACATCGATATGTAAATTAATTTAAATAAATGTTTAGGGTAGGATCCCATTAAATCCCAACAAATATTAATTTTAGCTACTCGAGTTCATATTAAAACTAAACGAAATAAAGTTTAAAGATGAAAACTAAATTAGAAATACTAGAATTGGCGAAAAACGCGAAGAACGACGCCCTGAAATCTTCGACTCTCCAACTTTAAGCGCAAAAGTTCTCTCCAACTTGTGACGGCTCTGAAAAAATGTATGAATGTCCCGTTTTTTGTGCCCCAAACCCTTACCATATCATCCACCTTCAGAAAATAAGGAATGGAATCGTCCAGAATTTTTTCCAAATTTACAAGCGCTTGGGCGGATGTACGTTTCCGCCCGGGCGTACAACTCTCGCAAATCTTCTTTTTATTCACGCCATGGATGCGCCCGGGCGGATATAAATGTGCGCTCGGGCGGAGGTCTCTAGAATTTCTCGCTTTGATCTTCAATTTTGCACGAATCTCCTGTATTTTTGCCAACTAAACACATGAGCCACACGAAAATATAAATTACTCTAAATAACACAAATGCATGCAGTCTAAATGGTAAATGCAACACAATGCGACATAACATGGTACGAAAAACACGTAAAATCTTCCTCTATCAACAATATTCATTTGGTCTTTAACTGAACTGACTAAGTTTTCAACTGGTCATTCAGCTGCCGATCTAACTGATCTTCTCCGATAAGTTAACTAATAAATCGAATAATATTCTATATTAAATGATGTGACTGTTGGTTGAAGAATTAATTGGTGTCTTTCAACGAAAATTATTTTGGAACGTGGACCCACGTAATCCATTAATACTCTACACACGTTTTTACCACACGTACACACGTTTTTAATTCAAATTTTCTTGGATGACACATGTCCAATAATTTGAACAGTCACTTACATCAGTAGTATACCCGCTCCAATTCAGTTCTTCTCGTTACGCTTACTTCAAATTTTAAGAGCAAAAACAAATTCAAGTTTTCTTTCTCGCAGAAAAACATTCAATCAAATGGCAAATCAGATCCTAGCTCATGTCATGAACGCAATGTCAATCAACTTTGACTCAGTTATGACTGTATCAGATGAAGCTGTGAAAAAAATCTTCATCAAACTGGAAGCAGCTGGACTAAAAAAAAATCTGGGATTATCTTCCTAAGAAATCTATTCTAAAGAGATTCAGGATCTCTATGCCAACGGCTATGTCACTACAACCGGTAGTATCGCAGCTACTGTGAATGATCAGCTGTTGATCATTAACGAGGAGTTCTTCTGCAACCTATTTCCACTGCCTACTTATGGGCTAGTTAATCTCTCTGAAGTAAAGGCATCTGATGTTGAGGAGATGCAAACCATTCTATCTGCTGATGGTCGGAAAATCAAAGTTTCCGATCCCAATAAGGTGCGGAAGCTAGAAGTGTAACTGCTGACATATATAGTAGCCAAAGGGCTTTTATCAAAGGCTGGATCCTTTGCTGCCCTTACTCTCGAAAATTTTAGGCTATGACTGCTATTATGGCAGGACGAAAATTGAACTGGAAGAACATAATCTTCAACATCCTGAGGAATATGTTTCAATCGTCCAAGCAATCAAAAGGTTATGCGGTGCAGCTCAGCTATATGTTGAAAGTAAAAAAGCTGGTGACTGATGATTCTGGAAAATCATCAAAACTGAAAATCTTCAATGCTAAGAATGTCCATCCACCAAAGCAGAAAATAGACAAATCTATTGAGCAGTTCTTGAAGGTAAAGAAGGAGATTGGGACACAGGAGGCTCCCATATCAGTTCAAAAAAAGAAGACACTCTAGAAGAAGACAATCAAGCGCAAGTTGATTGTCAGTGAAACTGATTTTTAGAAGACTCCATCTCCCAAGGTCATCAAGAAGTCAAGAACATTGAAGAAAAAACCTGTTGTTGAAGTTGGGACCATTCCAACTGAAAGATTGATGCAGTCGGGGGCTCCACAGCCTATCAAGGCTATCCATCTGAAAGCTATTCCAACTGAAATCTCAACTGAGGATGAGTTACCTCTGTCTTCTGTTCTACTGAAGAAGAAGGTCACCGAATCAGGTGAAAAGAGGAAACTTGCTGGAGATAAAGCTCCATTGATCACTATCCCTGGCTACACCTCTCTACCTCTTGCCAGACCAAAGGGTTTAGTGATCAAAGAACCAATCGATGCGACTACTTCAGGGTTTAGCATTCCTCATGCCCTGACTGATTCAAAAGGCAAGGGAAAATGCAAGAAGAGCCCAGACCAACCAACACAGTCCAAACACACATTGATCTCATTTTGCAAGAGATCAATGAATTTTCAGAAACAAGCTCAAGGCTTATAATGAGTGGGTAAAATTCATAACTGAAGTATTTGCCAAAAAGCTTCAGAAGAAATAAAACTGAAGAAATTTGTTGATTTGGAGAATATTGTTATGAAGGTAGTCAAGGCATCTACCATTGTTCAAGCTCTGGAGCGAAAGAACTATTTCTTCAATCAACTGAGAGCAAAAAAGCTACAACAGATAGTTGCTCAACTGCACCTAAACTATGATCCTACCAGTCCAACTGCATACAATGATAAAGTTGTGCATGACCAACTGGACAGAGATCTTCTCTCATTGCAAATAGAGATCAAAAATTGGGAAATTTGTCAAGAACTGATCATTTGTCTCCCAAGATTTTCATCAGAAGAGCCAGCTGAACAATCAGCTCAAGAGCCGTCAAAGACGCAGTTGCTGAGTCTACTCAACAAGCAACTGCCCCTTCCACATCAGCTGAACAATCTGAAGCTTTATTTTGAAGATGAACTATCATTGGCCAATCTTGATGAGGTCATCAAATCAGTCACTTCTGATATTCAGCTGGAAACATCAAAATCAATTGAAGATGCTATTTTGACTGAGGAACCAGCAGATCAGCCTATTGTTACTGAAGAACCAGTAGATCTTATTGAAAAACCAGCTGATAGAGCTATTATTTTTGAAGAACCGGCCGAGAAGGCCATTTTTGGAGAAACTAAAGAGCCAGTTCAGTCAGTTGTTATGACTGAACAGGCAGTTTTTGAACAAAATGAAGAGACTCAGCTACACTCAGCTACAACTGAAGAAGTGTCAGCTGAAGAGCCAGTTAATCAACAAACTGAAGAACCAGTTTTAGAATCAATTGAAGAACCTTCTACTAATTTTGTTCTTCCAACTGTCTCTTCTCCTCCCCAGCTCAACAGTAACATACAACTGAAAATATTTCAAAAATGGTTACGCATGAAACCGTAGCAACTGACGACACCATGGTTGTCTTTAGTCAACAAGAACGTGTGCAGATTCCAGAAACTTCCAGAGCAATGTCTCCTCGTATTTCAGATATTGATGCCCTGTTTGAAGAAATTCAAAATGTTCAGACCAACCTCGTCAGTATGAAGAATTCTATTTCTGAAATAAAGTCAACTCAACTTGCGCACTCATTGAAGCTCAATTCTAACAATGAGTTTGCCACAAACAGACTACATCAAATCAATCAGAATATGACTTCTCTCTTTCTCCAGATGGAAGAAATCAATAAAGATAGACTTTCGACTGAATATCATTGCAAACTCAAGCATTAGTCGGCAGACGCTTTGATTTTCTGGATAGTACAGTCACCAAAAGGATTGATATGCTGCAAAACATTGTGATGATTGTTGTATCAGATATTGCAGCAGATGTTCAAAATCTATCCAAGAAAGTTGATGTGATTGACAAAAAGGAATATATAAGAGAGATAGAAGAAAACAAAGGAAAGAAGAAGAAATGAAGATCAACTGACTTCAGTTACTGTTTGAAGACTTAACAGGAAATCTTTATTCTTTTATTCTTTGTACGAATCTGTACATAGATTAGTTCCTGATTTTTTTTCTTTGTACGAATCTGTACATTAGAATAATTATTTTATCTACAATGACTTCGAAGATTATTTTTGAGTTCAGTTGATCAGTTCATACTTTACAAGTTTTGTCAAACACCAAAAAAGGAGAAATTGTTGGAAACTTAATTTCGGTTGTTTGAAAAACTAAGTGTTTAATTTATTGGACTAATTGATCAAGTAGCTTCAAGTAACTGAACTACATAAATTAACTAATAGTTGCCTAACTGAATATTAATGCGCAGTTTAGCGAGGGCAATTGAAACGAACTGAACTAAACCTACGAATAAAACTGACTGATCAGTTGGAAACTGATCAGTGGATATATTTTGTTATGATCTTACCAACGATGGCTTATAAGCTGATCATTCAGTTGTACACGTCATCAGTTTTTGAAAAGGACATTCAACCGACAACAGTACAAAGCAGACTGAAACTCATAGTGGAACGCCTCATTTCAGAGATTACAGTGTACGAATGTCAGAGGAATATTGACGTGGCAATCAACGGGTATAAAGATTCAATTTATATTTAATGTTACCGTGGAAGAGAAGCCTATAAATAGGTGAGAAGAGCAGTTGAAAAAATAATCGATCTATCTATTATCTTAAAATTTCTGTTACCCTGCTGAAATTATAGCATTTACTCAAGAATCAAAAAGCTCACAATTATCATATTTATTTGTAGCATTTGAGGCTAGTTTTCGAGCATATAAGCACAAACTGTTTTATTGTCTATTTGAATCTTTAACTAGCTCAGTTGTTCTAAGTTCAGTCGAAGAACTGTGAGATATTTAGTAAACTAAGAGTTTCAGTTTTGGCAGTGTTAAATACAAACTGAAGTGGGTTTGTACAAGTTTTGTATCAATCAAAGTCTTTTAGTGCATATCCTATCCATTAATTTCTCCGAACATCCATAAATCTTTGTGTGTTTTTACTTCAGTTATTTATTCTATCTTTCAGTCAGTTTATTTCCGCAACTGTTATCAGTTAAATGATTGTTATTGACTGACAAGATTCTTAGTTTCAGTTTGTCACAAAATGACACTGCATTCGAAAATATTCTAAAATCGTGAGTGCTTATTCAACCCCCCTTCTAAACACATCTCAACCAATCAACCGATCCTAACAAATATTTTTATTAAATGATTATTTTTAATTATTTAAAATATGGTATATTTAAAATGAATATTTCGAAAATGGTCTTTGTAGGAAACTGGATTTCGGTTGTTTGACAAACTAAGTGATTAATTTATTGGACTAACTGATCAAGAAGCTAATCAATTGACAGTTGACTAACTGAAGATTAATGTGCAGCTTATCGAAGACAACTGAAACCAGTTGAACGGAACTTACAAAGACAAATGATTGATCAGTTGATATATTCAGTTGAGCTTACCAGCGAATCAGCTGATCATTCAGGTGTACACGTCATCAGTTGAAAAGGACATTCAACCGACAACAGTACAAAGCAGAATGCAACTCGTAGTGGAACGCTGCATTTCAGAGTTTACGTTGTACGAATGTTAGAGGAATATTGATGTGACAATCAACGGATATAAAGATTCAAATATTATTTAATGTTACTGTTGAAGAGAAGCTAATAAATAGGTTAGAAGAGCAGCTGAGAAAAAAATCTTGATAATCTATCTATTCAATCTCTTATGTTTGTTGTTACCCTACTGAATATATTATTCTTATTCAAGAATAAAAAAAGCTCATACTTATCAGATTTATTTGTATCATTTGAGGCTACTTTTTGAGCATATAAGCACAAACTGCTTTATTTTTTATTTGATCTTTAACTAGATCAGTTGTGCTAACTACAATCGAAGAACTGTGAGATATTTTGTAAACTAAGAGTTCTAGTTTTTGCAGCGCTAAGTCCAAACTGAAATGGGTCTGTACAAGTTTTGTATCGATCAAAGTTTTTTAGTGCATATCCTATCCTTGTAATATAAGGGGTGACGTAGGAGTAATTAAAATCTCCGAACATCCATAAATCTTTGTGTGTTTTTACTTCAGTTATTTATTCTATCTTTCTGTCAGTTTATTTTCGCAATTGTTATCAGTTAAATTGATTATCATTGACTGAAAAGATTCCTAGTTTCAGTTTGCCACAAAAATGACACTTCATTCGAAAAGATTCTAAAATAGTGAGTGTTTATTCAACCCCCTCTTCTAAACACATTTCAACCAATCAATCGATCCTAACAAATATTTTTGTTATATGATTATTTTTAATTATTTAAAATATGGTATATTTAAAATGAAAATTTCGAAACTGGTCTTTGTTGGAAACTGAATTTTGGTTTTTTGACAAACTAAATGATTGATTTATTGGACTAACTGATCAAGCAGATAATCAACTGACAATTGCCTAACTGAAGATTAATGCGCACCTTATCGAAGGAAAATGAAATCAGCTGAACTGAACTTACAAAGACAACTGATTGATCAGTTGATATATTTAGTTGTGAGCTTACCAGCGAATCAATTGATCATTCAGCTGTACATGTCATCAGTTGAAAAGGATATTAAACCGACAATAGTACAAAGCAGACTGCAACTCGTAGTGGAACGCTGCATTTCAGCGTTTACAGTGTACGAATGTCAGAGGAATATTGACGTGACAAACAACGGATATAAAGATTAAAATATTATTTAATGTTACCGTTGAAGAGAAGCCTATAAATAGGTGAGAAGAGCAGCTGAGGAAAAAAAATCTTGATAATCCATCTATCCAATCTCTTAAGTTTGTTGTTATCCTGTTGAATTTATTACTCTTATTCAAAAATCAAAAAGCTCACACTTATCAGATTTATTTGTAGCATTTGAGGCTACTTTCCGAGCATACAAGAACAAACTGTTTCATTGTTTATTTGATATCTAATTAGATCAGTTGTGCTAATTTCAGTCGAAGAACTGTGAAATATTTAGTAAACTCAGATTTTTAGTTTTGGCAGTGTTAAATCCAATCTGAAGTGTGTTTGTACAAGTTTTTTATCGATCAAAGTCTTTTAGTATATATCATATCCTTGTGATAGAAGGGGTGACGTATGAGTTATTTCAATCTCCGAACATCCATAAATCTTTGTGTGTTTTTACTTCAGTTATTTATTCTATCTTTCATTCTGTTTATTTCCGCAATATTTTCTGTTATACTGATTGTCATTGACTAACAAGATTCCTAATTTCAGTTTGTTACAGAACTGATACTTCATTCAAAAAGGTTATGAAATTTGTGAGCGTTTATTCAACCCCCCTTCTAAACACATTTCAATCTATCAACCGATTCTAACAAGTGGTATCAGAGCAGTTGAATCTTGTCTCAGAATATTCTTTTCACAAACTGAACAACATGTCTTCATTCAACAAAATACCAATGTTTTCCAGAGAATATTTTGACGACTGGAAAATCAGAATGCCGACTCATTTAGCTGCATAAGATGACGACATGTGGTATGTCATCACTGATGGTCCTTTGAAGATCCTAAAAGCAAATACAGCAGTTGCCATGACTTACAGGACACCTCATCACATAGAAAAACCCAGAGAGGAATGGACAAATGAGGACAAAAGGAAAGCCAACCTAGACAATGTGGGAAAGGGGATCGTTTAAGGTGTTTGCTTGCGCAACGGAAGTTTCAAAATAATTTTTCTAGCAAAAACCGAGCACCATAAACATTATATTGTGTAGCAAATACAATAAAAGACAATATGACATTTATAGGGTGTTTTAGAAAATTACATATCAATCTCAAGAGATTGATGATGGCTCCAATTAAGATGTAAACACCTTAGCTCTTGAATGGAAAGAATAATCTTCAAGCTTCCAAGAGCACAGCTTGTTCAAAATTAAGCACACCACCAACAAGGAAGATCCCCTCCAATTTTGCACTAGAAAAATTTGAGGATTTTTCTTTAGAGAAGAGTATATTTTCTTCGACAATTGAAGAAAAAAATTGAAGGGAAAAGATGCTCAATATTTCGGCCAATGGGGGGAGAGAAAATGAGTTGGAAGACTTTTCTCGGTGCTGGAAAAAGTGATAAAGTGCATGAGCATGCCATGCATTGTTTTATGAAAAAATTGCCTCCAACCCTTCACCTCCCTTGCATGCTTTTTACTTGGGCTTGTAACAATTACAAGACCCATGGACTTTTATCAAAATGTCTCAAACACATTTGAGACCATTTAAACTTTACTTGATTTTACTCAAGCCCACTAGTTTAATAATTATTTCTAATTGGGCTCTACATGGTACAATGTTGTTTAATTAATTCAACACTTGAATTAATTTAATTATTTGGACTCTACTAGTTCCACTAGTGTTTAATTAATTGAATACTTGAATTAATTTAATTTAGTCCATAATAATGTTTATGAAAATCACAATTTTCAAATACATTATTTGTTTGGCCAACTTTTAATTTAGGAACACTGCCACAAATTAAAAGTTACATTCCCCTTATAGAAGTCATACTTCTAATTTTTCTTGTGCCTATAAACTCCTTTATAAGCCGTTCAACACATTGAACTAATTTTCTTCTCAATGGGATCTAGAAAGTTAGCACTTGTGTGGCCCTCAATGGTTCATTGATACAACTAGCCGTGGGTTCACATCTTAATGTGATTCGGGACTAAACATGTCCTTATATGAGCATACCCCAATTTCTCCATTCTAAATTATCAACTCCTTGATAATAAGAACGTCAGAACTCAAGTCTAATAGTGCCCAACCAATCATGTTAAACGCCTAGCAGCATCGCTTACATGATTCTCTAGGTATCAAATGATAGTGCCTGCAAGATCCATTCTATTATGGTTAGGGTACAGTACGGTCCCTTCATCTAATATATCTCGACCAATTCAACAACTATTGGTATATAAAGAGCTGTCAAAAAATCAATACTAGGAGTAATGTCGTAGTTGCATCGATGATGTAATCTATGAAACCCCTTTCATAATTACCACCATACTCTGATCAGAAAGTCCATACTACATATACATGTGAGCACATAGGATATCCATACCCAAAGGTAAGCGGTGAATCCCCGACTACAATGCATCGACTCCTATATCTTTCCACAAAACACCCAACCTTGCCACCTGATGACCCCAAGAGAGTCGGTAACAAGTCAAAGTGCAATGCTAGCATATCGAGTCTCAATGTTGTCCCGGCTCATAAGGACTAATTGTAATGCCCGAGAATTAATCACTGTTATCAAGGATTATTGAATTATAATTTAACGTTATTACGAAAGGGCCAACTGAGACACGATTTAAGAGAATGTGCGGCTATTTATTTTGAATTTTAGCATGTGTTGCCGAAGCAACACCGCACCCGTGCTCAGGAAGACACCGCACCCGCGGTGCAATTCCAGTAGGGTAGCAAATTTGGAAAAACTGAGACCGCACCCGCGGTGAGAACAAGACCGCACCCGCGGTGCAGGACCGCACCCGCGGTGCTAACAAGACCGCACCCGCGGTCGTCGAAATTCAGAAAATGGAAAGGCTGCCGAAGCATGAGCGCCCCCGCGGTCTTGCAGCTACCGCACCCGCGGTGCGACGTGTTTTGCGAAAATTGTGACACCTCATGACATGCATGCAATGATATATATAGGGTAGGATGCCTTCGAAAATTCAGCAGAAATCGAGAAAAGGTCTGAGGGAATTTGCTGAAAATCCTTACGCCTTTTGCGAGAAATCCGTCCGTCTGATTTTGAATCCGACTTCGGTATTGAGTTCCTGGCAATGTAGGCTACAACTGGACGTAAGTTTTACTACGTTTTGACATGTTTTAGAATTATGATATTGTCAGAATTGAATGGAATTCATATATGATGTTCTTGACATATTAGACATCATAGAATCGAAGTCAGATTAAGAAACGGACTGATTATGGAATTGTTATGAATTTTTAGGGTATATTGATTTATACCAGACAGATTTGAATTTTGATTGGATTACGAATTTTATTGGATATGGGTTATGGATTGTAACTGTTATCTGGTGATATGGTATTGACGGGGATACTGAGTTTGTATCGTTATGCCGTTGATTTTGAATTAAATCAAGATTGATCAGATTGTTATTGATTTGAAAGGTATATTGACATGAGATTATTGATATTGTCATTGCCAGACAGACTTTGAATTCAGGACTTCGACTGAACCGGAACCGGCGAAAGAAAGGTATAAGTCAATGTGGTATTGGGAGATCGACTTGAGTCGGATTAGACTTGAGTTTCCCTAAATCACATACTTTACTTTATTGCATTGATATTTGCATTGATTTGCTGATGTACTTGTTTTCTTGAATTATAGATAGCAGGTATCAGATGAGTAATCTTGTGACAGAAGTTCCTGATAGTGGTGGAATTACCATGGGAACATTGCACGATGTCTCAAGATAATGATATTAGCGATAGAGCTACAGTCCATGACGGATAGGTCAGGACACCGGATGTTGGTTATATCGAGTAATAGGATTGGAATTCTTCTATTACGGAATTCGATATAGGAACACCATATTTGGTTATATCGAGTAATAGGAACAGAGTTCCTTCTATTATGGAATTCGATATAGGAACACCACATTTGGAAATCGGGATCACTAGACTAGGATTGAGTCTAGTCTGAATGATAGAGTATGAGCATTGTCGACAGCCTATGATTGTGTATGTTTCAGATTTTGATACATATATCTGTTACCTGATTACATGCTTTATATTTGTTGATATGATTGCATGTTTCATTGATTTATACTGGGATTTATTCTCACCGGAGTTATCCAGCTGTTGTCTTGTCTGTATGTGTACATGACAACAGGTGAGACAGGATCAGGGTCCAGGAGATGAGGAGAGATCATGATAGAGTGGAGACTTCGGACTTGGATGTTGGATATTTAGATGTTGAACCTTAGTTTATTTTGAATGCATGCAGTACAGGACTTGTATTGTATTTTATACTGATATGTATATTAGTTTGATTTCACTACGTTCCGCATTTAAAAAAAAAATTTAGACCCTGTTTTATAATTGATTAATTAGTCCCAATGATGATTAAGAACTTGATTAGCGTCCAGGTCCCCACAACAGGTGGTATCAGAGCGATAGATTCTTGAGATTGAGATAGGAGCTAGTGAGCGGGGTAGAATGTGTTTTCTTTCCTGCTTTTGACTGCTAGCATGATTTACTGCTTTATAATGCATGATTATTTGTTTATCTGATTTGATTTGACAACATGTATTATTGAGAACGAATCAGAGCCGATTCTGGATCAGCAGTAAGATGATCGGAGGAGGACTGAAATAGAACTTTGGGTTGGGGTTGCTAATCCTTTTGATTTCAGATATGCCTCCGAGAAGAATACCAGAACAGGGGAGTACATCTAATCCTCCCATGGATGTGACTCCTACACCGATGGAGAAACTGTTGAAAAGGTTTCAGTCATTTCATCCACCTACTTTGAAAGGTACGGAGAATTCTGTGGAATGCGACAGTTGGTTGGACGATATTGAAGCAATGTTCGAATCTTTGGAATATACGGAGGAAAAGAGGGTGAAACTGATAGGACACCAACTGCATGACGTTGCTAAACACTGGTGGATTACGACGAAACGGGCATTGGAACAACGAGGTACGGCCATTACCTGGAATGTGTTTAAGTCTGAATTTTATCTACGGTTCTTTCCAGTATCTTATAGGAAGGACAAGGGAGCCGAGTTCGCAAACTTGAGACAAGGCCAGTTTAACATTGAGGACTATGTGGCTAAGTTCTCTACACTAATATGATTTGCTCCCCACGTAGCTGAACATGATGAGGCCGTTGCAGACCAGTTCATAAATGGCATGAATCCTGAAATCTTTACCCTGGTGAATACCGGGAGGCCAAACAATTTCACCGATGCCTTGAACCGAGCTAAGGGAGCCGAAGCAGGTCTAATGAGATAGAGAGAGGCTTCGTTTGTGTTTCCAGTATCGGGACAACAACAACCACCTCCTCGATTTGAAGGTAGCAGCAGCAGTAGCAGGAAGAGGGATTTCTTGAGGGCTAGAGGGAATCAATTCAAGAAATCAGGAACTAGCTCGTTCAGTTCGAGTGGCTCTAGACAGATTAGTCAGGGCCAGAGCTATACAGGACCGTACTGTGGTACGTGTGGAGGGAGGCATTCCACAGATCAGTGCCGAGGAGTGATTGGCAGCTGTCGTATTTGTGGACAGCAAGGACACTTTGCTCGAGTGTGTCCCCAGAGGAGTGCCCAGGGATCGCAGGACAGCTGAGTCATCGGGATCAGTAGCTCAGGCAGGTAGACGACCATCTGCCGTGCATACTTTTCAGCCAGCACCGCCTACTCAGTCACAGCAGAGGCCAGGAGGGGGCCAGACAGTGATCCAGCCTCCGAGACAGCAGGCCAGAGTTTTTGCTTTGGCCGAGGAGCAGGCACAGGATGCACCTGATGATGTTGTGGCAGGTAACTGTTTTATTTCTGGTTATCCTGCATCTGTACTGATTGATACTGGTGTATCTCATACATTTATATCTGAACAATTTGCGTTGATGCATTCTTTGCCTATTGAGTCATTGTCTGCAGTAGTGTCTGTCACGTCTCCGTTAGGAACATGTTTGATATCAGTAAAATCCGTTAAATCGTGTATACTGCAGTACGATGGGCATACGATTGAGTTAGACTGTATTGTGCTTGGTTTATCTGATTTTGATTGTATTGTCGGTATCGATATGTTGACCAAGTACCGAGCTACAGTCGATTGTTTCCATAAGATCGTTCGATTCAGACCTGAAATGGCTGAGGAGTGGAAATTTTATGGTAAGGGTTCTCGTGCTAGAATTCCTTTGATATCTGCAATGAATATGACTCGATTATTGCAGAAGGGAGTAGATGGATTCCTGGTATATTCAGTTGACTTACTGAAATCAAGCCCATCATTGGCGGATTTGCCAGTGGTGTGTGAGTTTGCTGATGTCTTTCCAGATGAGATTCCTGGATTGCCTCCGATTCGAGAAATAGACTTCAGCATTGAATTAATGCCAGAAACAGTTCCGATTTCTAGGGCTCCATACAGGATGGCACCGATCGAATTGAAAGAACTGAAAGAACAGTTGGAGGATTTACTGGCCAAGGGGTATATCAGACCGAGTGTATCTCCTTGGGGTGCTCCAGTACTGTTCGTGAAAAAGAAGGATGGGTCGATGAGACTTTGTATCGACTACCGGCAACTGAACAAGGCAACGGTAAAGAATAAATATTCATTGCCTCGTATCGATGATTTATTTGATCAGTTGCAGGGTTCTTCGGTGTATTCCAAGATTGATCTGAGATCTGGATACCATCAACTGAGAGTCAGGGATTCTGATATCTCTAAGACAGCATTCAGAACCAGGTATGGACACTAGTGAGTTTATTGTCATGCCTTTTGGTTTGACGAATGCACCGGCGGTATTTATGAGATTGATGAACCGTGTTTTTCAGAAATATTTGGATTATTTTGTGATCATATTCATTGATGATATATTGATCTATTCCAAGAATATGATTTAGCATGCTAATCATCTGAGGACTGTGTTGAGAATTTTGAGCGCGGAGAAACTGTATGCTAAATTATCGAAATGCGAGTTTTGGCTGAAACAGGTTGTGTTTCTGGGTCATATTATATCCGGAGATGGTATATCAGTGGATCCCAGTAAGGTTGAGGCAGTGATTTCTTGGCCGAGACCTACATCTGTGCCGGAAATTCGCAGTTTTATGGGTTTGGCAGGATATTATCGTCGATTCATTAAAGATTTTTCGAGTATTGCCAAACCGATTACGCAGTTGACTCAGAAGAATGCTCCGTTTGTTTGGTCAGAAGACTGTGAATCCAGTTTTCTGGAATTTAAGAAAAGATTGACCAGTGCGCCTGTATTAACGATTCCTTCAGGTACTGGTGATTTTGTTGTTTATTGTGATGCATCTCACCGAGGATTGGGTTGTATTTTGATGCAGCGGGGGCATGTGATTGCTTATGCCTCAAGACAGCTGAAACCCCATGAAACTCGTTACCCAATTCATGATCTTGAATTGGCAGCCATAGTCTTTTCTTTGAAGATATGGCGACATTACCTCTACGGTGAGAAATTCGAAATCTATTATGATCATAAAAAATTGAAATATCTGTTTTCGCAATCAGAGCTGAATATGAGACAGCGGAGATGGCTGGATTTACTGAAAAACTTTGATTGTGAAATCAAGTATTATCCAGGTAAATCCAATGCAGCAGCAGATGCGTTGAGTCGAAAGGTATGTGCACTATCTTTATCGATGATAGGTGTTTCGAATTTGATAGAAGACTGCTGTTTGTCTGGATTAGTATTTGAGACAGATCAGAGATCTATAAGATTATATACTATTCAAGCTGAACCAGAGCTGATTTTAAAAATTAAAGCAGCTAAGAAAACTGATCAGAATATACAGAAGTCGATTGCTATGGTTAGAGCTGGACATCAATCGGAATATCAGGTGAGAAATGGCATTTTGTATGTGAATAATCGTCTGGTTGTGCCAAATGTTTCAGATTTGAGACAGCGAATACTGTCAGAAGCGCACAACAGTCGTTTTAGCATTCATCCTGGTGGAAGGAAAATGTATAACGATTTAAAGGCACAGTATTGGTGGAAACAACTGAAATCTGATGTGATTAAATTTGTAGCCAAGTGTCTGAATTGCCAACAGGTGAAAGCTGAAAGAAAGAAGCCAGGAGGATTGTTACAGAGTTTGTCCATTCCTGAATGGAAATGGGATCACATTTCCATGGACTTTGTGACGCAGTTACCGAGATCCTCCAGAGGTTGTAATGCGATTTGGGTCGTGATTGACAGATTGACCAAATCCGCATGTTTTATTCCATACAAAATGACGTATAGATATGATCAGATGGCCGATATTTATGTTCGGGAAGTGATTAGACTGCATGGAGTGCCGAAGTCGATTGTTTCAGACCGTGATCCTCGGTTCACCTCGCACTTCTGGCAGAGTTTGCAGCAAGCTCTCGGTACAAAGTTACATTTGAGTACCGCATATCATCCACAGACTGACGGGCAGTCAGAGCGTACGATTCAGACATTGGAAGATATGCTGAGAGCTATAGTGCTGGATTTTAGCACTAACTGGCAAGATGCAGTACCACTATGCTATCAGACGAGTATTGAGATGGCCCCATTCGAAGCATTGTACGAAAAGAAATGCAGATCCCCTCTTTATTGGGATGATATCTCTGAAGTTCCTGAGACTGGACCGGATATGATCAGAGATATGACTGAGAAAGTTAAATTGATTCAGAAGAAAATGAAGGCAGCTCAGGACCAACAAGTCAAATATGCCAACCTCAGACGACGACCGTTGGTATTCGAGGTTGAAGACCGAGTATTCCTAAAGATTTCTCTTTTCAGAGGTGTTGTCAGATTTGGCAAGAAAGGAAAATTGTCTCCGAGATATGTGGGTCCTTATGAGATTCTTGAAAAGGTAGGAGATCGTGCCTATCGACTCGCCTTGCTGCCTTCATTATCTGGAATACATGATGTCTTTCATGTATCGATGCTGAGGAAATATCTCCCTGATGATTCTCATGTGATTCAACCAGACGAGACCGAGCTGGATGAGACATTGAGTTATGTCGAAAAACCGATTGGGATTATCGATCGTAAAGAAAAACAGCTCAGAACAAAGACGATTCCTCTGGTGAAAGTTCAATGGACTCGTCATGGTGTTGAAGAAGCCACTTGGGAGACTGAATCTGATATGAGACAAGAATTCCCAGCATTGTTTCGCTGATGTAAAAGTTTATTACATTTCTTGTACAGTTTCTGTATATACTCCTTATTGATACGAATGAGATGCCTGTGATTTCGAGGACGAAATCGTATCCTAGGGGGGAGAGAAATGTAATGCCCGAGAATTAATCACTGTTAATCCAGGATTATTTACTTATAATTTAACGTGATTATGAAAGGGCTAACTGAGACACGATTTAAGAGAATGTGCGGCTATTTATTTTGAATTTCAGCATGTGTTGCCGAAGCAACACCGCACCCGCGCTCAGGAAGACACCGCACCCGCGGTGCAATTCCAGTGGGGTAGCAAATTTTGAAAAACTGAGACCGCACCCGCGGTGCTAACAAGACCGCACCCGCGGTCGTCAAAATTCAGAAAATGGAAAGGCTGCCGAAGCATGAGCGCCCCCGCGGTCTTGCAGCTACAGCACCCGCGGTACGACGTGTTTTGCGAAAATTGTGACACCTCATGACATGCATGCAATGATATATATAGGGTAGGATGCCTTCGAAAATTCAGCAGAAATCGAGAAAAGGTCTGAGGGAATTTGCTGAAAATCCTTACGCCTTTTGCGAGAAATCCGTCCGTCTGATTTTGAATCCGACTTCGGTATTAAGTTCCTCGCAACGTAGGCTACAACTGGACGTAAGTTTTACTACGTTTTGACATGTTTTAGAATTATGATATTATCAGAATTGAATGGAATTCATATATGATGTTCTTGACATATTAGACATCATAGAATCGAAGTCAGATTAAGAAACGGACTGATTATGGAATTGTTATGAATTTTTAGGGTATATTGATTTATACCAGACAGATTTGAATTGTGATTGGATTACGAATTGTATTGGATATGGGTTATGGATTGTAACTGTTATCTGGTGATATGGTATTGACGGGGATACTGAGTTTGTACCGTGATGCCGTTGATTTTGAATTAAATCAAGATTGATCAGATTGTTATTGATTTGAAAGGTATATTGACATGAGATTATTTATATTGTCATTGCCAGACAGACTGTGAATTCAGGACTTCGACCTGAACCGGAACCGGCGAAAGAAAGGTATAAGTCAATGTGGTATTGGGAGATCGACTTGAGTCGGATTAGACTTGAGTTTCCCTAAATCACATACTTTACTTTATTGCATTGATATTTGCATTGATATGACTGATGTACTTGTTTTCTTGAATTATAGATAGCAGGTATCAGATGAGTAATCTTGTGACAGAAGTTCCTGATAGTGGTGGAATTACCACGGGAACATTGCACGATGTCTCAAGATAATGATATTAGCGATAGAGCTACAGTCCATGACGGATAGGTCAGGACACCGGATGTTGGTTATATCGAGTAATAGGATTGGAATTCTTCTATTACGGAATTCGATATAGGAACACCATATTTGGTTATATCGAGTAATAGGAACAGAGTTCCTTCAATTACGGAATTCGATATAGGAACACCACATTTGGAAATCGGGATCCCTAGACTAGGATTGAGTCTAGTCTGAATGATAGAGTATGAGCATGGTCGACAGCCTATGATTGTGTATGTTTCAGATTTTGATACATATATCTGTTACCTGATTACATCTTTATATTTGTTGATATGATTGCATGTTTCATTGATTTATACTGGGATTTATTCTCACCGGAGTTATCCGGCTGTTGTCTTCTCTGTATGTGTACGTGACAACAGGTGGGACAGGATCAGGGTCCAGGAGATGAGGAGAGATCGTGATAGAGTGGAGACTTCGGACTTGGATGTATATAGGGTTTTGACACTGGATATTTAGATGTTGAACATTAGTTTATTTTGAATGCATGCAGTACATGACTTGTATTGTATTTTATACTGATATGTATATTAGTTTGATTTCACTACGTTCCGCATTTAAAAAAAAAAATTTAGACCCTGTTTTATAATTGATTAATTAGTCCCAATGATGATTAAGAACTTGATTAGCGTCCGGGTCCCCACACTAATGGTGTACAACCATAAACTAGGACGTTTCACTTGATAAGTGAGAACAACATGGAAAGTCCTTTATGGAGGGTTGTTCAGTGAACTCTACAAGGAGCACCTATCTGCATGGTCTGACATCACGATGTCCCCTACCAATGAAACATGTTACTCACATCGCAGATACTAGTCTCAAACTCGAGTGGCCTATATCCTTCTTAGCGGCGGCTGAATCGACTACGAACTGTTTAGAATATACAATATTCCAAATATGAGTTTCACGATACTCATCATATGAGCATTTCATATTCTTTCTACTATTTGTATATTCAAGGACTTTATCTATACAACTAGAATGGGTATACAGATAAAGGTGTGCCAAAACAATAATTTCAAATACAATAATTTCAAATATTATTAAAATAAAGATTGTTTATACATAGAGTTTCATTGTGAACACTCGGCCAACACTTGGCTCGACGTCCACCTACTCTAACAATGTGGCTAAGGATATCTTATACAAAACACTGGATAAAGTCAATTTCAGCAAAATCAAGATGTGCAAAACTAGCAAAGAAATATGGAAAAAACTGATCCAGCTGTGTGAAGGAAACAAACAAATAAAAGTGAACAAGCTAGCATTTGATGTTCACAAATTTGATAACATCAAGATGAAAGCTGGTGAATCCATGCATGATTAAGTTGAGGGGATCAGTGGTATAATCAATGAGCTAAATGCACTTGGAAAATTGTATTCAAACAAAAAAGTGGCACTGAAGGTGGTCAGAGGTCTTTCCAAAGAATGGAATGTCAAAACCATGGCAATGAGAGAGTCAAAGGATCTTAACAAGATCGAACTTCATGACTTGTTTGCTGATCTAAAGGCTTACGAGTTTGAACTAAAACCAGAGAAAGAGAATCTTCTACACCAACTACCACAACTGCTTTAATTGCTGTCAGACTGGAACCAACTAGTTCAGTTGATAAATATACTGATCAACTGAGCAATGATACTATGTCATTGTTTGTCAAGAAATTTGGAAGGTTTATGAGGAGGAATCAAGGAAACTTCCAGAAACAATACCAAAAGAATCAATCCAAAGAAGAATCCTATGTTTGCTACAACTATGGCAAATCTAGTCATTTCATAGCAGACTGTCCTAAGCCAAAGAAGGACAGTTGAGTATCAATTGAAAAGGGAGAAAAGCCCTATGAGCACAAAAAAAGGAACAAGGATGACATGCAATCATTAAAAAAAAGCATGAAGTGTTTTTGGCTGAAGAGAGCAAATCTAAGTGGACAGAAACTGACAGTGATGAGTCAGAACCAGAAAGCCCAAGTAGTTCAAGTAAAGATGAAGAGGAAGTCAAGTGCTTAATGGCAGATGATGCTGAACTGGAGTAAGCATGTGAACAGGTATTTGACTTCAGCTCTACCGATTTCACTCGTGAGGAACTCATTACCACATTGTATGTATGACATGGTAAATGAGTATCACAAACTTTCTCGATCATTTGAGAAGGTTAGAACTGAGCAAACTGATCCCAATGACAACAAGACAAAAACTGATAAGTCAATTGAAATGTTGAGTCTAAAAAGGGAGATTACACAGCAAAAAGCTAAAATGATTGAAAATCAAGTTTTGATATGTCAGTTAAAAACAGAAATTTCAAAACATACTGAACTGATTCAAGCTTGAAACAAGTCTTCAGTTGCAATGACTGAAATGCAGAACTCACAAAAATCAGTTGATGATAAAACTCGATTAGGCTTTAACAGTCATGATGACAACTCTGCAAGTGATACAAAGCCAAGGTTGAATGAAAACAAAGGAAAGTACATTACCGTTATAAAATCAACCATCGTAAATGAATTCTCAAAACCTAGTAAACTAGCTGTTCAATTGACTGAAAGTAAGAACAAAAGCAAACAGTATGGAATTGGTTATAGCTCAGAGAGTTCAGCTGTTTCAAGAAACTGGTCACCTAAACGATTCAGTCACAAAAATCAGTACTCAAGGAATGTCTATTACAATTACTACAATGGTAAGCAAGTTCAGAAACAATATCAAAAGAATAGTCATATGAAAAAGGTTACAAATCATATTGTTTCATCCTCACATCACACACATGTTGCCAAAAATTCGAGAAAAACCATTTAGAACACAGTAGCTGGGAAGTCAGTTAGACTTATTCAATTCTGGGTTCCTAAATGACTAATCAGTTTAGGAACCAAATGAATATGGGTACCAAAATTATATACTGTGTGTGATTGTAGGTAACATGAACAAACAAGGAATCAACTTGGTATCTAGACAGTGGTTGTTCGCGACATATGACAGGAGATGGAAATTTGCTATCTCAACTAATCAAAAATACTGGACCAAACATCAGTTTTGGAAACAACTCCAAAGGTAAAACTGTGGGTAAGGGCAAGCTTATCCATGGTAACTTTACAATTAAAGATATTTTGTTAGTTGAGAATTTGAAGTATAACTTGATAAGCATCAGTCAGTTATGCGACAATAATTTCTCAGTCCAGTTTGATAGACACATGTGTTTAGTTAGAGACTCAACTGATGAGGCCATCCTAACTGGAAATCGTTGTGGAAATACTTGCAAAGTCAGTAGGACTGAACAACCTTATGCACCAGTTTGTTTCACTGCTTCCAAATCTTCTAAAAACTTGTTGTGGCATAAGAGGTTGAACCACTTAAACTTTAAATCTATTGTCTATCTGAATAACCATGATCTTGTAACTGGTTTTCCCAAAATAGATTTTTCAAAAGATAAAATTTGTTCAGCTTGTCAGTTTTGTAAACAAGTAAGATCTTCATTCAAACACAGAGGTTGTAAATCATCTTCCCGATGCTTAGAACTGTTACATATGGATCTTTTTGGTCCAATACCAATCATGAGTTTAGGGAGAATGAAATAAACCTTACTAGTGGTGGATGATTTTTCAAGATTTACTTGGGTTATTTTTCTCAAGTCCAAAGACAAAACAGTTGCACAACTAATTAAGCTCTTCAAAAGACTTTTAAATGAAAAATCAGTTGGGATTGATCGAATAAGGTCTGACAGAGGGACTGAATTCATCAATCAAAATATTTCATCTTTTTTAAAAAATACTGGAATCAAGCATGAGAATCAGCAGCTAGAACACCTCAGCAAAATGGTGTAGATGAGAGAAGAAATCGGACCCTTAAAGAAGCTGCTAGAACAATGTTTGCTGATTCTGATATTTCTCAAAGGTTTTGGGCAGAAGCAGTAAACACTGTGTGTTACCCTCAGAACAGATCAATGATTAATAAGAATCATGTGAAAACACCATATGAGATCTGGCATAGAAGAAAAAGTGTGGTTTCTTATTATAAGATATTTAGCTGCAGATGTTTTATTTATTGATGGTAAAAATAATTTAAAAACCTTTGATGCTAAATCTGTAGAGGGAATATTTTTTGGATATTCTTCATTTAGCAAAGCATATAGAGTTTTTAATAAAAGCTCTTTAAATGTTGAAGAATCCATTCATGTTTTCTTTTATGAAACTATACTAACTGATATGCCAACTGATCCAGTTGAGCTAGTTGATCGATTTACAGATATTAGTTTGGAGGATGAAAATGAAGAAGAAAATCATATCAATAGAAATATCTTTCAAACACCTGAACCTGAAATACTAGATCAATTAGTTGATCAGGAACCTGCTCCTGATAATCAGTTGGTGGAGCAAGCAGATGATATTCAGTTACCAACTGATATAGCTCCAACTGAAACTGAAAACATTCAGTTGCCAACAGAAGCAGTTGCTGATATGGAAGCAACAAATACTAAACTCAGATGGAAGAAATCGTATCCTCTAGAATTGGTGATAGGTAATCCATCTGACCCGGTAAGAACAAGAAAAAAAATGCTTAATTTGTGCATTCATTCTGCTTTTTTCTCACAACTGGAATCAAAGAAAACTGGAGAGGCTCTTGCTGATCCTAACTGGATAAATGCAATGCAAGAGGAGCTAAATCAGTTTACCCATAATAATGTCTTGAACCTAGTTCCAAGAACAGTTTGTAAAACAATTATAGGTACAAAATGGGTATTTAGAAATAAACTGAACGAAGATGGTTCAGTTGCACGCAACAAAGCAAGACTTGTAGCACAAGGATATAGGCAGGAAGAAGGAATTGACTATGATGAAACGTATGCACTAGTTGCAAAACTGGAAGCAATCATAATGTTCCTTGCCTAAGCATCATTCAAGAATTTTAAAGTCTACCAAATGGATGTTAAAAGTGTCTTTCTGAATGGTCAGTTGCAAGAAGAAGTTTAGTTTGAACAACCACCAGGTTTTATCAATCACTCTTTTCCTGATCATGTCTATCATTTCAAAAAAGCTTTATATGGTTTTAAACAAGCTCCAAAGGCTTGGTATGAGACACTTTTAAAATTCTTAACTGATAATGATTTTACTGTTGGATCAGTTCATAAGACCTTGTTCAAATTTTCTAAAAATGACATTTTACTTGTGCAAATATACGTTGATATTATTTTTGGGTCAACTAACCCCAAATTATGTGAGAAATTTACCAAGTTAATGCAGGACAAATTTGAGATGAGTATGATGGGTTAACTAACATTCTTTCTCGGACTACAAGTGAAGCAACTGGACACTGGTATTTTTATCAGTCAGACCAAATACACGAAGGAATTGCTCAAGAAATTTGGCTTGGAAACATGTTCAGCTTCAAGCACTCCCATGAGTTCATCACTCAAACTGGACAATGATCAAGGGGGAATATCAGTTGAGACGACAATCTACAGAGGTTTAATAGGTTCATTATTGTACATAACTGCTATTCGTCCTGATATCGTATTTGCTGTTTGCATGTGTGCTAGATTTCAAACAAATCCTAAACAATCGAATTTTTCAATTGCCAAAAGAATTTTAAAATACCTAAAAGGCACTGAAAATGAGGGATTATGGTACGCTAAAGTCTCTTCTTTCAATTTAGTTGGATATTCAGATGCAGATTATGCAGGATGTAAGCTAGATCGTAAAAGCACCAGTGGATCTTGTCAGTTTTTAGGAGACAGACCGATCTCCTGGTTCAGCAAGAAGCAAACATCCATAGCTACTTCCACAACTTAAGCAGAATACCTTGCTGCTGGAAGCTGCTGTGCCCAACTGCTCTTGATTCAGCAACAACTGAAAGATTATGGAGTTGATGCTAAAGAATATCCCATATTTTGTGGTAATACGAGCACGATTACAATAACTTACAATCCAGTTCTTCACTCAAGGACCAAGCATATTGATGTCAGGCATCATTTCATCAGAGATCATGCTCTGAAGAAAGCTATCAGACTGGAATATGTGTCAACTGAACAACAAGCTGCTGACATCTTCACCAAACCATTACCAGAGACTAAGTTTTCTCACTTTCGCAATATACTTGGTTTAATTGATTTATATCTTAATCAGTTTTATTGATGTTTTGTTAGTTGTTGTTCATTCAGTTTGTCATTTAACTGTTTGTCAACTGATGTCAGTTAGTCATTTATCTGTTATTATGTTCAGTTCATTAACTGTTTGTCAAATAGTGTCAGTTAGTCATTTATCAGTTATTGTATTCAGTTAGTTAATTATTTATCAACTAAGAAAGTTATGTTTTGCAGGAAAGTAAAGAGACAACAACAATGATACAAATCAAGATTTTATTAAGCGTAAAATCGAAACCATACAACATCACTTAGTCCACTCCCTACGGCATCTTGCCATAACATCAACCAATTATTCAAGTCATGACTTCTAATATTCTTGAAGGCTTCGGCATTTTCAGTCCTCTGAAGCAAGTGTCATTCCTTCAAAAGCATCATGTGGATTAGCACATCATATTTGACTAACTCGGATATATGATCAACGTGTGCACTCCTCTTAAGCTTCCTTGTAAGTGATCTCTGCTTAGCAGAAGCATGTACTCTCCATCATTGATTGATTGAATATAGTGAGCGGTAGTCCAAACAGACATAACCTCTCTAAAGACGTATTCTTCAGAGACTCTTTTAAATCCCTGAATATGTTGAGGCGTCCATGAAGGATGAGGGACATGTGTGCTGCTTAAACGTAAATTGATTATCAGTAAAAGTGACTCTGAAGAGACTCCATCTCCCAAAATTTCCATGAAACCCAGGACCAAAAAGACTAAATCAGTGATAGATGTGAAAACTATCCCATCTAATAGGATCATCTAATCTACAGCTGATCAGCCGATCAAGGTTACTCCACTTAGAACTATACTAGTTGAGCTGCCAACTGATGATCAGTTACCACTAACTGCAGTTCTCAAAAAGTCTATCACCGAATCTGGTGAAAAGAAGAAGCTTATTGGAGTTAAAGCTCCACTTATAATTATCACCAGACCTACTCATCTGCCGATGGCAAGACCTAAAGGAGTAGTGATTCGAGAATAGGTGGACGCGACAAGATTAGGTTTGAGCATTTCTCATGTTCTAACTTATTCTAAGGGCAAAGGGAAAATGGTTGAAGAGCTCAGACCAACCAATACCATTCAGACGCACATAAGGTAAACTCAGAACTTATGAAGAATGGGTAAAATTTAGAACTGCTGTGTTTGCCAGGCAATTACGGAAGAAATTGGTTTTAAAGAAATTCATTTCCTTGGAGACACTTGTTCTGAAATTGGTCAAAGCTGCCATGGTGGTTCAAGCACTTGAGAGGAAGGAATATTTCTTTGATCATATACGGGCAAAGAAACTTAGTCAGTTGATCGGTCAGCTGCGTCAGAACTATGATCCAACAAGCCCAACTTCTCGTAATGATAAAGCAGTTCATGAATAACTTGACATGGACTTGTTATCTCTGTAAATGGATATCAAGAAATGGGAAATGGATCAAGAACTTATCATTCACGAAAATTCCCAATACCTTTCTTCAGATGAGCTAGCTGATCAATCAGCTCAAATAGATCATCCATTCAAGGATCCAAGTGCAGGCTCGACTGAACAGATGACTGATTCTAAAGATACATCAAAGTCAACTCATGTTCCTCAGACTTCAACTGTTGAAGGTTCACTCTACATAGCCGCTAAATTATCATTGGCCAACATTGATGAAGTAATCAAATCAGTTGTCTCTGACGTTC
This sequence comes from Primulina eburnea, assembly GCF_022965805.1. Classification (NCBI taxonomy): domain Eukaryota; kingdom Viridiplantae; phylum Streptophyta; class Magnoliopsida; order Lamiales; family Gesneriaceae; genus Primulina; species Primulina eburnea. Next base: position 16,718,841 of record NC_133111.1, on the reverse strand, counting down.
AATTGTCCACTACTGAAGTAGTTGAAGAGTTGTTCTCAACTGAAGAACCAGTTTTTCAAGCCCCAGATCAACCTCTTGAAGAACCAGTTCAATTGCCCTCTACAACTGAACATGAAATTTTGAGAACTAAAGAGTCAGTTCAGTCAGTTGTTGTGACTGAACAGGCAGTTTTGGAACAAACTGAAGAAGCAGTTCAGTCATCCACCTTTACTGAACAAGTTTTTGAAGAAAATGAAGAGGCTCAGCTGCACTCAGTTGCAATTGAAGAAGTGCTAGATGATCAGCCCTCTTTCATTCAGCCAACCGAAGCATCAGTTGAGCAGTCTATCCCAGAAATGACTGTTGTTTCAACTGATCATCCGCATGAAGCATCATTGGACCTTGCTACTGATCCATCTTCTCCTCCACGATCTCAACAAGTAGTCCTACCAGAAGAGACCTCAGAAATGGTCAATACTACAACTGAAACAACTGACGAGGCTCTAGTCTTTTTCAATGAAGAAAACAGAGAGCAACCAGGAACTTCTGGAGCCATGTCTCCGGGCATAACTATAAAACTAAGTCTCTGTTCGAAGAAATTTCAGCTATTCAGACCAACCTCGTCGGTATAATGAATTCCATTTCTGACATCCGATCAATGCAATTTCTGCACACTATGAGGATTGATTCAATTAAGGATAATACCATGGGCAGAATACAGAAAATTCAGAAGGATGTTGCTTCTTTATTCTTTCAGATGGACGATCTTCGCAAAGATAGAGTTTCAACTGAAGCTCATTTCCAGACGCAAGCATTAGTGACAAAACATCTAGACTATCTGGAAAGTAGTGTTTAAAAACGAATAGATGTACTCCAAGATATCTTAATGAATGTAGTTTCTAATCTGTCTTCAGATGTGCGAAATTTGTCAAGAAATGTTGAAGAGTTTGACAAAAAGGTAGAAATTAGAGAGACGGAAGAAAATAAAGGGAAGAAGAAGATATGAAGATCAACTAATTTCAGTTATTGGTTGAAAAATTAATAGAGATTCTTTATTCTTTGTACGAATCTGTACAATGATTAGTTTCTGTCATTCTTTGTATGAATCTGTACAATAGAATAGTTATTTTATCTGCAATGAATTTTTGAGTTCAGTTGATCAGTTCATACTTTACAAGTTTTGTCAAACCGCAAAAAAAGGGAAATTGTTGGAAACAGAATTTCGGTTTTTTTGAAAAACTAAATGATTAATTTATTGGACTAACTGATCAAGCATCTAATCAACTGACAGTTGCCTAACTGAAGATTAATGCGGCAGCTTATCGAAGACAACTGAAACCAGCTAAACTAAACTTACAAAGACAACTGACTGATCAGTTGGAAACTAATCAGTTGATATGTTCAGTTGTGAGCTTACCAGCAAATCAGCTGATCATTCAGCTGTACACGTCATCAGTTGAAAAGGACATTCAAACGACAACAGTACAAAGCAGACGACAACTCGTAGTGGAACGCCGCATTTCAGAGTTTACAGTATACGAAAGTCAGAGGAATATTGACGTGGCAATCAACGAATATAAAGGTTCAAATATTATTTATTGTTACCGTTGACGAGAAGCCTATAAATAGGTGAGAAGAGCAGCTGAGAAAAAAAATCTTGATAATCGATCTATACAATCTCTTAAGTTTGTTGTTACCCTGCTGAATTTATTATTCTTATTCAAGAATCAAAAAGCTCACACTTATCAGATTTATTTGTAGCATTTGAGGCTACTTTCCGAGCATACAAGCATAAACTCTTTCATTGTTTATTTGATCTGTAATTAGATCAATTGTGCTAAGTTAAGTCGAAGAACTGTGAAATATTTAGTAAACTAAGAGTTTCAGCTTTGGCCGTGTTAAGTCCAAACTAAAGTGGGTATGTACAAGTTTTTTATCGATCAAAGTCTTTTAGTACATATCATATACTTGTGATAGAAGGGGTGAGGTAGGAGTTATTTCAATCTCCGAACATCCATAAATCTTTGTGTTATTACTTCAGTTCTTTATTCTATCTTTTAGTCAGTTTATTTCCGCAATTGTCATCAGTTAAACTGATTGTCATTGACTGACAAGATTCCTAGTTTCAGTTTTTTACAGAACTGATAATTCATTCGAAAAGGTTATAAATTCGTGAGTGTTTATTCAACCCCCCTTCTAAACACATTTCAACCTATCAACCGATCCTAACAGTCTTTTTGAGGTGTTTTTACACGCCGAGTCGTATTTTAAACCGGCAATCGATTTTTGACGAAAATAAGGACTTTTTGGAGGTTCGGCTAATAATTTCAAAAACTTTCCTAAATGAATTAATTTTCTACATTATAATGGGCCTATTATACTAAGGTTTTTGGGCCAAGCTTCGTACCCAATTATTTATGACCAAAACTTGATTCTACAAGTCCTAAAACACAAACACACTCACGTTTGGAGGCTTTCACATGATTTTGAAGAATAAAAACGCAGCAAGGATCCCTAGTTTCTTCGCCAACGTCCCTCGCATTAGGTTAAGGATTGTTTTTCGTGCGTGAAACATGCAAAGGCACACATTAATCTTTCATTGCACATCATTCATACCATATTAAGTGTATATAGATTATTGCATGAAAAATACGATACACTTCTTATATTTTCGTTTTTATGGAAATACATGATCAAACTTTGATTTTCTTGCTTTTAAATTCATGGTATTGATGTACAAATGGGCTGCCATGGTAGGGACATTAAAAAGGGACGTTTTTCAGTAGGTTTAAGGGTCCATAGAGTCATGGCTAAGGGCTGGACAAGAAGGGTAAAAGGCCGAACAAAATTTGGACTTTTCCATGGGTTAAGGTTCGGCTTTGGGGTCTTGGAAGGTGCAGGCTGTGAGCCACGTTTGAGTCGTGTTCAGGAGTTATAAGATGGTTGTATTGTGGCCCCAGATGGGTCGAGGTAAGGCCGGTGCAAGGAGAAGGGCTTTAGGAGAGTTCCTTTGTCACACGAGTCATGAAGGGGTGCAGGCTTGAGGGCTACAGGTGCATAGCTCGTTAGGTCTGGTCCAGCAGCTTGTTAAAGGTTCGGTCATGGTCTTAAGAAGGTTGCGTAGGGTCTGGACCTGTTTGTTAAGGGCTAGAGTTGAAGGAATTCTTGGGTTGTTAAAGATAGGGTTTAGGGTTTTTGTGCAAAAAATTTCAGAAGGTTCTTAGGCTATTCTATGGGTTTTAATTGGCTTTCTTTGAGTTGGCAAAGGTTTAGTTAGGTGTTACTAAGCTATGGTTTAAGTTTGGAAAGGTTTGGTTAAGTTTCGTGTCGATTCGGGTTAAAATTGGGACGTAGGTTCGAGTTTTAAAACGAATTAAGAATTTACTCGAGGAGCTTATGTTTATGCCTAAGAAATGTTTTTAGGTAAATTTTAAGGTGTTATGGTAAGTTTGATGGATTCAAGTCGTCGTTTTAATGTCCAAGGGTAAATTGGGAAAGTTAGGGTTTCAGGGGCAAACGGTAATTTTACGCCTGAAAAATGTTAGATGTCCTTGCAATGCCCAGTGCCCTGAATGCTGCAATGAATGTTAAAATGTTTGTTTTGAAAGGTAATGGGATTTCAAGATGAAAAACGATAAAGCTAAAAGATGTGTTGCATGCTTGGTTTATAAGAAAAATGATATATATGCATGAATTTTTATAAGTGTTGGATATGATGAAAGATTTTGAAGGAGATGATTTGATTGTAAATAATATGAATACGAATACGAAAGGATATGATGACATATGAGGCTGAGCTCAGTTGACAGGTGAGAGTGTCGCTAATGTCTTCGCCGCCTAGTACCATGGTAATACGTAAGATTGAACAATCGACAAACGGTTGATATGAAAATCACAATTAATAATCTGAATTCGATAATGGGAAACATAAACGTGTATGATGAAAGGAAAAGGTTTAAAGTTATGCATATTCATGAAATGTTATTTTATTAAAAATTATTTTAACTGTTGCATGTGGATGTATACATATTACTTGTTATAACAGTTAAGATTTGTTGAGTCATTAGATTCACTAGGTGTAAATGACGCATGTGAGGATGTTATGATGATATGGGACAACTTGATGGTTGAACTGGCCGGACTGATGGTGCACATAACCTAAGGTCCGATGCTAGTTTTTCGCATTATGATGATTTTAAAGTACTTTAAAGATTGTATGATTTTTTATGCTTTTGAGTTGTTTTGAGAGAATTTAAGATTTTATGCTATTTTCGAAAAATGATAGTTTTAGATTTTGGTTTGACGGTTTACGATTTTATGTTTTGCATTGCGTTTTGAATTTTCAAATAATTAGTGGGTGAGTTTTCATAAATGTTGCAAAGTATATTTATTTATCTATATGGCCGAAAGTTTTAAAGGAAGAAAAAAAAAAATCTCTAGTATATTTTAAAGAAAAACGAGTAGTAAACATTTCCGATACTTAGAGGATAATGGGGTGATGCTACTAGACACTCTTACTGTAAGGTCCAGATAATCAATTCACGTAACCTGAATGCATGCAATCTAGGGCTTATTTAATTATGTGCTTGAATTATTTTTGTGCATTTTATGCATAATTATTGCATCATAAGATTTATTTAATGAAATTTTAGAAGTTCATGACATTAGGGTTCTAGACGCATTTCGTGCTCGAACGAGGTACGAAGACCGGAGAATTCTCAGGAATATAATTTTTATTATATTAGTAATATTTATTAATTAATATAAGTTGTATTAAAGTTATTTTTCAAGAAATGGGCTTTGTTGGTATTTTTACCTTCCAGAGCATATTTTGCAGTGGTAAACAAATTTTATCGAATCGGGGGACTTTTTGAAGGTTCGGATAATATTTTCAAGAACTTACCTAAACGAAATATTTTTTGAGATTTTTTTGGACTTAATGGACCTACTTTTAATATTATTGAACTCTAAACTCTTTTTAGACTTTTAAATGATAAATTAAGGCCCATTAGCTTGTAATATTTTATTTAATTGGCACTAAAATATTCCTTAACCTAAAACTAATCTTCTAATCAGCCGACACCTTCCCCTCCACTTCATTTTCTTACAAAATAAATTCACCCGGCACTCTCTTAGATCTCCTCGCATCTATAACATCAAGGCACGCTGTGTACTCTCATTTTCGCATCATACAACGTCATATACATGAAGTTTTGTGTGCCATGTATGAAGATTTTGTAGATCTTGCATGATAACGTATGTTTGCATAGTTCTATCATGGTTTGTGCATGGTTCTTGTGCAACTCATGTTCTGCTGTGAAATTTTGTGCAATGAGACTGCTGGTGATGTGTTATAGGATCGTATATGTCGAGGAACCAAGTGGTTCAACTGCTGGAGTCGCGATTGGCCGAGGGAGCGAGGGATAAAGGTCGGATCGATGGTTTCATGAGTGGTGTCGAGTAGATCGAGTGTTGGGGAGGGAAGTTGTAGAGGCCCAAAATTCGTATTTGAAAATTTGCGGAAAAATTAAAAATTTTCTTTTAAAATAAATAAAATTTCATTCATAAATAAACTGATAAAAAAATATTCGACGTTTAAAATAGCAGCGGAAGTAAATGTTTGTTTCAAAGTAACAACTTAAAATAATTCAACAAAATAAAATATGAGTTTGAAATAAAAATGTAAGTGCCGAAAATGAGGTCTTCGGGTTCCTACTACTGCCGACCCAAGATGGCTCACTGGTCCCCTCCCTCGGTCCCGACCTCATCAGTACCTACAACAATCAAGTCTAGTGAGTCTAAAGACTCAGCAGGCATATATCGTAAATGACAAGTAAATATATCATAAAAATTTCATGCCATGTAAAGATATCATATTGTAAAGCGTTCCGTGAAAATATCTTGTCATGAGTAATTATAAATACGTGCATAACTGAACTGAAAATCATAAGTGAAATGTTGCTCGATAGAGCCCTACAATGAATTAGCATATAATAATTTTCTGTTGAGAATATGTTCTACGTAAGTGGCCCATAACGTGAAATGAATCGTTTGATCAGACTAAACCACAGTATACTGGGCGGTAGAGATCTACCAATACATGAACATGAACTGAACCGGTCAGTGACCACCGGATGAAGTAATAATCCCATGATAAGCTGCAATCCCATGAACGTGAAGTGGCCACAAGCAATATCGCATATATCTCAAAAATGAACATTTTATATTTTTAAGGACGTAATATAATTAAATGCCCTGTATTATTTTACCGAATGTATTGGATCATTCCCAGGCTCGCTGCGACCTAATTCTAACATGAAAAATATGCAACTAAATTTATCTTGAATAACACTTCAAAATCGACCCAAAAACTAAACAATTACGCCCAACTAACTTAGTATTCAACCATGTCTTCGTACCAACCCGAACCAACCTCGAACCCTCGTTTAACCATGGTTAAAATACTCTTAAAATACTAGAAAACATAACCATAGGGCTGTAATATACGAAAATTGTGCAATGGAGGCCAAAATCATGAAACGCTCTTTCGAGAGTCACTTTGGCACATTGCACCATAAATTATCGTACGACCTCTAAAATTAACCGAATCACAAACGGCCAAAAGCATGACCTTCCTCACTCAATGACGTACTGTCCAGTCCAAGGTCATAGGCTAAAAGCCAACCAAGAACTCAAACGAGCCTCTGAACCGAAGCACCAAGTTGCTGTAAAAAAAAATACAGCAGTAGCGATTATGCTTGCATGCTTCGATCTTGAGACCATTGACCATTGGAGCTTGAACCACTGACCAGAGTCTCTTACCAACATCCTAAGGTGGGGTTTGAACCATGGCAAAGGGCCCTAGGCCAAACACCAAGGGCGACACATAACCCAAACCGAGAACACAAGGGAAATTCTACACCATGCAATTGTTTGGATCGCATGCTGTCATGTGTCGTTCCAGTGGCCATATGACTGACCATGGCTCGATCTAGACATCACGAGTTATTGTGTGAACCATGTCTAAGGGTTAGAAGCCACACAAGATCCACACGAAATCCTCGAAACCGAAAACTACTCACACAACTCAAAAAGAAGAAACCGAGGGGTTGTTCTTGTTTTATTTTAAAAACGGTTGGGAACATGAACCAACCCATGAAAGGGCACCTTGGTCATGTCCTAGACATGTCAAGGAAGGGTCCTAACCAAGGTTACAGCCCCTAAAGCCAACCAAGATTCGAACCTCCTTGAACAATCCAAAACAAGAAATTTCGAGACACAAAATGACATGCTTGGGGAGTCGCTGTCAAACGTGATGCAAGGGGGGGGGGGGGGGGGGGGGGGGCGAGGTCTGAAACCAGTGGACATGTCCCTTTCTAACACATCCTATATCATGTCTAAAATTAGCCTTGCGCCTCTGGAAATCGAACCAACCATGAAACAACAACACAAGCCAAAACCGTGAGGTGCACAAGTGAAGAGTCAAAAATCTGTACATGTTTTTCGAAAGTTGTTTTGTCTGGATTTCAGTTTTGCCATAAAATCATGATCATGTAATGTTTAAAAATGTTAATATAAGTTGATTGAAGAGCAAAGAAAGATCTAGACATGCCTTGGATTTTGTTTGATAGAAAAACAAACGAATACGGCGATGCGGCGCGGTGGAGACATAGTGCTTTTCTTACTAGTTTTCTCTCTTGTTTTCTTCTAGGAGACTCACTATTTCCTTGATGAAAATGCTCTGAAATTCTAGAATGGTGAGGGAGGAATGAAGGCTAGGAATTAAGGGAAAGTCTACAAATAAAATGGGATAAAATGGCAAGATCCTAACTTTCTATCCTAGTTGTTAGCTAGATAAGGAATGAGGTGTCATATGGTGGGATTGAGGGGTGATTTAGGGGAGTGTGATGACCGATTCTACCTATCAAAACAAGGTAAGGATATTGATTGATTATTAATTAATGGTGATTAAAAATGAAGGGGCTATCATAATAAGGAGAGAGGATCAAAATGGACAGTTGACAATCAAGTTTAAATCTTTAAGGGGTGGCCGAAATCTTGCTTGGTCAAGGAGGGAAAATATTGCATAATTAATGTATTTTAAATCTTTAGAGTTTTATTTACCCATTCAATATTTTAGTGAATTAAGTAATTAATTAGTTTAGTAATTATCTTGCATGCATGGCAATTTCCTTAAAGTAAATTACTAACATGTAAATTTATAATTTATTAAATAAAGTAGGCCTAGATTAACTTATCTCAATTGGTCACATAATTTAATTTAGGATTTTACTTAAATTATTGGACATAAAGGAACTTATTTACTACTAACTTCAATTAATTAATTAAATCTCTATTCATTCTTTTACATTAAAATAATTTATTCTTTATCTTAAATTAAGTATAGGAATATTTTCTCATTATTAAAATTTTTCTCATTACTTCAACTCCAGTCCGGTCTTGCTTATTTAACTGAAAAGAAAACTAAACTCATGCGATTCAAAATAAATAATCAAGACTAAATAACTTTAAAATGCCCTAAAAAAATAGAGAAATCATTTTTAATTTAAATACTTGAAATTATGCATGGCTTATACGTAATCTGATTTACGGGTTCTACAACTCTCCCCCCTTAAAAGAAATTTCGTCATCGAAATTAAAACTTACCGAATAACACGGGATATCGACTTCTCATCTCTGGCTCAGACTCCCACGTAGCTTCCTCCTCTGAATGATTAAGCCATTTGATTTTCAATCGCTTAACCAGCTTTTTCCGAAGCTTCTTCTCCTGTCTGTCAAGGATGTGCACTAGTCTCTCTTCATGAGACAGGTTCGGGTAACCTGCAACGGCTCAAAGTTCAAGACATGCAAGGTATTTGCCATATACTTCCTCAGCATTACGTGGAACACAATGTGTACTCCGACCAGATTCGGCGGAAGAGCAACACGATAAGCTAACGTCCCAACCCTGTCGAGGATCTCAATTGTCCAATGAATCTCGGACTGAGCTTTCCTTTCTTCCCGAACCGCATGACACCTTTCATAGGTGATACCTTCACAAAAACATGGTCGCCAACGGCAAACTCTAGATCTCTCCTCCTCTGATCCGCATAGCTCTTCTGTCGACTCTGAGCAGTCCTCATCCTATCACGGATCTTGACTACTACATCGGCAGCCTGCTGAATAATCCTTGGACCACCCAACTCTGATCTTTCCCCTACTTCATCCCAATGAACTGGCGATCTGCACTTACGGCCATACAGTGCTTCAAACGGAGCCATACCTATAGACGAATGAAAGCTGTTGTTATAGGTGGACTATACTAGTGGCAAATTCGACTCCCAACTCCCTGAAAAGTTGATGACACAAGCACGGAGAAGATCCTCTAAAATCTGGATAACTTTCTCCGACTGCTCATCCGTCTGAGGGTGGAAAGCTGTGCAAAAAAACAACTTCGTACCCACTGCTGAATGCAGACTCTTCCAAAATGCGGAAGTGAATCTAGGATATCTGTCAGACACTATAGAAACGGGAATACCATGAAGTCTGACTATCTCTCGGATATACAACTCTGCATACTGAATCATGGTGTGAAAGTCGTCTTAATAAGCAAGAGGTGCGCCGATTTGGTAAGACGATCAACAATCACTCAGATAGCATTCGATCCTCTAACTAACTTCAGCAACCCGGTCACGAAGTCCATGGTGACATTCTTCCACTTCCACTCGGGAATAGGAAGAGGTTTGAGCAAGCCTGCTAGGTCTTTGATGCTCCGTTTTCACTAGCTGGCATGTCAGACACTCGGATACAAAACGCCTGATATCCTTCTTCATTCCGGGCCACCAATACAACAACTGCAGATCATTGTACATCTTCGTACTCCCAGGATGAATAGAGTACGGCGACATATGGGCCTCGGATAGAATATCTGCTCGGATAGAATCACTGTTAGGAAACCACATCCTGTCTTGGTATCTCACAATACCATCGCTGACCGTATACAAGACACTGCCCTTGGCCTCATCATTCTGCTTCCACTTTGCCAACTGCTCATCTGTTGACTGACCACTGCGAATACGATCTAGAAGAGAGGACTGGATAGTCAAGGTAGATAGACGGGGAACTCTACCTCGAGGATAAGTCTGTAGATCAAACATCTGCATCTCAGACTGAAGAGGTCTCGAAATCGCTAGATGAGCCTTCACTGCGACTTTCCTGCTCAGTGCATCCGCAACTACATTAGCCTTACTCGGGTGGTAGCTAATGTCACAGTCATAGTCCTTCACTAGCTCCAACCAACGCCTGTGATGCATATTAAGCTCTTTCGACGTAAAGAAGTACTTGAGGCTCTTATGGTCGGTAAAGATCTGGCACTTCTCTCCATGCAAATAATGCCTCCAAATCTTCAAGGCAAATACTACGGCTGCCAACTCTAGATCATGGGTATGGTAATTCTTCTCATGGATTTTTAACTGTTGAGAAGCATATGTGATCACCTTCCCATGCTGCATCAACACTGCGCCTAAACCGAGCTTCGAAGCATCAGTATACAAAACAAAGTCACCGGGCCCAGATGGCATGGCCAAAACTGGCGCTAATATAAGAGCTTGCTTCAAAGTATCGAAGTTCTTCTGACACTCATCGCTCCACACAAATTTAACATTCTTCTTTGTCAATTATGTGAGTGGAACGCGATAGACGAGAATCCTTGAATAAACTTCCGATAGTATCCTGCTAGCCCAAGGAAACTACAGATCTCTGATGCGTTCTGCGGCACAACCCAATCTCTGACTGCTGCAACTTTCTCTGGGTCTACCTCAATACCACTGCTAGAAACAATGTGGCCTAAGAACGCCACCTTCTCTAACCAGAATTCGCACTTACTGAACTTTGCGAATAACTTGTGCTTTTGCAAGGTCTGAAAAACTGCGGTCAGATGTCTGCTGTGATCCTCTTGATTGTTCGAGTAGACGAGAATTTTGTCTATGAATACTATCACAAACTGATCAAGATATGGCTGAAATACGCAATTCATGAGATCCATGAAGATCGGTGGCGCATTCGTCAAATCGAGTGGCATCACAAGGAACTCGAAGTGGCCATAACGAGTCCTAAAATCAGTCTTGGAAACATCGGCATCTTTCACCCTCAACTGATGATAACCGGAATGAAGATCAATCTTTGAGAATACTGAAACTCCCTGCAACTGATCAAATAAATCTTCAATCCTCGGAAGTGGGTATTTGTTCTTCACTGTAACCCTGTTCAACTCCCAGTAATCAATACAAAGTCTCATCGTACCATCCTTCTTCTTCACAAACAAGACTGGCGCACCCCATGGTGAAAAACTCGGGCAAATGAACTCCTTATCTAGAAGTTCCTGAATCTGCTTCTTAAGTTCTGCCATCTCTGTCGGTGCTAATCGGTACGGTGCTTTTGAGATCGGAGTCGTACCTTTCATAGGCATAATAAAAAAGTTCACCTCTCGCTCGTGTGGCATACCAGAGACGTCCTTAGGAAAAACGTCTAGAAAATCTCTAACAATCGGAACATCTGAGGCTGACTGACTAGGTGCCTCGAGAACGGATACAAAAGTCACTAATAACGCCCGACACCCTCTATGCATGAGCTTCCTAGCCTGGGCACAAGGTATCAAACGCGGTAAATGAAAGTACTTGTCTGGCTCGAATAAGAACTGCTCCATCCCAGGCGATCGGACTAGAACAGATCTCCGCTGGAAGTCGATCAAAACTCTGTTCCTCAATAGCCAGTCCATCCCCAGAATGATGTCAAACTCTGGCATCGGCAGAACGATAAGATCCGCATAAACAAGATTGCCATGAAGCTCGAGGTCTATGTCTCGGATCACATTAGTAGCTATCATCTCCTCACCAGAAGGCAATACTATTGAATAGGCCATATCTAGCCCAATGGTCTTAACCTTGAGAAAGTTAGCAAAGGTCTCCGAAATAAACGATTAAGTAGCCCCTGAGTCTATCAAGGCTTTCGTAGCTGAACCCGCTATAAAAATTCTCCCTGAAAAGGTTGGAACGCTAAGTTGAACCCAATAGTTACAAGAACTAAACTTATAGACAGGCAAAGGCCAATGTTCTCCTAAACTAAATTCCCAAAAATAAGACGGATTAGAGTATGCAATCCTATCGTCAATTCTATGTTCAAAACCTCAACCCGAAACATATATTCCCAAAACATTGAATTTTGAATATTAACTTAAAGCTTTTAGATACATGTAATGAGCATGGCGTCTGGGTTCGTCTCAGCTGCATGGAGAGAAAAGACTTTGCCTTGGGTAGGGAAACTCCCCTGTGGGCATTGCTGCAGCAAGTGGTCTGGACTACCACACTTGTAACACTTCCCGGAACCATACATACATGCTACAGCATGGCGGCGTGTGCACTTAGGACATAATAGGTGCTCAAAAGTCCTCGGGACTGCACGTCCCTGCTGCTGCTGCGAAGAGTGCACAAGTGAAGAGTCAAAACCGTGAGGTGCACAAGTGAAGAGTCAAAAATCTGTACATGTTTTTCGAAAGTTGTTTTGTCTGGATTTCTGTTTTGCCATAAAATCATGATCATGTAATGTTTAAAAATGTTAATATAAGTTGATTGAAGAGCAAAGAAAGATCTAGACATGTCTTGGATTTTGTTTGAAAGAAAAACAAACGAATACGGCGATGCGGCGCGGTGGAGACAGAGTGATTTTCTTACTAGTTTTCTATCTTGTTTTCTTCTAGGAGACTCACGATTTCCTTGATGAAAATGATCTGAAATTCTAGAATGGTGAGGGAGGAATGAAGGCTAGGAGTTAAGGGAAAGTCCACAAATAAAATGGGATAAAATGGCAAGATCCTATCTTTCTATCCTAGTTGTGAGCTATATAAGGAATGAGGTGTCATATGGTGGGATTGAGGGGTGATTTAGGGGAGTGTGATGACCGATTCTACCATCAAAACAAGGTAAGGATAATGATTGATTATTAATTAATGGTGATTAAAAATGAAGGGGCTATCATAATAAGGAGAGAGGATCAAATTGGAGAGTTGACAATCAAGTTTAAATCTTTAAGGGGTGGCCGAAATCTTGCTTGGTCAAGGAGGGAAAATATTGCTTAATTAATGTATTTTAAATCCTTAGAGTTTTATTTACCCATTCAATATTTTAGTGAATTAAGTAATTAATTAGTTTAGTAATTATCTTGCATGCATGGCAATTTCCTTAAAGTAAATTACTAACATGTAAATTTATAATTTATTAGAGAAAGTAGGCCAAGATTAACTTATCTCAATTGGTCACATATTTTAATTTAGGCTTTTACTTAAATTATGGGGCATAAAGGAACTTACTTACTACTAACTTCAATTAATTAATTAAATCCCTAAACATTCTTTTACATTAAAATAAATTATTCATTATAAATTGAGTCTAGATATATTTTCTCATTATTAAAATTTTTCTCATTACTCCAACTCCAGTTTGACCTTTCTTATTTAATTGAAAAGACAAAACTAAACTCATGCGATTTAAAATAAATAATCAAGACTAAATAACTTTAAAATGCCCTAAAAAATAGAGAAATCATTTTTAATTTAAATACTAGAAATTATGCATGACTTATACGTGTCTGATTTACGGGTTCTACAGAATTCGTTGGTGTCAGGGTGATTCCAGGGCTTAGACCTGCTCTGATGGGCCCGAACCATGACCTGGGAGCATGGTTCGCCGGAACGGCCGTTATGCGGCTGGACACCGTTCCAAAGTTCCAGGGCAAAGCGGTGATTGTTTTGTAGCGCTGTTCTTCGACGTTTTATCGGCGATTTAACGGGAAAGCGGAACGGAACGGGCGGAACAGAACGATTTTGGTGTTTAAAAAATATGGTTATAAGATATTCATGGTTCATTAAGGTGTATGGTAATAGAATGGTTATGTTATTGGTAATATATTTCATAGTTGTTGATGATTATTAAAATGAATGTGTAGAATAGAAAGTTGATCTTGAGACAAATAGGAAATGGAAGTGCATAAATGGTATGAAAAATGTGGCAGTAGTTGTGGTTTATAGTATAATGTCTTGTATATTGATCCAATTGTTGTGAGGCCACTTCCATTAGAAAGATAAGATATAAGGCTATAACTTTCATGTTTTGAGTTTTGTTCAAATTATTAGGGAAGACGAGCCAAAAGTGGCCCGAAGTGTGTCGTGTGTATCGTTGTTCTTGCACTGACACATGTTAGGAATATCGAAATGTTCGAAATCAATTTAATCTACGAGATAGTGATGAAGAATATAACAATGATCTCGCTCCTCCGCGTCACTCTTCGTGGTATTAGCTTTGGTATGTTATAATTTTTAGTGTGTATTTCTTATTGTGCTATTATTGTAAAATAGTTTTGTATTGAGAGATTAATTTGTAATAACTTCATATATTTTATTTTTTAGTATGATGTAATTTATATTTTAATTTTTTTTACCAATTTTTTGAATTTATTAATTTTTTTCTACAACCGTTCCGCAACATAACATTGGAACTGGAACGGTAGTTGCCGTTCCAAGCACCGCAACCGTTCCGGCGAACCTTGCCTGGGAGGGCCCTAACACTGCTGGTCTGACCCATGGAGCAGCACGAAGGAGCCTAGTGAAAGGGAGTTCGCGGTTGAGGTGTTTCAGCTACTAGCATGTGTGCTTTGTGTGTAGGCTGCATGGGGATGGAGTCATGTTATCTTTGGGTCCAGAGGAGTGCTAGGATGGGCTAGGGAAAGCCGAGCCGTGGCTGGTCCCACAGGTGGTGGGTTAGGACCGCAAAAAATGGAAAATAATGTACTAGGGTAAGTAGATAAGGGAAGGTGCGAATTTCAGCAGCATGTTAGCCTAGTGTTTGAAGGCTTAGGGGTCGGGATTGAGGAGGTTAGTAAATTTTAAATGTTTATAAGGTGTGGTAAGAAGTTGGGAAAAATTTGATTAAGTTTCGGGTTAAAACCGACACTCTGGTCCAAGTTTTAAAACGAATCTGTTAAGTTTTGAAACAGGCTCGAGTTTACGTCTAAGAATGATATTAAATATGTTTTGGGATGTTTTAAGGTGTTTGGTAAGCTTTGGGTCGGATGTTGAGGTCCAGGGGTAAAACGGTGATTTTGGGTTTCCAGGCGTAAAATGGTCATTTTGCACCCGAGTCGAGATTTTTCTCCTGGCAGCGCCCCGAGCATAAACTTATTATTCTTTTAAATGTTTATGCATCATGACTATGATTTTTATGAAATTATGAAAGTACGTTGCTTGCTTGATTTTAAAGAAAATTTACGTATATGCATGATTTTAATAAGTGATGAAAATGATGATGTTTTTGAAGGATGAGAGTTAGTTGTGACTGACGATGTATATGTATAGATGACATGAGATATGATGAGCTGAGGCCAAGGCTCAGGGGACGGGTAATGCTGTCTCTGATTTTCCCGCCACCCGGTACCGTTGTTACACGTAGAAGGATCTATCGAATAGAGCTGATATGATAGAGCTGATACAAAAGTCACAACTAATGAACCAAATTCAATTAAATTAACATGTATACGTATATGATGACATGAGATGACATGCTTTGACACGATTGCACACGACACGTTTATGTTAAGCTTTTAAGTTCATGAAAGATATGTTGAGTATGGTATTTTTCACTGCTGTGTGCCACGTATATGTACTTTTTATTCCTAGTACAAGTGTGTTGAGTCTTTGACTTACAAGGCGTGTGTGATACAGGTTAGCCCGAGGATGAGAGGACTGGAGCTGCTGAACTCTGAGTAGGCAGACCTGGTGCGGTGACACGACCCAAGGACCACATGTTTTATGCATTATTATTTGCGAGTTTTGAGAGGGTTAAACATTTTCACACATTGATGATTTTAAGATTACTCATTTATTTTTACGTATGCTTTTGGACAAGTTAGGTAAAATTAAACTTTATTATTTTTACTGTCAAATAATTTCGATTATTTTACATGTTATTTCGAAATAGGAGCTTTTAAAAAAAATCTGCACTTTTAAAATGAGTAGATGTGACAGTTGGTATCAGAGCAAGGGTTCTGCATAGGGTTGTGCCACCGCCAGCTTCTGCCGCTCAGTCTTGAAGCCTCAAGTCTGTAAGATTTTATATTTCAAACGTTTTAAATGATTTACTGTGATCACCTGCATGTTTACATGATTTACACTTTACGATGATCTACTGTACATGTTTAACTACTGTTACAATTTAAGGAGATGTTCTTCGGGAATTATTTCCCAGCTGATGTCATGGGCCGCCTAACTAGGGAGCTCATGAGTCTCCGATAGGGGGACTTATCTGTGGTGGAGTTTATCCTCAAGTTTGACAGGGGCTGCCATTTTGTGCCCATGAAAGCGAAAGATGCCGCCCAGAAGCTGGGGAATTTCTTACAAGGTCTGAGACCCACCTTTCGCCAAGACGTCATGCTGATGAGGCCGGTAGGATATGATGAGGCCAACGCCTGTGCTTTTCAGGCGGAGCAGGCTCTGAGGGACATAGACTATGAGGTGTAGAGGAAGCGGCATCAGACTCATTCTAGTTACCAGCCGCAGAAGAAGTAGTTTACTGGGCCGTCTAGGAAGCAGGGGCAGCAAAAGCCACAAGGACAGCTTAGGAGACCACATCAGCAGCAAAGACCTCCTCATGCACCACGAGTGCCTAAGCCAGATGACAGGCAGCCATTCCCACAGTGCAACAGGTTCCATTTTGGCAAGTGCATGTGGGGGACCTTTAGGTGCTTTGTTTGTGGTCAGGAGGACGATAAAGCAGCGGATTGCCCTAGGAACCAGAGCCCCACTATTGGCCGAGCTTATGTGATGCATGTTGAGGAGGCTGAGGCAGAGCCAGACTCGACACTGATTACTAGTAACCATTTTGTTTAAGATTTCACTTTATCGAATAATTACATGGATTTTATGCTTGCATGAGGATTAATATTTGGGATTTATGACATAGAAGGAATTAGGATGCATACTCTACCTATTTGGGATGAAGAATTTAATTGTTTAATTTGAGAATTTTAGGGACCCATTTGTAATAACCGATAATTTAGTACCTAATTGCTAAAATCGAGAATTTGGGGATTTGAATTTGAAATTGAGAGAGAGTCATATTGTAATTTCAAAAAGTTGAAGGGCCCAAGTGCAATTTTCGAACCTTTAAGGGGCTAATTTGCAATTTTTGATTTTTCGAGGATTAAATTTTGAATTTTTGGAATCAATGTTTGGGTTAATTTAGTGATTTTCCAAGGATTTTGGGTTATTTTCTGATAAGAAATTTCTTAAGTTCAACAATGTTAGATTTGATGGTATGTTTTGTAGCAGGGGGGATATATATTGCAGGTGTAGCCACACATGCATTACTAGACTCAGGGGCTACACATTTGTTTATATTCGAATCCTTCGTCAAGCGACTGGGAATCATTCCAGTAGCGATGGATTCAAGGTTTAGAGTATCGATCCCATCCGAGGAACAGATGTTCACTTCCCAGATAGTGAAGAGATTGGAGCTTCGATTACAGAAGCATATGGTGCATGTAGATTTGATAGTGTTACTGTTGCCAGAGTTCAACATCATCTTGGGCATGGACTGGCTATCTTCTCATGGTACAGTCATAGATTTTTGACAGAGTTCAGTGTCTGTCAGACAGCCCAGTGGGAAGCCGTATGTTTTTGAGGCAGCTAGAAATCATCAGATGCCACACGTCATTTCTTGCTTGTGTGCAAGGAAGCTTATGAGTAGAGGCTGTCAGGAATTCTTAGCCAGCATTGTATCAATGACAGAGCCGGCCAGCCAGAGGCTCGAGGGCGTGGATGTAGTCAGTGAGTTCTCTAGTGTTTTCTCTGACTAATGTTTCAGGAATTCCACCAGACACAGAGGTGGACTTCTCTTTTGAGCTCATGCCAGGGACAATGCCGCTATCTAAGGCACCATACCGGTTAGCACCTACAGAAATGAAAGACCTACAATGCCGATAGCTAAGGCACCCTACCGGTTAGCACCAATTCTTTTTGTCAAGAAGAAGGATGGTAGCATGCGACTGTGTATTGATTACAAAGAGCTGAACAGAGTCACAATTAAGAATAAGTATCCATTGCTGAGGATCGAGGATTTGTTTGATCAGCTTCAGGGAGCATCTGTGTTCTCCAATATATACCTTCGATCCGGTTACCACCAGCTGAAATTGAGGGAGTCAGATGTGCATAAGACATCCTTCTAGAGGCGTTACGGGCACTATGAGTTCATGGTGATGCTCTTTGGCCTGACGAACAGCGCCAGCGATTTCATGGATAACATGATTCGCGTGTCTCAGCCATTTTTGGCTCAGTTCATTATAGTTTTCATTGATGATATCCTGATCTATTTGAAGAACATGGAGGAGCATAGTCAGGACCTGAGGATATTGTTACAGACTCTACAGGACAGGCGACTGTATACCAAGTTCAGCAAATGTGAAATCTGGCTCGACAGGGTGGTATTTTTGGGACATATTGTCTCTCATGATGGCATAGAATTCGACCCCAACAAAGTGGAGGCACTCAGAGATCGGCCAGAACCTAAGAGCGTGACAGAGATCCGTGGTTTCTTGGGATTGACAGGCTATTACAGGAAGTTCATCCAGGGCTTCTGTTCTATTGTGGTGCCTATGACCGCCTTGACGTAGAGGAATGCCAATTTTATCTGGGGACCTGAGTGTCAGGAGAGCTTTGACAAGCTGAAGCTAGCGTTGACCATTGCACCAGTACTAGCTATGTCATCAGGGCAGGGAGAGTTTGTGGTCTATACAGATGCATCGAAGCTTAGTTTGGGTGCATTTCTGATGCAGCATAACAGAGTGATAGCCTACGTGTCCAGACAGCTACAGGTTCATGAGAAAAATTATCCGACTCATGACGTTGAGCTAGCAGCAGTGATATTTGCCCTGAAGATCTGGAGACACTATTTGTATGGGAGAAGTGCAGGATTTTCACTTATCATAAGTGCGTGAAATAATTCTTCACACAGAAAGAACTTAATAAGCGACAGAGGAGGTGGCTTGAGCTAGTGAAAGAATGTGATTGTGAAATTAGCTACCATCTGGGTAAGGCTAATGTGGTGGTAAGGCTAATGTGGTTGTAGACGCTCTGAGCACGAAGCACGCAGTGATTGCTCATTTGTCAGTGCAGAGACTGCTAGAGGCTGAGATTCAGAGATTTGAGCTTGCAGTCTATGCCAGGGGCGAGGTCCCAAATCTTGCTACTCTGACAGTACAACCGACTTTGAGGGACAGAATCCGGACATGGAAGACCTCTAACGAGCAGTTACAGAAGTGGAGACAGAGGGATGAGGCTAAGGGCCAAAGACTATATACAGTTGTGGACGGCATATTCAGATATAGGGACCGTCTATGGGTTCCTGATAGTGATACCCTTCGAGCCGATATCTTGAGCAAGGCCCACAGCACCTCGTACTCCATCCATCGAGGGAGTACGAAGATGTATACAGACTCTGTATAGGTGGCTAGGCATGAAGCGAGATATTCTGCGTTTCGTCTCCGAATGTTTGAATTCTTAGCAGGTCAAAGCATAGCATCAGAGACCTGCAGGGAATCTGAGACCAATCCCCATTCCCGAGTGGAAATGGGAGAACATTACTATGGATTTTCTGACAGGGCTTCCGAGAACTGCTGGAGGATTCAATGCCATCTGGGTGATAGTTGATCGACTCGCGAAGTCAGCTCATTTCTTACCGATCATGAAGACATTCACCATGACTCAGTATGCAGAGCTATACATCAGAGAGATAGTAAGATTGCATGGGATTCCAGTGTCCATCGTTTCAGACAGGGATCCGAGATTCACGTCTGTATTATGGTAGAGTCTCCATCAGGCGTTGGGTACGAAGCTACTGTTCAGTACTGCTTTTCATCCTCAGATATATGGTCAATCAGAGACGGTGATTCAGATTCTGGAGGACCTACTCCGAGCTTGCGTGATCGACTTCCAGAGTAGCTGGGAGCCAAAGTTACCTCTTGTAGAGTTCACATAAAACAACATTTTTCAGGCATCGATAGGTATGACTCCATACGAGGCATTGTACGGGAGAAGGTGAGATCACCAGTTTATTGGGATGAGGTAGGATAGTGAGCAGAGTTGGTTCCGGATATTGTCAGACAGACAAAAGATTTAGTGGCTAGGGTTCGGGACAGGATGAAGACTACACAGAGCCGTCAGAAGAGTTATGGTGATCAGAGGTGGCGAGATCTTGAGTTCCATGTAGGGTATCATGTTTTCGTGAAAGTCGCACTGATGAAGGGTGTGATGAGGTTCGGGAAGAAGGGCAAGATCAGCCCTAGATATATCAGACCATTCGAGATCCTAGAGAGAGTGGGGAAACTTGCATACAGAGTTTCCTTACCGCTGAATCTGGCGAGAATTCATAACGTGTTCCATGTCTCCATGCTGCGGAAGTACATGCCGATTCATTCGCATGTGCTTAACTATGAGCCAATTCAGCTGACACCGCACCTTTCATTCGAGGAGAAACCAAGTCAGACATTGGATAGGCAAGAGAAGAGACTCCAGAACAAGGTGATCAAGATGGTCAAGGTCAAGTCGCTGAATCATTCTGAGGAAGAGGCTACTTGGAAGACCGAGACCGAGACTGAGATGAGGAGTCGCTACCCGGAGTTATTCGATATGTTCAAAATTTCGAGGACGAAATTTTTTTTAAGGGGGGGGGGAGAGTTGTAAGGTCCATGAATTTAATTCACTTAACATGTTTCCATGCAATCTAGGGTTTATTTAATTATGTGTTTAAATTATTTTTGTGCATTTTATGCATAATTATTGCATGATAGGATTTATTTCATGAAATTTTAAAAGTTCATGGCATTAGGGTTCTAGACGCATTTCACGCTCGAACGAGGAACAGAGACCGGGAAATTATCAGGAAAATTATTTTTATTGCATGATTAGTTTTTGTTAATTAATATAAGGTTTTTAAAGGTAATTTTCAAGAAATGGGCTTTGTTTGGTACTTTTACCCGCCAGAGCATATTGTGCAGTGGTACGTAAATTTTATCGAATCGGGGGACTTTTTGAAGGTCTAGCTAATATTTTCAAAAACTTATCTAAACGAAATATTTTTCGGGATTTTGTTTAGGCTTAATGGACCTACTTTTAATCTTATTTGACTCTAAACTTTTAAATGATAAAGTAAGGGTCATTAACTTGTAATATTCTATTTAATTAGCACAAAACTATTCCTTAACCTAAACTAATCTTCTCATTATAAGCCGACACCTTCCCTCCACTTTCATCCTCTCGGTTTCAGCAGCCATAACCAATAAAAGTCTCGGCCACTTCATTTTCTTACAAAAGAAATTCTCTTGACATTCGTTCTTTGATCTCCTCGCGTCTATAACATCAAGGCACGATGTGTACTCTCCTTTTCACATTATACATGTCATATACAGCGGTTTTGTGTGTCATGTATGAAGCTTTTGTAGATCTTGCATGATAACGTATGTTTGCATTTTTCTATCTCGGTTTGTGCATGGTTCTTGTGCAACTCACGTTCTGTTGTGAAATTTTTTGTAAAGGGATTGCTGGTGATGTGTTATAGGATCTTTTATGTTGAGGATTCTAGTGGTACAACTTCTGGACTCGCGATTGGCCGAGGGAGTGAGGGATAAAGGCCAGATCGATGGTTTCATGAGTGGTGTCAGGTAGATCGAGTGTTGGGGAGGGAAGTCATTGGTGTCAGGGTTATTCCCGGCCTTGGACCTGTCTCTGATGGATCCGAACCATAACCTGGGAGGGCCCTAACACTGCTGGTCTGATGCCTTGAGCAGAATGAACGAACCTAGTGCAAGGGAGTTCGCGGTTGAGGTGTTTCGGCTCCTAGCGTCTGTGCTTAGTGTGTAGGCTTCATGGGGCTGAAGTCAAGGTATCCTTGGTTCTAGAGGAGTCCTAGGACGGGCTAGGGAAATCCGAGCTATGGCTGGTCCGATAGGTGGTGGGTTAGGACCGCAAAAAAGGGAAAATAATGTACTAGGGTTTGTAGATAAGGGAAGGTGCGAATTTCAGCAGCCTGTTGGCCTAGTGTTCGAAGGCTTAGGGGTCAGGATTGAGGAGGTTAGGAAATTTTAAATGTTTATAAGGTCTGGTAGAAAGTTGGGAAAAATTTGATTAAGTTTCGAGTCGATTCGGGTTAAAACCGAGACTCATGTTCAAGTTTTAAAAAGCATCGGTTAAGTTTTGAAAAAGACTTGAGTTTAAATTTAAGAATAATTTTAAATATGTTTTGGGATATTTTAAGGTGTTTAGTAAGCTTCGGGTCAGAATGTTGAGGTCCTGGGGTAAAATGGTCATTTTGGGTTCATTTTGCCCCCGAGTCGAAATTTTTGTCATGATAGCGCCCTGTGCAAAAATTTATCATTCTTTTAAATATTTATGCATCATGAATATGATTTTTATGAAATTATGAAAAAACGTTGCATGCTTGATTTCAAAGAAAATTTACGTATATGCATGCTTTTGAAAAGTGATGAAAATGATGATGTTTTTGAAGGATGAGATTTGGTTGTGACTGACCATGTTTATATATACAATGACATGAGATATGATGAGTTGAGGCCAAGGCTCCGAGTAATGCTGTCGCTGATGTCCCTGCCGCCCGGTACCGTGGAGATACGTAGATAGATCCATCGAATAGAGCTGATACGAAAATCACAACTAATGAAATGAATTCAATTAAATGAAAATGTATACGTGTATGATGACATGAGATGACATGCACACGATATGATTGTACACGACACGTTTACGTTATACTTTTAAGTTCATGAAAGATATGTTGAGTATGTTATTTTTCACTGATTTGTGCCACATATATTATTTATTATTCATGGTACAGGTGTGTTGAGTTTTTAGACTTGTAATGCAGGTGAGCCCGAGGATGAAGGGACTGGAGGTGCCGAACTCTGAGTAGGTAGACCTGGTTTGATGACACGACCCGAGGACCACATGTTTTCCGCTTTATGATTTGCGAGTTTTGAGAGGGTTAAACATTTTCACACGTTGATTATTTTAAGATTTTTACTCATTTATGTTTACATATGCTTTTGGACGAGTTCGGTTAAATTAAACTGTATTATTTTACTGTCAAATAATTACGATTATGTTACATGTTATTTCGAAAATGTGAGATTTTTAAAAAAAAATCCGCACTCTTAAAATGATTAGATGTGACACTTACCATGAGCCGATGGGTGCAATAAGAAATGAGTTCTGACATTTTTGATCAAAGAATTGATGAAAAAAATTATGCAAATTAGGGTATGCTCGAATAAGAATAAATATTATTCTGAATCACATGTAGATGTTAACCCATGACTAGCTGTATTCCGGAACCATTGACAGTTATATCGGATTTTGTTTTCCAGTTGAGAAAGTCAAAGTTCAAGAAGTTGAATTTGACGATTATAGTTTGATAGAAATAAAATAAGATGATATTTAAAACTATTGAACCGTTATTTTAAAATATAACGTGAAACCGATTGAATCATTATTTTAAAATAGACTAATTCAATCATCGATACAACTACAGCAATAAAATTTAAGCTTATCATGTTGCTCGCGTTTCTCGTGACATGCCCAGAAATTTTACTTAGTCATTACGAAATTGTTCCGAGGAAACTCTTCCGAGGGCATTCTCGTCATTTCAACTTTGATACTCTCCGTTATTTGGATTCCACCTGCCATTCCTCTGTCTTCATCCTTTGGGTTGGCTGGCCAAATTCAATTTCTCATCTTGGATTGGATAGTCCGTTTTGATGATTGATAATAATTAATTCACAATCAATTATTATTTTTATTTGATTGATTATTCCGAAGAAAGGATGTTTGGATATGTATTTTTATCTCTTCCCGAAATGGAACGTGATGTTTTGGGAATAAATTTCAGCAACAGGAGGCGTTTCTGCTGAAACTTTTGTGTAATTGTTTCGTTTTTCATTTTTTACCATTATAATAAAATGGTTCAGTTTTTTACAGCTTTATTTATAATATATAAAAATTTCAGATTTGATTTTAGTAAATACAGGTTCAATTGGGTTTTTCATCGATTGTTGATTTTAGTAAATACAGGTTCAATTGGGTTTCTCATACATGTTCATTCAAAAGAAGGGAGTGTGTTTATTTTACCATTTTGCCCACAATGATTAAACTCAGTTTAACTATAACAATATTACAGATAGGGGCAATTAAAACAAAATTTAATAAAAATAATATTTAAAACTTAATTTATTCAAAACATAAAAAATTTACAAATATGAATCAATCATTATTTTCTTCGGTCATTTGGGAGTATTACTAGTTTCTTCTCATTCTTCAAATCTATTGCATTCCAGAATAAATATCATATGTAGTTTGTTCTTTACCTCCATGAAGCACCATTTTCGAGTACACTGTGAACCATTGTGGACTAATTATATTGAGAATAATGTAGAGTAATTTTTTAAAGATTGAGTTGGAGAGAAGACAGTGAAGGATCGTGTATTGATACAACAATAAATTTATTTTTTGAAATTTTATCGTGTTCTAAAAGTCAAGTCAACTCCCAGATTATCGAAACTCAAGCAAGCCCTAGCATTTTTGGTTGTGTTTCGATGAATCTGGGTCACGTTAAAAGAGACACGACCCAGATATCCGACCCAGAGAAATAAAATTTGTATGATTGTTTATGGCATCGAGATATCATGAATCTGGTCGAGTGTTAATTTATATACTCGACCTAGAAATTGAAAACAACTTAAACATATTTGAATTGCACTAACGTTTTTAATATTATTTTTAGTCAAAGTTCTGCTCGATCCAAAATGAACATACGTCCCTTTTTTAATACCAGTTTTAGTTGGGTCGAGTTTAGTTGAAAAACTCTACCCAAATTTTCTATTTTATGCATTACAAATAATAATTTTATGTTGTTTTTTGCAGATTTATTTTCCTCCAAACTTTAAAGAAATCAGTTTTATGAGTGCAAGATGACATTGGGGTCTCACTATATTGAGGTGTCTGGTAAAACACATTCATTTTTAAATGAAAACCAGTTAGATCAGTTAGTCCAACAAATCCAATTTGGTAATTTATTAGATTTGTGAAAGATTATACAAATTTGAATAAGATTTTGTGATTTTTGATGAGTAGACATGCATATGATAGTGAGAGTAATGAATTTTGGATGGTGTATAGCAAGAGGCTTGTACTTTTTTCATTGTAGGAGTATTGTTTGATAAGTAGACATACATGTGATAGTGGGAGTAATGAATTTTGGATGATGTATTGCAAGAAGCTTGTACTTTTTTAATTGTAGGAGTATTGTTTGCTCACTAATCACAATTGCTCTAAAATTATCCCACCTTTATCTGAGAAAGATGAATTTAGACTTAGGAATTTTAGTGGAGATCGAGCCTATATTTGGATGATTTGAAGGCTAAGATTGATGAATTCGAAAATGGTGAAGATGAAGAAGTGGATGTTACGAAACTGAAACTGTCTGGCCATCTGTCTCTATATGTAAAGCCCAAAAATCAACATACGTAAACCACATGCATGAAACGATTTAAATTGCTTACTTGATTTGCATAAGTAATCTAAATGCTTACATGATCCATATTAAATGGTTATATGATATGATTGCATGATTAAATGATTATATGACATGATTGCATGAGAATTGTAGATTTCATACGAATATTCGATAATAAGCTGGGGAAAGGAGACCGGAGATATGACATGATTATATGACATGATTGCATAAATATTTTTCATTAAATATTTTCAATTCTTCTTAATATTTTTAAAAATGATTAAATTTTTCTAAAAATATTCGGTTTCAGGCAAACGATGGACTTTTAAAATATCAAATGCATTATTTTTTTAAACTAAATTTTATAAACTTTTATTTTCAATTAAATAAGTGTTATTGGGCCCGATTTAATTAATTTGAATAGGCCCGATTGC
The DNA here is from genome assembly GCF_022965805.1 of Primulina eburnea. NCBI lineage: Eukaryota > Viridiplantae > Streptophyta > Magnoliopsida > Lamiales > Gesneriaceae > Primulina > Primulina eburnea. The sequence goes on along the minus strand of NC_133111.1, from coordinate 16,692,806 downwards.
TCATATATTTGAAAGCCGAAAACTCAACCCCATTATCATGCAAAATAAAATCTATAAATTGAAACCTAGGCTTATACTCATCACCATTCAGCCGCTTTTCACACACATCACACACACACTGAAATTTGCAAATAAGGAGAAGGAGAAAACAAGGATTCTTCGTCGCCGTTCGTTCTTCTTCGCACCCCAAACCAACGATCATATATTCGAGCATTTTGAAATGAAGAGACATGTTTTCTCAATCTTTTGACGCATCATTCAAACCATAATATGTATGTTTTAATTATTTTTGCATTAAAAATAATTACGTTCGATTGTTTAACGATATAACGATTATTTTCAAAATTTTTGATGTTTTTAAGCTTGTTTCTTAAACGCTATGATTCCTAAAAACACGCTGCAATTAGGAGATGTTTTAGAGACGGAAAAAGAGTCATAAGGATTGGAACGAAGGCTGGAAATCGAGTTTGGTCGAGGGAGGTGAGTCCTAGGGTTTCCTAGCAAAACCGTTGGGAAGGTGGCTCGACCATGAGCTTGGCTCCGTGCATGGCTCGGTTAAGGCTGAGCTAGGGGATGTGCTGGACGTGGTTAGGTGTTATGCTAGGACTCCTTGATCGCAGCCTAAGAGGAGTCCCTTGGGGTGAGTACTCCGCGCGCGTGTATGTTGTGTGCTGCTCGCGACTGCAGGGGCTCGTCCCTGGCTTGGGCTGGCAAGGTGGGGTTGGAGCATGGTCCAATGGGGGTCAGGAGGGTGTGGGCTTGGTGGTGGCTCGAGGGGAGGAGTCCTAGTCGGGAAAAAAAAAGAGTCTTAGGGCTTAAGGGGTCGGTCATGGCTCTTGTCTTGTGCAGGAGTTGATGGCGTGGGTTAGGAGCTGGTTTATGGGTGAAGGATGGTCAGTAGGGTGTCTAGGTGGGCTGGTCAGGGGTCGTCTTGAGGTGGCTCGAGTGTGACTCTAGAAAAACGAGAATTGGCTCGAGGGGACTTGTAGGGGTTCGAGCTTGGGTTGCAAAAAAAGAAAAGGGACGAAACGAGGTCCAAGGGGGTCGAGTCATGGTTCACGAGGGTATTTTATTTAGATAAAGTATATGTTTAAAATTTAGGAAGAAAATATTTAAGTCTGAATTAATGCGAGAATTAAACGCTTCACGAATTAGTGATTAAGGAATTAAATCGAAATTCTCGAATTTAAGCTATATAAAAATATTAAAAAATTAAATCTAAGCTTAGTAAATTTTTAGGGAGGTCTAGAGTTAATAAAAGTAAGAAAAAATCAGAACCGAGAAATTTTAGATCTAGGGACAAAACGGTCATTTGCATGCTAAATGATATATTATGATGAAAATATGATATTTCATGAATTATGGTAAAGCTATACAACTTTTAGTACGAAAATGCTATTTTTGGAAAGTCGTGATATTTTATAAAATAAAATGAAAGAAAAAATATTTTGAAGGATGTGAATTGACTATGACAGAGATAATATATGATTTTTGGAAATATCGCGAGGGAAAAGGTCTCAGAGAGAGCCCGTTTACGGGACAAGACCTAGAGACAGCCGAACAATTATATTTCCATTATTTTTACATCAATGCCTAGTGACCGTCCCCATGTGCAATGGTGAGCTCAGAATGATCAGTCGAACAGAGGATAAAAGGCTAGTTACTTTCATGGATCAAACTTCTCCCAAAATGATAAAGGGTTGAAAGCTTTACGATTTTACGATATATGATTTATTGATGTTTAATATTATTTTAAATAGAATATGATTTTAATGCATGTGCTTATATATGTATTACTTGTTACTCATATTTAGGATGTGCAGAGTCATTAGACTCACTAGGTTTGAATACTGCAGGTGATGATGATATTGATGGAAGCGCTGACGCTTGAGTGGATCGAGTACGACATTACACTCTTGACGGACTTTATTTTCCGCATTAGTTTGTTCGTTAAAAGTTTAAAAGGATTTTTGTTAAGGATTTTATTAGAGATTTTATGCTTTATTTTGATCATGTTAAATGTAGAAGTTGATTTTTGGTAATTGACGGTTTTAGGGATTTTATGCATTTAAGATTTAAATTGTTAAATTATTTAGAGTTTTGAAAATTTTAAGTTATTTTTAATTGTTTGTTTTCGAATTAATGGATATAAAAAATAATTTTTAGTAGAATTTTAAAGTTAAAAAGCGAGGGACGTTTCAGTTGATATCAAAGCCAAGGATCCCCAAAGGGTTGTGTACTGCTACTCCGAAAAGCTCAAGAAGTCACGCCTCAGGTATGTAAGTTTTTACTGCTTTATATTTTATATGCTAAAATTCTTTAATGCTTACATGATGCATGATATAGAGGTTAGGTGCATGATATTTTAAAAATTAAGTGCAGGTTGCTTTCGTGGTATGGACGAATTGTACATAAATGCTTCCTAGACGTGTTCTTCACAATGGTATGTGGGGACCGGGATGCTAATCATCATTAGGACAACTTAATCAATTATTTTAAACAGAGTCTAATTTTTTTTAAAAAATACAGTATTAAATGCAGAACGTAATGGAATACATTCTAATATACATGTCAGTATTAAAGTACAAGTCTTGTACTATATACAATTATTCAAACTAAGGTTTAACAACTAAATATCAAATGTCCAAACCCTATCTCTAATCAAGGTCCGTAGTCTCCACTCTAATCACGATCTCTCTTCATCTCCTCGACCCCGATCCTGTCCCACTTGTTGCCACGCACACATACTAACACGACAACAGCCGGATAACTCCGGTGAGAAATACATCCCAATATAAATCAACGTACATGCAATCATATAATCAATATAAAAGCACAGAATAGATATCAGTAATACGTATCAAAAATCTGAAAACGTAATCAATATAAAACTGTCAATCAGACTCGTGACTCCACGTCTAAGACTAGACTCAATCCTAGTCTAGGGATCCTCGTTTCTAGACGTTGGCATTTCATATCAAATACCAGTAATAGAAGAAACTCCAATTCTATTCAACATCGATATAACCAAACATCCGGTGTCTTGACCTATCCGTCACAGACTTTGACACTTTTTCCAATTCACTATCATGTGACAATGTGCAATGTGCCAGTGACTATTCCATCACTATCTGGCACCTATGTCACAATATCACTCGTCTAATACTCGTCTAATACATGCTTTCTATAAATCAATAGAACAAGCATATCAATTCAAATCAATGCACACAATAACAATAAGTATGTGATTTAGGGAAACTCAAGTATATCATACTCGAGTCATTCTCCTGGTACGACATTGACTTATAGTAGCTCAATGTCTCATCAAGCTCGGCCTCGTTTGGCTGCATAATGTGTGAAGCATCAGGCAGGTATTTCCGTAGTAACGATACATGAAAGACATCATGTATTCTAGATAAAGAAGGAGGCAATGCGAGTCGATAGGCACGATCTCCTATCTTCTCGAGAATCTCATACGGCCCAATGTAACGCGGAGACAGCTTTCCTTTCTTGCCAAATCTGACAATTCCTCTGAAAGGTGAAATCTTCAAGAATACTTGGTCTCCTGTCTAAAATATCAATGGTCTACGTCGAACATTGGCATATTTGGCCTGCCTATCTTGAGCTGCCTTCATTCTTTTCTGTATCAGCTTCACTTTCTACGTCATATCTCTGATCAGGTCATGTCCAATTTCAGGAACCTCAGATATATGTTCCCAATAAATAGGGGATCGACATTTCTTTCCGTACAACGCTTCAAAAGGAGCCATCTCAATACTCATCTAATAGCCGTTGTTGTACGAAAACTCACAAAGAGGCAACGCATCTTGCCAATTTGTGCTAAAATCAAGCACTACAGCTCTCAGCATATCTTCCAATGTCTGGATAGTCCGCTCTGATTGTCCGTCGGTCTATGGATGATATGCGGTACTCAGATGTAACTTCGTACCTAGAGCCTACTGCAAACTCTGCCAGAAGTGCGAAGTAAAACGAGGATCACGGTCTGAAACAATCGACTTCGGCACTCCGTGCAATCTGACCGCTTCTCTAACATTAATATCGGCCATCTGGTCAAGTCTGTATGTCATCTTGTATGGAATAAAACATGTAGATTTGGTCAACCGATAAATCACGACCCAAATCGCATCACAACCCCTGGAGGATCTCGGTAACTGTGTCACAAATCCATGGAAATGTGATCCCATTTCCATTCAGGAATAGAAAAACTCTGTAACAATCCTCCCAGTTTCTTTCTTTCTGCTTTCACTTGTTGGCAATTCAGACACTTGGCTACAAATTCAGTAACATCAGATTTCATCTATTTCCACAATACTGTGTCTTCAAATCATTATACATTTTTCTACCACCAGGATGAATGTTAAACGACTGCTGTGCGCTTCTGCTAGTATCCGCTGTCTCAAATCTGAAACATTCGGCACAACAATACGATTATTTACATACAAAACACCGTGACGAACCTGATATTCCGATTGATGTCCAGCTCTGACCATAGCAATCGAATTCTGCACATTCTGATCAATTTTCTATGCCTCCTTGATTCTAAATATCAGTTCTGGTTCAGCTCGAACTGTACATAATCTCAGAGGCTGACGATCTGTTTCAAAAGCTAATCAGACAAACAACAATCTTCTATCAAATTCGAAACACTGATCGTCGATAGGGATAAGGAACATACATTCCAACTCAGTGCATCAGCTACATTGGATTTCACAATCAAAATCTTTCAGTAAATCAAGCCATCTTCGATGCCTCATATTCAACTCTGATTGTGAAAATAGATACTTCAGACTCTTATGATCAGAAAAAATTTCAAATTTCTCACCGTAAAGATAATGTCACCATATCTTTAACGCAAAGACCATGGCTGCCAATTCAAGATCATGAATTGGGTAACGGGTTTCATGTGGCTTCAGCTATCTTGAGGCATAAGCGATAACATGTCCCCGCTGCATCAAAACACAACCCAATCCTCGGTGAGATGCATCACAATAAACCACAAAATCACCAGTACCTGACGGGATAGTCAACACCGGAGCACTGGTCAATCTCTTCTTCAACTCTAGAAAACTGGACTCACAGTCTTCTGACCAAATAAACGGAGCATTCTTCTGAGTCAACTGAGTAATCGGTTTGGCAATGCTGGAAAAATCTTTTATAAATCGACGGTAATATCCTGCCAAACCCATAAAACTGCGAATCTAGGGCACTGATGTCGGTCTCGGCCAAGAAATCACTGTCTCAACCTTACTGGGATCAACTGATAAACCGTCTCCGGATATAATGTGACCCAGAAATACAACCTGCCTAAACCAAAACTCACATTTCGACAGTTTAGCTTATAATTTCTCAGCCCTCAACATTTTCAATACAGTTCTCAAATGTTCAGCATGTTCAATCATATTCTTCGAATAAATCAGAATATCATCAATAAATATAATCACATATCGTATAGGTATCTCTGAAAGATATGGTTCATCAACCCCATAAATACAGCTGGAGCATTAGTAAGACCAAACGACATAACAATAAATTCATAATGTCCATACCTGATTATGAATGCTGTCTTTGAGATATCAGAATCCCTGACTCTCAATTGATGATATCCAGATCTCAGATCGATCGTGGAATATACCGAAGAACCCTGCAACTGATCAAATAAATCATCAATACGAGGCAAAGGGTATTTATTCTTTACCGTTGCCTTGTTCAGTTGCCGGTAGTCGATACAGAGTCTTATCGAACCGTCTTTCTTCCTCACAAATAACACTGGAGCACCCCAAGGAGACACACTCGGTCTGATATATCCCTTGGCCAGTAAATCCTCCAACTGTTCTTTCAACTCTTTCAACTCAATCGGTGCCATTCTGTACGGAGCCCTCGAAATCGGAACTGTACCTACCATCAACTCAATGCTTAAGTCTATCTCTCGAATCAGAGGCAAACCAAGAATCTCATCTGGGAAGACATCAGCAAACTCACACACCACTGGCAAATCCGCCAATGATGGACTCGATTTCAGTAAATCAACTGAATAGACAAAAAATCCCTCTGATCCTTTCTGTAACAACCGAGTCATAGATAATACGGATATCAAAGGAATTCTAGATCTAGAACCCTTGCCATAAAACTTCCACTCATCAGCCATTTCAAGTTTGAATATCACAATCTTGTGGAAACAATCAACAGTAGCTCTGTACTTGGTTGTTGCGACTCTGATTGTTGCACTCCCAAGAGCAGGTTGTCCACAAGTAGTATAATTCGGTGAGTTCGATTATCGTATCCACAGGGAAGCTAAGGTAATTACAAGTCCACTACAATGTCTTTTTGTTTTTGTTTTTGTTTTTGTTTTTGTTTCTTTTTAATTTTAATTGTTTGAATCTTTAATGGGTAAATTTTAATTGTTCAAATTTTAATTTAAGTAGTTGATATTAAAAGATCCACTCTTGGTATTTTAATAAAGTTAACATTAACGAACAATATTGAAATCCACCTAATAAAATGGTTCCAATATATTAAATAATCATATTTATTGAAAGGGGATCGGTTACGGTGACCGGAAGCGCAACGGAAGTTAAAAATTTTTAATTTTTCATACAAAAATTCGGCCACCACAATGTTTTGTGCAACAAATACAATAAACACCAAAATGTCATACATAGGGTGTTTTAGAAGATATTACCTATCAACCTCTTGAGGTTGATGATGGCTCCAACTTTGTTGTCAAGCAACAAAGCTCTTGAATGGCATGAAGATCTACAAGCTCTCCAAGATCTTGAATCTTTCCTTCAAATTAGGCCCACCACCAACTAGCTAGAACCCTTCATATTTTGCACTAGAAAAATATGAAGATTTTTCAAAGAGAAGTGTATATTTTCTCCTCAACAATTGAAGAAGAAAAATGAGAGAAAACTTGAGAGAGAAAGGGGAGGAATTTCGGCCATGAGGATGCAAGAATGAGGGAGGGGAGACTTGTCTTGGTAGTGGAAAAAGTTGTCCCAAAAAGTTGCATGCCATGCCTTGAAAACTCAAAAAGTAGTCTCCCAACCTTTCACCTCCCATGCATGCATATTATATGGTTTTTAATCAAATTAAAAACCATGGACTAAATTTAATTATCTCAAACACATTTGAGACTAATTAAACATTACTTGAATTTACTCAAGTCCCACTAGTTAAATAATTATTTTAATTGAGCTCTTCAAGACTCAATATTATTTAATTAATTCAACACTTGGATTAATTTAATTATTTGGACTCTACTAGGTCCACTAGTGTTTAATTAATTCAACACTTGAATTAATTTAATTTAGTCCATAATAATGTTTATGAAAATCACAATTTTCAATTACATTATTCACTTGGCCAATTTTAATTTAGGAACACTTCCTTAAATTAAAATTTACATTTCTCTCATAGAAGTCATACTTCTATTTTTCTTTACACTTATAAACTCATTTATAAGTCGTTCAACGCATTGAACTATTTTCTCCTTTATAGAAGTCATACTTCTAATTTTCCCTACGCTTATAAACTCCTTTATAAGCCGTTCAACACATTGAACTATTTTTACTTCTCAACGGGATCTAGAAAGCTAGCACTTGTGTGGCCCTCAATGGTTCATTGATACGACTAGCCGTGGGTTCACATCTCCATGTGATTCGGACTAAACATGTCCTTATGCGAGCATACCCCAATTGCCCCATTCTTACTTATCAACACCTTGATAACAAGAACGTCAGAACTCAAGTCTGATAGTACCCAACCAATCATGTTAAACGCCTAGCAGCATCGCTTACATGATTCCCTAGGTATCAAATGATAGTGCCTGCAAGAACCATTCAATTATGGTTAGCGTACAGTACGGTCCCTTCAACTCATATATCCCGATCGATTCGACAACCATTGGTTTATCGAGAGTTGTCAATGAATCGATACTATGTGTCATGTCGTAGTTGCATCGATGGTGTAATCTATGAAACCCCTTTCATAATTACCACCATACTCTGATCAGAGATTTCAACCCACATATACATGAAAAACACATAGGATATCCATACCCGTAGGTAAGCGGTGAATCCCCGACTACAATGCATCGACTCCTATATGTTTCGCCGTAACACCCAACCTTGCCACCTAATGACCCCATAAGAGTCGGTAAACAAGTCAAAGTGAAACGCTAGCACATAGAGTCTCAATGTTGTCCCGGGTCATAAGGACTAATTCTGTACAACCATAAACCAGGACTTTTCCACTCGATAAGTGAGAACCACTTGGAAAGTCCTTTTATGGAGGGTTGTTCAGTGCACTCTACAAGGAGCACCTATCTGCATGTTCGGACATCACAATGTCCCCTACCAATGAAACATGGTACTCACATCGCAGATACTAGTCTCTAACTCGAGCGGCCTATATCCTTCTTAGTGGCGGCTGAATCGACTAGGAACCGTTTAGAATATACAGTATTACAAATATGAGTTTCATGATACTCATCATATGAGCATCTCATATTCTTTCTACTATTTGTATATTCAAGGGCTTTATCTATGCAGCTAGCATGGGTATACAGATAAAGATTTGCCAAAATAATAATTTCAAATATTATTAAAATAAAGACTGCTTATACATAGAGTTTCATTGTGAACACTCGGCCAACACTTGGCTCGACGGGCACCTACTCTAACATTTATATTATGTTATATATTATTATCTTATAAGTATATAATATATACTAAAACTTATAAATATGGTCAAGTATTTATTGTGCTATATATATATTTGTAAACACTAAATCAAGGTTCCCACTTTAAATGGTTGGTAAAACCAAACTAACATTTAAATGGTACCAAGAAAATATTATTGTGATATATTTATATATAGTAAATCAAGGAATCCAAGTTAAATGGTTGGTAAAACCAAACTAACATTTAAATGGTTCCAAGAATTTAATATTATAATATATTTATATATAATAAATCAAGGCATCCACTTTAAATGGTTGGTAATACCAAACTAACATTTAAATGGTTCCAAGAATTTAGTGTAACATATAGCAACAATAAATCAAAACTCCCACTTATAAGTAGGGTATAAAAATGCTTAAAGAAATAATTATAACGTAAACAATAAATAATGATTAAATAATATAAAACATAGATTCTTACGTTTTAATAACCTTATTATCATGCCAAAAGTTTCACCTTATCATCTCAACTTTAGGAAATTAGCTATTCATTATTCAAAGTGTAAAACTTTGAATATGAAATTATCATGCTAATTATATTTAAATGAAGAAATAAAGGAAAAATATAGAGAGAAATATTATGAACTCAAAGGTTTGTTTATAGAATGAGGGATATCTCAATACATTACAATGCACCCCTATTTATAGCCAAATTTGGGGAGACAACCATAAATAAAATATTATTTTTTTACACAAAAGTCTTCATTGGTGTTCCAAGATATTATATTATATTACACATCACTTTTGAAAATCTTTTTCTCCGAATTTGTTTCTTCACATAAAAAGAAACATGTGGATAATTGACTTGTCTAGTTGTGGTATTTTTTTCAAACCACTTGACCAAGTAATTTAAGAGATATGGTCAAAATACTAGAGCATGGTAAAACTGCCACTCCTTTGGTAACTTTATTTGTTGCTTAATTTGATCCCACTTATGAGAAGATTTTTATCTCATGCTTGCCATCAATATTGTAGATATTAACATCAACTTTCTACAGGTCCAAGAATCATCTTAATCCCATTTGAAACTCCAAGTTTATTCTTGTTTTTTCGAACCTATAAAATATAGTAAAAACTTGTAATTACACAACAACTTATATTTTATACAATTTATTATAAAACATATAATATTTAAACATTTAATAAAACAAAAACAATATATTTATATTATAAAACATTTAATTAATGTACAATTTTTATGTTTATCACTCCTCCCAACCAGCTTATTGCTAGTCCTTAGCAATTTAAGCGTTAATAGCAATACAAAACATATTGATTAATTTAAATAGAAATGTAATCAGAACTATCTAAGTGTTTAAATTAAATTTGAAAACTGTCAAAGTTATATCAAGATCATCATAATTATAATTTATGAAATAATTTGAGATGATCAATTCAAAGCTTATTTCAGGTAGTTAAATGTACACGGCCTTCAGAAATTCAGAGTAAGAGTCTCAACTCCATATCCTCAGAGGTTAATAAATGTTTCAATTTATGGCAACGATTTCTCTCATGGAGTTGGAATACAGATAAATGCTCAGAAAAATGGTTTACAGAATGCAGACAGACGAGCCAAACTAATCAAAAGATAGAAAATCCATTGATTCAAAATCTAGTTGTTCTTATTATATATTTTTTTCTTTTTTTTCATAACATCATGGAATCAGACTAAGTTTATGCTTCTTGACCACATATTTATTTAATTCGTAAAATAAATTTCTCTCTTTTTTTTTTATTTTTTTATGAGAGATATATGGGTCGTAGCATATAACTTAAAAATTACATAGATCTTCAATATCTTTCTTTTTGTATTTTTCTCCTCTTTTTTTTTCAGGAAATATCATTTTTTTTTTCAAAATAAGAACTCAAGATCTAAACAATAGATAGTCTCTCTCATGATCAATAAAGGTTCGAAAGCTGTTTTCTCAGTCCTCTCCACTTCACTCACAAAATATGTGTGAGTTTAAAATTTTAGGCACTCTTATAAGGTATATCTTGGGCCATATACTTTAATACCTGATTTTATCACAATGCTTAATCACTCAAAAAGATTTCATAAATCATATTTTTATATTGATCAGAATATTAAAATTGACTTTTTTTTTTCAAATAAAAATTAAACATCCTTAGATAGATTAATACATTTTCTAATTTAAACCTTTCAAATATGTAATGTATGATATTTTTGCAAAAATTACAAAGATACAAGCAATAAACATGATTTTATTATAAAATAATATATATCATTTTATATTTTTTTTAAAAATTTATTTTTTAAAATTTTTTTTAATTTTTTTTTTAATAAGTTTGTTCTCCCATTAATGAGAATATGACATTGTCCCTAATGTCAAAATAACTGTTAATAAACAGTACATAATGAAAGAGATATCACCTGGAATTTTATTGAAGATAACAAACTGAAACAAACGCAAACCAATCCACGACTTTTGAATCAATGATCCAACTTTCTTTTCTTACTGCTTGATTGCGACGAATTGATCTTTGTTATCATCGGATCATGCTTATGAACAAAAGCTTCCAAATTATCAATTAATTGGTCGGCAGTCGAAGCACAGATGAGCATCCGTCATGAATTTTCTGAAATGAAATTTTGTTCCACAGCTTTATCAAGAAATGTCAACAAACTGTCATAATAATTATTGATATTCAACAAGCCCACAGGTTTATTATGTATATTAATTTGTGCACAAGAAACAGTGTGAAAAATTTCTTCTAATGTACCAAAACCACCTGGTAATGCGATAAAAGCATCAGAATTTTCAATCCTTTGAGTGATTTTTTCATACATAGAAGAAACTTTTAATTCCTCCCCAATCGTAACACCTGTAATAATTCCTTCAGCTAAAGCTGTAGGAATAATACCCAAAACCTGACTACCTCCAAGATGAGCAGATGTTGAAACAGATCTCATTAACCCAATATTACCTCCCCTATATACCAAGTGAATTTTTCTCTCAGCCAATATCTTTCCAAGATTATTCGCTGCTTCTACAAACACTTCATTTTTTCCAGGACTCGACCCACAAAATACACAAATATTTTTCAATTTTTGTGTAGAGGATCCAGCCATGTTTTTACTTTCTTTTTTGGTCTGCGAAAATAGAGAGAAAGATGAGAGATTTTATAGGGGTAATATGTTATCATAACAAAACTATGGGTCACAGCTGTAAACAGAATAAATAATAAAAACAATAATGACACACATGCATATAAACAGTAGTGTGATCGTGGCTCACAATTTTCCTCTGGTTTTACGTCCAGAAACGGCTTCAACGCCTTCTATGAGTCGAGGATATGCATCCCATCCGATTTTCTTATAAATTGGCAAACAGGGTCTTTTTTAGTCGGATTCCCAAGAATATGACGCTCATCTTGGAATTGTTTCCATAAACGGAGAAGTTCAATATGCACATGTCCACTAGAATGCGTCTCAAGAGTCAATAAGATGTTATCTAAAGACTCATTACTCATCCCATTCTTAATGAAACCAATTTTATCTTCTCTGTTATCGAAAACACATCCCAAAGATCTGCATCGTTTTTCACAAGTCCATCTTGCACACTTATGACAAACCCCTAACCTTTTGGCCCTTCGTTTTTTCGCATAAGTGATTTTTCCTAATCAAGGCAAATACCGAATGAGCAATGATTGTGGAACATCTCCTCCTAATCGGACCTTAGCTTCTATTACAAGACAAATATCTTCTGGAATTCCTTTTTGCATTAGCCTCAATCTTTCACACCTTCCTGCATAAATTTTTCTTAGAACATTTTCAGAAACAGAGGGAAAATATTTACAAATTTTTGAGAGAATTTCATCCATTTTGAAAAGAAAAGAAATGATTTTTTTTTATTTTTTTATCAGCAATTGTGGGAAACTGATTTAACCGACTATGAGAGTCACGGAGTACCGTTATCCGCCATTTAACCGGGAAATAAAAAGATTAAAGAAACCTGAAATAAAAACAAACAAAATTAAATGCTTCATCGTAATTTTCCTGGGAATATGTGAAGTCGAGAATTATAAATCAAAACTTTTTTTACCAATCTTAAAAGATTTTCTAAGAATTGTTTTATCTTGAAATGACTTGATTTTTGCTTTATAAGTCCTTGAATTCTCATACGCGTCATTTCTGAGTTCATCAAGTTCATTAAATTGCAATTTACTCAATTTGTTGGCATCATTCATGCTTGAATTTAAATTTTTGATCGCCCAATAAGCTTTATGTTCCAATTCCATATGCAAATGACAATGTTTTCCATAAACCAACCTATAGGGAGACATATTCAATGATATTTTAAAAGTTGTTCGATATGCCCAAAGTGCATCACTAAGTCGCAGAGACCAATATTTTCTATTTGAGTTAACAGTTTTTTCCAAAATTTGTTTTATCTCCCTATTAGCTAATTCAACTTGTCCATTTGTTTGAGGATGATAAGGAGTAGTTACTTTATGAGTAATACAATATTTTTTCATTAATGAAGCAAATGGTTAATTAAAAAAGTGAGTTCCCCTATCACTTATTATGGCTCGAGGAATTCCAAATCTACTAAAAATATTTTCTTTTAAAAATTTGATGACGATTTTATGATCATTTGTTCGATATGGAATTGCCTCTATCCATTTTGAAACATAATCACCTGCAACTAAAATATACAAGTATCCAAACGACGGTAGAAAAGGTCCCATAAAATCAATTCCCCAACAGTCTAATATTTCAATTTCAATGATAGGATTCAAAGGCATCATGTTTCTTTTTGAAATCGCACCCAATTTTTGACAATTTTCATAGATCTTGCAGGTTTCGTGGGTGTCTTTAAACAAAGTGGGCCAATAAAATCCACACTGCAAGATTTTTGCAGCCGTTTTCTTTGAAGAAAAATGTCCTCCGCATGCTTCTGAATGACAAAATTTAATGTCACTACTTACCTCATTGTCGGGTATGCAACGTCGAAAAATTTGATCTGGACAATACTTGAACAGATACGGATCATCCCAATAAAAGTTTTTTACCTCATTCAAAAATTTTCTTTTATCTTGGGAACTCCATTGCGGTGGCATTTTTCCTGTCACAAGAAAATTTACTATGTTAGCAAACCAAGGTGTAGTAGTAACTGAAAATAGATGCTCATCGAGAAAATTTTCATTAATTGGTGTCATTTCACAAGATGATCCTATACTAGTCTCGATAAATGATCGGCTACGACATTCTCGGTTCCTTTTTTATCTTTGATCACAATGTCAAATTCTTGGAGCAACAAAACCCATCGTATCAGTCGTGGCTTTGCATCTTGTTTGGTTAACAAATATCTAATAGCAGAATGATCAGTAAACACAATAGTCGTTGATCCAATCAAATAAGAACGAAATTTATCTAATGCAAATATTACAGGAAGTAGTTCTTTTTCAGTTGTGGAGTAATTCATTTGAGCATTGTTTAAAGTTCTACTTGCATAATATATCACATAAGGCTTACCGTTTCTTCTTTGACCCAGTACTGCACCGACTGCATAATCACTCACATCGCACATGATTTCAAATGGTAAAGACCAATCAGGAGGTTACATGATAGGAGCTGATGTTAAATGTCGAATGATTTTATCAAAAGCATTTTGACATTCTTGAGTCCACTCAAATGCAGTGTCTTTTGTTAAGAGGTTACAAATGAGTTTAGAGATTAAACTAAAGTCCTTTATAAACCTCCTATAAAATCCAGCATGTCCCAAAAATGAGCGAATTTCTTTAATGGTTTTTGGAGGGGGTAAATTGGCAATGACATCAACTTTTGCTTTATCAACTTCAATTCCATGAGATGACACGACATGTCCCAAAACAATTCCAGAAGTAATCATGTAATGACATTTTTCCCAATTTAAAATAAGACCTTTTTCCTCGCATCTTTTTAAAACTTTTTCCAAATTTTCAAGAGAATTATCAAATGTATTCCCAAAGACAGTTAAATCATCCATGAAAATTTCCAAACAATTTTCAACCATGTCGCAAAAAATGCTTAGCATACATCTTTGAAATGTTGTTGGGGCATTGCATAATCCAAATGACATCCTTCTAAATGCAAATGTTCCAAAAGGACATGTGAATGTAGTTTTATCTTGATCTTCGAGTGCAATAGGAATTTGATAATATCCTGAATATCCATCAAGAAAACAGTAGTATTGATGACCTGCTACTCTTTCTAAAATTTGATCCAAAAATGATAATGGAAAATGATCTTTTCTAGTGGCGTTATTTAATTTTCTATAATCAATACACATCCGCCAACTAGATGGGACTAGACTTGTTAACAATTCACCTTTTTCATTTTTTATCACTGTGATGCCAGATTTTTTTGGAACGACTTGTGTTGGGCTTACCCACTTACTATCAGAAATAGGGTAGATAATCCCAACATCAAGTAGTTTGAGAACTTCAGTTTTCACAACATCTTTCATGTGTGGATTTAATCTCCTTTGTGGTTGTTGAGATGTTTTAGCATTTTCTTCTAAATGAATTTTGTGAGTGCAAATTAGTGGATTAATGCCCTTGAGATCTTTTAGTGTCCAACCAATTGCATTTTTATGTCTTTTAAGCATATCAACTAATTTACCTTCTTGATCACTTTCTAGTTTGGAAGAAATTACCACCGGATATGTTTCATCATCTCCCAGAAATGCATACTTCAATTCTTCTGGCAAGGGTTTTAACTCCAATATGGGTGGTTCGTCTTTGTTCTCATATTTCACCTCAAATTCTTTTTCTGATCCTGGTAACGGTTGATACATAATAAAATCATCAATATCAATTTCAATATATTCTTTAACAGTATCGATTGAAAAAATATCTAATTGGTCACGAGTACTACCTTCTTGAATGTTTTCTTCCACAAGAGTTTCAATAAGATTTTCATCTTCACTTTCATCTCCTTTGTCATGTGGTTGCTTACAAAGATTAAACACATTAAGCTCCAAGGTCATGTTACCAAATGACAACTTCATTATTCCATTCCTGCAATTTATAAGAGCATTAGAAGTTGTTAAAAATGGACGACCTAAAATTACAGGAATTGCATTACAAGCTTCAATAGGTTGTGTATCTAAAACTATGAAATCGACAGGATATACAAAGTTATCAACTTGGACCAACACGTCTTCTATCATACCTCTTGGCACTTTAACAGATCTATCAGCAAGTAAAAGTGTTACCGAAGTAGGTTTTAACTCGCCTAGATTGAGTTCTTGATAAACTGAATATGGAAGTAAATTCACACTTGCTCCAAGGTCAAGCAATGCTTTTTTGATTTTTCGTTCTCCAATAATACAAGAAATAGTAGGACAACCTGGGTCTTTGTATTTCAAAGTATTATTATTTTGAATGATTGCACTTACTTGTTCGGCTAAAAATGCTTTCTTTTTCACATTCAATTTTCTTTTCACAGTGCACAAGTCTTTCAAAAAGTTTGGCATATGATCGTACCTGTTTTATTGCATCTAATAAAGGAATATTAACTTTTACTTGTTTAAAAATATCATATATATCAGAATTCAAATTTGATTTTTTTGTATTTTTAATTGCATGAGGGAATGGTGGTGACACTGTCTGTTGAACCTCCTCTTCGCAAGTTATGGGTTCAACTTCCTTACCCTTGAAGTTGATTTATCATCATCTTCACAAGGTTCACGAATGGATTTTTCCACAACCTTACCACTTCGAAGGGTAATAACAGATTTTACTTAATCCATCGATTGAGTTCCAGAAGTTCCAGTTTGTGAATGTTGATCCTTGGGATTAGGCAGAGGTTGTGAAGGAAATTTACCTTTTTCATGAACATTAAGTGCAGATGAAAATTTAGCAAGAGTATCTTTCAAATCTGTCATGTTTTGAGCAGTTTGAGTATTGATAGGCTCTTGCTTTGCAATGAAAGAATTCAATAAATCTTCCAAATTCCTTTTAGGTGGAGGAACATAAGGTGCATAATTTTGAAAATTTTGTTGATTTTGAAAATGTGGTTGCGGAAATTGTGCAGCATTATCATTTCTCCAACTAAAATTTGGATGATTTCGCCAACCTGGATTGTAATTTTTGAGAAAATGGTTCAAAATTTGGCCTTTTGAAATTGTTCAAAACATTGGCTTGTTCATGGAGACATTCTTTAAAAGAGGGCAAAGTGGGACAGTCTTTTGTAAAATAATCACTTGTATCACAGATGTGACACACAATTTCTTGAACAGATTTTAATTGACCATTCTTTTTCAATTCAAGTGGCTCAACTTTGAGAGTGTACATACCTCCACCAGATGTAGGGGATTGAATCTTGTTTGATGGTTCAATTGTACCTATCGTGTCCCAATTTTGAGCATTTCAGCTAATGAATCGAGATACTCAATTGCCTCGTTTGGATCTTTATCTTCAAATGTTCCATTACACATAAATTCAACCATTTGCCTATCTTTAGGTGTTAAGCCTTCATAAAATTGAGAAACAACTCTCCAAATTTCAAAATCATGACGAGGACAAAGATTAAGCAATTCTTTATATCTATCCAAACACTGATAAAAAGTTTCTCTTTGTTTTTGAGTGAAAGTGATAATTTGCCTTTTGAAAGAATTTGTTCTATGCGATGGAAAAAACTTTTTCAAAAATTTTTGTTGCAATTCATCCCAAGTTCGAATGGATCCCGATCTAAGATTTTGTAGCCAAGTTTTAGCTTTATCTTTTAAAGGAAAAGGAAAAATCTTAAGTCGAATGGTGTTCATGCTACAATTTAGATCATTATATGTGTTGCACACTTCTTCAAACTCTCGTAAATGCATGTATAGATTTTCAGAATCTAAGCCATGAAAGTTGGGTAAAAGTTGGATAATACCAGGCTTAAAATTGAAATGAGATGCATCAGAAGGGAAAAACTAGACATGAAGGTGCATTAGTACGTGTAGGATTCATGTGATCTCTAAATGTTCTTCGTCTATCATGATCATGTTGAGATTGAATTTCATCTTCATTTTCTTGGAAGGGTTCTTCCGCCATGTTTTGTAAAAATAAAGGGTTATTTCGAATGAGTCGACCACTAAGTGTACGTGACCAAATGCTCATGCAAATGCAAATGCAAATGCAAAAGAATAAAAACACACAAAAGCAATAAAAATTCAAATAAAGAAAAATAAGCTATAAAGGAAATTAAATAGACTTGAAATTAAATTATACTTCCCCGGCAACGGCGCCAAAAACTTGTTGCGACTTTGATTGTTGCACTCCCAAGAGCAGGTTGTCCACAAGTAGTATAATTCGGTGAGTCCGAATATTGTATCCACAGGGAAGCTAAGGTAATTACAAGTCCACTACAATGTCTTTTTGTTTTGTTTTTGTTTCTTTTTAATTTTAATTGTTTGAATCTTTAATGGGTAAATTTTAATTGTTCAAATTTTAATTTAAGTAGTTGAGATTAAAGGATCCACTCTTGGTATTTTAATAAAGTTAACATTAACGAACAATATTGAAATCCACTTAATAAAATGGTTCCAATATATTAAAAATCATATTTATATTATGTTATATATTATTATCTTATAAGTATATAATATATACTAAAACTTATAAATGTGGTCAAGTATTTATTGTGCTATATATATATTTGTAAACACTAAATCAAGGTTCCCACTTTAAATGGTTGGTAAAACCAAACTAACATTTAAATGGTACCAAGAAAATATTATTGTGATATATTTATATATAGTAAATCAAGGAATCCAAGTTAAATGGTTGGTAAAATCAAACTAACATTTAAATGCTTCCAAGAATTAATATTATAATATATTTATATATACAATACATCCACTTTAAATGGTTGGTAATACCAAACTAACATTTAAATGGTTCCAAGAATTTAGTGTAACATATAGCAACAATAAATCAAAACTCCCACTTATAAGTAGAGTATAAAAATGCTTGAAGAAATAAATATAACATAAATAATAAATAATGATTAAATAATGTAAAACATAGATTCTTACCTTTTAATAACCTTATTATCATGCCAAGTGTTTCACCTTATCATTTCAACTTTAGGAAATTAGCTATTTATTATTCAAAGTGTAAAACTTTGAATATGAAATTATCATGCTAATTATATTTAAATGAAGAAATAAAGGAAAAATATAGATAGAAATATTATGAACTCAAAGGTTTGTTCATAGAATGAGGGATATCTCAATAAATTACAATGCAACCCTATTTATAGCCAAATTTGGGGAGACAACCACAAATAAAATATTATTTTTTTACACAAAAGTCTTCATTGGTGTTCCAAGATATTATATTATATTATACATCACTTTTGAAAATCTTCTTCTCCGAATTTGCTTCTTCACATAAAAAGAAACATGTGGATAATTGAGTTGTCTAGTTGTGGTAATTTTTTCAAACCATTTGACCAAGTAATTTGAGAGATATGGTCAAAATACTATAGCATGGTAAAACTGCCACTCCTTTGGTAACTTTATTTGTTGCTTAATTTGATCCCACTTTTGAGAAGATTTTTGTAGTATCCCGATACCTAATTTGAGTTAATTATTGGATTAATTATATTTCGGTGGGATCGGAAGGACCGAACAGGGTTCGGATCGTCCGATCAGCGTTCGGATCGTCCGATCAGGTTTCGGATCGTCCGAGCCAGGTGGCTGGACCCGTGGAAGACATGCAGGATTCGGATCGTCCGATCTGGGTTTGGATCGTCAGAGACAGGTGGCTGGACCCGTGGAAGACATGCAGGGTTCGGAAGGTCCGAAGTGTACCGGATCGGATCTTCCGAAGTGGATCGGATCTTCCGAAGTTTGACTATAAATAGAGGCGCGAGGCTTCACTTTTTACTCGCCAATTCCGAGTGTTCCAGAGCGTTTTAGTCGTTTCTGATGGGTTTCTAGTCTTTTCCCGAGGTTCAGGCACTAGCGGGGAGCTACTGGTTTTGTAGCGGAACTGTGCTCTAGTTGGGAGCTAGCGGCATCAGTGGGCTGACTACGGACGCAGGCTTGATTCAAGGGCTGATTGCTAGGATCTATTGGTTTGAGGTACGAAAGTACTATCCGAGATATCCTGGTCGAGTATACATTCTTATATGTGTTGCATGATTATTTGCTACATTGATATATGTCATATGATGCATGCTATTATGTCACGCTTATTGCTGCATGTTACATTTCATCTTGAGCCGTATTTCTTTCGAGATAGCCTTTATTGTTGAGCTGTATCTCTTTCGAGATAAGCTATATCTTGTGGGGCCGCTCAGCCCTGTCTTGTGGACGCATGGACACCGAGAGTACACAGTGGCCGACGGGTCCGGAGGGCTTCGGTGATCCGGGACATTTTAGGTCCACGTCTGATCTTGTAGTGGATGCAGTGACCCAGAGGAGTACCGCGCGGCACTATCCACTTGGCGCCTCTAGACTGAGCATATTGAGATCTTTTGTGACTCCTGTTTCTTGACTACCCTGGTATCATATCATAGCATGTGCATTTCATATAGGCTTGTATACTCATGCTTTTGTACTGGGCGTTCTTATCGCTCACGTCCTCGGTTTTGTTTATCTTGGACACCCCATTTCCCACGGGGCAGGCCTCAGGTTGGATGGCTCAGGAGGAGGATGAGGAGGACGTGGAGTAGCCGGTTGAGTTATTTCTTCAGTACTGCTTTGTTTCGATATGGTTGTACCGCATACTTTCATTTTAGTTTAAGTTGTTCTGGATTTTCGATTGGGTTGTATATCTATCATTTGTTGACCTTTTCCGCCATTATCTCTGATTGTTATTAATTAAGTTAACTGCATGCTTAATTCTTGATTAGTAAGTGATTCTGGAACGGGTCACAACATTTATGGTATCAGAGCATGCTTATGATTTTGGGATATAGATTCTGTTTTGGGATTTTTCGTTGACCATTTTACCATTTTCCCCATTCTATCTTGTAGCGATGGCTGACCACTTTGGTGCTGAGAGTAGTCAGGGGAGTGTAGGTCGTTGGGGTGACCAGGACGATCGTAGGCGTCATCGTGAACACCGCCATCGTCGTGATGGCCCTAGGCGTTTTGAGATGCACCGTTTCATTCAGATGGGGCCTAAGCCTTTAGTCGGTGGTGAGACTCCCGATGTTGCTGAGGATTGGTTAGAGCGCATGGAGAGTTGTTTCCGTGCATTCCAGTGCATCGAAGAGCAGCAGATGGAGACCCTTAGTTTTCTTCTCGAGGGCCGTGCGCGCAAGTGGTGGCGATCGACTTCTGTGCCGATAGTCCAGTCTCAGGGTAGGGTGACTTGGGCCGATTTCCGTGCAGCTTTCATGCAGCTATATTTTCCTCCAGCCCTTCGCCAGGCAAAGACGATTGAACTTCTGAATCTTAAGCAGGGTAGTATGTCTGTTGATGAATATCAGCAGAAGTTCTTCGAGTTGTTACCCTTTGCTCCTCATATTAGTGGCAGTTCTGAGGCCAAGTATGACCATTTCCTTCAGGGTCTTAACCAGGAGATCTTTGATCGAGTCACTGTCTGCGATAATCCTACTTCTTATGATGGGTTAGTGAACCGGTGTCGCCAGGCAGAGATCAGTCTTCAGCGTGGTAGGTCTATTCTTTCTTCTAGACCTCCGAATACTTTGAGCCCTCGATCTCAGTCTTTCAAGAAGTCAGGTTCTTCTTCTTCTGGATCGGGAACTCGGTCTAGCGGTATTTTTCGCTTTGGTAAGAAGAAGGTTTCTTGTGTGCATTGTGGGAAGAACCATCCATCGGAGCAGTGCCGATCAGCCGCGGGAGCTTGTTTTCAGTGCGGAGAGATGGGTCATCTTAAGAAGAATTGTCCTCAGTTGCGAGGTGGAGCAGGATCTGGTTCCGGATCTCAGACGACTGTTCAGTAGAGGATGCAGGGTCAGGCAATGGGTAGTTCAAACCTTCGACCTCGTGCCCAAGGTCAGGTATTTGCGCTGAACCAGGATCAGGCTGCAGATGAGACAGGGAGAGTCATAGCAGGTACTTTTTGTTTATGCGGTATTCCTGCTTTTGTTCTTATTGATACCGGAGCATCACATTCATTCATTTCTGCACGATTTGTTAAGCGTCATAAGTTACCGTATGTTTCTCTAGACGTCATTCTTTCCGTTTTTACTCCGATGGGTCATTCGGTGTTAGCAAAGCGTCTAGTGATGGGTTGTCCCTTAGATTTTGAGGGTAACGAATTGACTGCGAATCTTATGATCCTAGAGATGGAAGATTTTGATTGTATTTTGGGTATAGACCTATTGACTACCTACCGAGCTACTGTGGATTGTTACCAGAAGCTTGTTCAGTTTCGTACGACTGAGAGCTCTAGTTGTTTTTTCTATGGTGAGGGAGCGCGACCTCCGATGCCAGTGGTATCTGCTCTGAAAGCCTGTCGTGCTTTAGAGTCGGGCGGGGAAGGCTACCTCATCTATGCGATTGATTCATCCACAAGTAGTGTTGGTACAGATGATATTCCAGTGGTTTGTGAATTTCCTGATGTTTTCCCAGATGAGATTCCTGGTTTTCCTCCGATTAGAGAGGTGGAATTTGGCATCGAGTTAATGCCAGGGACTACACCGATTTCTCGTGCCCCCTATCGTCTTGCTCCGTCAGAGATGAGAGAATTGAAGCAACAATTGCAGGATCTTCTTGATAAAGGTTATATTCGCCCGAGTGTTTTACCTTGGGGAGCTCCAGTCTTGTTTGTCAAGAAAAAGGATGGATCGATGCGATTGTGTATTATCGCCAGCTGTATTATCGCCAGCTGAATCGTGTGACGATCAAAAACAAGTATCCATTACCTCGTATTGATGACTTGTTCGATCAGCTTCAGGGTACCTCTGTTTACTCCAAGATTGACTTGCGATCGGGTTATCATCAGTTGAGAGTTAGAGATGATGATATTTCCAAGACTGCATTTCGTACTCGATATGGGCATTACGAGTTTCTAGTTATGCCATTCGGATTGACAAATGCGCCAGCGGTGTTTATGGATCTGATGAACCGAGTCTTTCGGGATTTTTTAGATCAGTTTGTTGTGGTTTTCATCGATGATATCTTGATTTATTCTCACAGTGTGGAAGAGCATATCCATCACTTGAGGATGGTGTTGCAGATTCTTCGCGAGAAGCAATTGTATGCTAAGCTGAGTAAGTGCGAGTTCTGGATTAATCGTGTAGTATTCCTTGGTCATGTGATTTCCAAGGAATGAGTTTCTGTGGATCCTAGCAAGATTGAGGCAGTGATGAATTGGTCACGTCCGACGACAGTGGCCGAGATCCGTAGTTTTCTAGGTCTGGCAGGGTATTATCGTCGCTTCATCGTGAATTTCTCTCAGGTAGCTAGACCATTGACGCAGCTTACTCGGAAGGATGTTCCATTTGAGTGGTCATCTGAGTGCGAAGATAGTTTCAGAGAGCTTCGTCGACTTCTGACTTCTGCACCTGTTTTGGCGTTACCGTCAGGATCTGATGGTTTCAGTGTTTACACCGATGCCTCTTTTCAAGGCTTAGGGTGTGTGTTGACGCAGAATGGTCATGTGATCGCTTATGCTTCCAGACAGTTAAAATCTCACGAGGAGAAGTACCCTATTCATGATCTAGAGTTGGCAGCTATTGTGTTTGCGCTGAAGATCTGGCGTCATTATTTGTACGGTGTTCAGTTTGAAATCTTTACTGATCATAAGAGTCTGAAGTATCTGTTCACTCAGGCTGAGTTGAACATGAGACAACGTCGTTGGATGGATCTACTTAAAGATTATGACTGTGTGATCAAGTACCATCCAGGTTCTGCGAATCTCACAGCCGATGCTCTTAGTCGCAAGGTGAGAGCCTCTGCACTTCAGACCAGTGCTATGTCTAGTACTGTCCAGGATTGTTGTTCGTTGGGGTTTAAGTTCAAACATCGGAAAGGTATGGAGAGCATTCGTGTTGCTACCATTTTATCTGAGCCAACTTTGTTCACTCGGATTCGAGATGCTCAGATGTCTGATCTCAAGACTCAAAGATTAGCTCGGTTGGTTGGTGGAGATAGTAATTTCCATTATCAGTCTAATGGTCTTCTGTGTTTGTCTAATCGGGTTGTAGTACCAGAGGATGATACTTTGAGGGAAGAGATCTTGTCTCAGGCTCATCGAAGCAAGTTGAGTGTTCATCCGGGAAGCAACAAGATGTATAAAGATTTGAGGACACGATTTTGGTGGAAAGGAATGAAGCGCAGCATTTATCAGTTTGTCTCCAAGTGTCTAGTTTGTCAGCAGGTTAAGGCAGAGCACCGTCGACCGGGAGGATTATTGTTGAACTTACCTATTCCTGAATGGAAGTGGGAGCATATCGCGATGGACTTCATTACTCACTTGCCATTGTCTTCGAGGAACAGTGATGCTATTTGGGTAGTGGTGGATCGACTCACCAAGTCTGCTCATTTTCTGCCATATAACCGTGATTTCACTTTCGATCGTATGGCTCGATTGTATATTCAAGAGATTTTACGTTTGCATGGAGTGCCAGTCAGTATTGTTAGTGACAGAGATCCTCGTTTTACCTCACGATTTTGGGGTAGTTTCCAGTCAGCATTGGGTACTTCACTAAGTTTGAGTACGGCTTATCATCCAGAGACCGACGGTCAGACAGAGAGGACTATCTGTACACTTGAGGATATGATGCGAGCTTGTGTTATGGATTTCGGAACCGTTTGGCAGGATCATTTGCCTTTGATTGAGTTCGCGTACAACAACAGCTATCATCGTAGTATTGGTATGGCACCATTTGAGGCGTTGTATGGGCGACGTTGTCGTACTCCATTATTCTGGGACGAAGTTGGGGAACGACATGTTGAGGGACCGGAGTTAGTCCAGCAGGCTATTGATAAGGTTGCAGTAATCAATAAGCGGATTAAGACTGCTCAGGATCGACAAGCGAGTTATGCGAACACCAAGCGTCGACCTCTTCAATTTCAGCCAGGGGAGAAAGTGTTTCTCCGAGTTTCGTCTTTTCGCAGGATTTTGAGATTTGGTCTCAAGGGTAAGCTGTCTCCGAGATTTATTGGTCCATTTGAAATATTGGAAAGCGTGGGAGATTTGGCTTACAGACTTGCATTGCCGCCGTACCTATCAAGTATTCATGATGTGTTCCACGTATCTTTGTTGAGACGATATGTAGCAGATGAGTCTCACATCTTACATCCCTCTGAAGTTCAACTTGATTCGGATTTGTCTTACGTGGAACGACCAGTTCGGATTCTAGATCGCAAAGACAAGGTGTTGCGAAATAAGATCATTCCTCTTGTCTTAATTCAGTGGCAGCGCAGAGGCACTGAAGAAGCTACTTGGGAACTAGAGAGTCGTATGCGGTCAGAGCATCTAGAGTTGTTCTAGTTGTAGTATTTTCAGTTATGATTGTAATTTCAGTTGTACTTTCGGTTGTAATTCATTCTTAAGTTGAATGTATTGTTGTTCAGAATTGTCATTTTTTCAGAGACGATTTCGCGGACGAAATCCTTTTTAGGGGGGGAGAATGTAGTATCCCGATACCTAATTTGAGTTAATTATTGGATTAATTATATTTCGGTGGGATCGGAAGGACCGAACAGGGTTCGGATCGTCCGATCAGCGTTCGGATCGTCCGATCAGGATTCGGATCGTCCGAGCCAGGTGGCTGGACCCGTGGAAGACATGCAGGATTCGGATCGTCCGATCAGGGTTCGGATCGTCCGAGACAGGTGGCTGGACCCGTGGAAGACATGCAGGGTTCGGAAGGTCCGAAGTGTACCGGATCGGATCTTCCGAAGTGGATCGGATCTTCCGAAGTTTGACTATAAATAGAGGCACGAGGCTTCACTTTTTACTCGCCAATTCCGAGTGTTCCAGAGCGTTTTAGTCGTTTCTGATGGGTTTCTAGTCTTTTCCCGAGGTTCAGGCACTAGCGGGGAGCTACTGGTTTTGTAGCGGAACTGTGCTCTAGTTGGGAGCTAGCGGCATCAGTGGGCTGACTACGGACGCAGGCTTGATTCTAGGGCTGATTGCTAGGATATACTGGTTTGAGGTACGAAAGTACTATCCGAGATATCCTGGTCGAGTATACATTCTTATATGTGTTGCATGATTATTTGCTGCATTGATATATGTCATATGATGCATGCTATTATGTCACGCTTATTGCTGCATGTTACATTTCATCTTGAGCCGTATCTCTTTCGAGATAGCCTTTATTGTTGAGCTGTATCTCTTTCGAGATAAGCTATATCTTGTGGGGTCGCTCAGCCCTGTCTTGTGGACGCATGGACACCGAGAGTACACAGTGGCCGACGGGTCCGGAGGGCTTCGGTGATCCGGGACATTTTAGGTCCACGTCTGATCTTGTAGTGGATGCAGTGACCCAGAGGAGTACCGCGCGGCACTATCCACTTGGCGCCTCTAGACTGAGCATATTGAGATCTTTTGTGACTCCTGTTTCTTGACTACCCTGGTATCATATCATAGCATGTGCATTTCATATAGGCTTGTATACTCATGCTTTTGTACTGGGCATTCTTATCGCTCACGTCCTCGGTTTTGTTTATCTTGGACACCCCATTTCCCACGGGGCAGGCCTCAGGTTGGATGGCTCAGGAGGAGGATGAGGAGGACGTGGAGTAGCCGGTTGAGTTATTTCTTCAGTACTGCTTTGTTTCGATATGGTTGTACCGCATACTTTCATTTTAGTTTAAGTTGTTCTGGATTTTCGATTGGGTTGTATATCTATCATTTGTTGACCTTTTCCGCCATTATCTCTGATTGTTATTAATTAAGTTAACTGCATGCTTAATTCTTGATTAGTAAGTGATTCTGGAACGGGTCACTACAATTTTTATCTCATGCTTGCCATCAATATTGTAGATATTAACATCAATTTTCTACAGGTCCAAGAATTATCTTAATCCCATTTCAAACTCCAAGTTTATTCTTGTTTTATCGAACCTGTAAAAAATAGTAAAAACTTGTAATTACACAACAACTTATATTTTAAACAATTTATTATAAAACATATAATATTTAAACATTTAATAAAACAAAAACTATATATTTATATTATAAAAAATTTAATTAATGTACAATTTTTATGTTTATCATTGGTCAACGTATCGATACCGATAATACAGTAAAAATCAGATAACCCAAGTACAATACAATCTAACTTGATCTCATGTCTATCATACTGCAGTATACAAGATTTAACAGATTTCACTAATATCAAACCTGTCCCCAACGGAGAAGAGACAGACACTACCGCAGATAATGACTCAATAGGCAATGCATGACTCAATGCAAATCGCTCAGATATAAATGTATGCGATGCACCAGTATCTATCAATACATATGCAGGATAACTAGAAATAAAGCAGTTACCTGCCACAACATCGTCTGGTGCTTGTTGAGCCTGCTCCTCAGTCAAAGCGAACACTCTGGCCTGCTGTCTAGGAGGATGGCTAACTGTCTGGCTTCCTCCTGGCCTCGGTTGTGACTGGGTTGGTGCTGGTTGGAAGGAGTGGACTGCAACTGGTGGCCGTCTACAAGTCTGGGCTACTGATCCAGATGACTCAGCACCCTGGGATCTCTGAGAATCTCTCTGGGGACAAACTCTAGCAAAATGTCCCTGCTGTCTACAAATACGGCAAGTGCTGTGGGGACCCGGACGCTAATCATTTTCTTAATCATCGTTGGGACTTAATTATCAGTTTTGATAAACAGGGTCTAAAAATTTTTTTCTTTTTAGAATGCATCCGCGGAAGGTAATGGAATCTAAATAATATACATCTCTGTATAAAAACTACATTTCAGTATAAAAGTACAATACTGTACAAACTAGGTCTAAGGTTCAGTTACTAAATTCAAGTAATAAAACCAAGTCTACAATAAGTCCGGAATCACCACGCTAACTCGTCTTCTCTCATCATCTTCTTGACCCCGATCCAGCCCCACCTGTTGTCATGCACACATACAAACAAGACAACAGCCGGATAACTCCGGTGAGAATAAATCCCAGTATAAAACATGGTAAGCATGTATAGAAACAATCTAAATCATAAAACATGCTATCATGATTATATTCAAAAATACTAGATTTCATAATCTATGAAATCAAATCAAAATAAGCATGCACTCAATTCAAATAAACATGCAGTTTAAATCAAATCATATAAACATGCTGTCATAACTGAAAGCAATAAACATGGGTTTCATAGTCTATGAAACCATATCTATAAACACATGCAGTTCTAGTCAAATCATGTTTAGACTCGACTCAAATATAACTCTAGGGATCCCGGGGTGAATAGGACGTCACTGTCTGTCACCTACCCTCCCAATCGGGGTGACGTACGTCTTATTCCTAGACTTTGGTCATATCTGTATCGAATAATCCACAATAGGAGGGTGTCTGCTCTTATGTAACGATACACCGAACGTCTAGAAGTCTGACTATCTGTCAAACTTTCCTATCTCAAATGCAATGTATAACAATCTGTAAACAAAGCATAATATAAACAATAAAGCTAGTATGTGATTTTTGCTGGGAAACTCAAATAGGATCTTATTTGTGTAATGCCCAAGAATTATCGTAGAATTAATCAGACAAAATTAATGTGATGCCCCAAGACTTGTAGAATTAATTAGATAAGATTATGAGATGTTACAAGGATTAAAAATGTGGATTTTTAGAAAATGCAGGACTGCACCCGCGGTCTGGGAGACACCGCACCCGCGGTGTAAGTCCAGTAGGGTAGGGATTTTGGGCGAAGCAAGACTGCACCCGCGACCTTGCATACACTGCACCTGCGGTCAAGACACCGCACCCGCGGTCTGGAATGTACTGCACCCGCAGTCTTGAATTTCGAGAAATGGAATGATAAATATTGCACGAGCGCAACCGCGGTGCAGTACATGACCGCACCCGCGGTCATGCGTGCAGCAAAGAAGATGTGACACGTTGCTTAACTTGCATGTTGTATATATACATGTGTCCAAACGTGTCTTATTCAGATTTTCAGAGGAAATAGAGAGCTTGGAGAGAGCATTTCACTTTTTGAATTTAGAATTTGATTTACGAAGAATCCGTGCATCAGAATTCAAATCCGAAAGCAGTATCGTGTTCCTCTTGATTAGAGCTACACAAAGACGTAAGTCTTTTTACGTTTTGATATGTTTTGGAAATATGATGTTGTCAGAACTATATATATGATTCAGATATGACGTTTCTACTACCGTAGACATTGTATAATCGAAGACAGATTTAAGAATAAGTTGATTATACAATTGGTATGAATTTTAGAAGATATTGACTGAGAATTCACACTAAATGGTAGTATTCTTGATTGAAGAATGAATAGAAGAGCATTCTTGTATGTTTGGCTCGATTATTCAGTAGATATGTGAAGTCAGATCAAAGAAAGAATATCGTATGTCTGTGTTTTGTATTTCAGCATCTCGGAAGATGTATTTGTTAGATATTCATATGCTGGAATGGAGTGATCAGATTCAGATATGATTTAGATTATATCGTGATATTGTTGATATGATCAGATTGTGTTTTGTTCAGATTGATCAGAGTATGTACTGAGTTGAGTATTGATCAGAACAGATTGTGAATTGAGCTACACATTGATACAGTGTATTTGATTTTGTCATTTCAGATCGGATATGGACAGACTGGACTTCGAGACTTCGTCTTCCTCAGACGGGGACGACAAAGGTATAATTCATGTGGTATTCGGGAAGAAACAACTCAATTGAGATCACTACTTGAGTTGCCCAATAAATCACATACTATGTTCTTGTTTATGTTTTTATATGATTATGCTTTGTTTACTGATTGTATTCATGCATTTAAGATAGGACAGTTTGGAGATCAGCCAGACTGCTAGACGTTCGGTGATATCACAGCTTAGGAGAAGATCACTTCTCCTATTGTAGATTTGGATACAGATCAGACCGAAGTCTAGGAATAAGACGTACAGTCACCCCGAGTGGTAGGGTAGGTGACAGATCGCGACGTCTTATTCACCCCGGGATCCCTAGAGTTATAGATCAAGTCGAGTCTAGACATGATTTGAGTAGGACTGCATGCTTATATGGTTGTGGCTCCTAGATCATGGGACCCATCGTAATTGCTTCCAGTTGTGCTAGCATGTTTTTATGATTTAGATTGTTTATATGCATGTTTATCTGATTTGAGTTACATGCTTATTTGATTTATTTCATAGATTATGAAATATATTGGTTTCTACATGATCGCATGTTTTCTGAATTAGTTTGTTTATATACATGCTTACCATGTTTTATACTGGGATTTATTCTCACCGGAGTCATACGGCTGGTGTCTTGTTTGTATGTGTGCATGACATCAGGTGAGGCAGGATCGGGGTCAAGAAGATGATAAGAGAAGACGAGTTTAGCGTGGTGATTCCGGACTTACAGTAGAGTGGATTTTACTACTAGAATTTTAGTAGTGAACCTTAGATTAGAATGTTGTACATTATTGTATTTTTAATACTGAATTGTATTTTTATATACAGACATGCATAGTATTTAGATTCCATTACCTTCCGCAGTTATAATTTAAAAGAAAAATTTTAGACCCTGTTTATCAGAACAGATAATTAAATCCCAACGATGATTAAGAAGTTGATTAGCGTCCGGGTCCCCACAACAGGTGGTATCAGAGCGAGGTTTGTTCCTTTAGAGCTGATAGTTTCTTTAGCTATAGATCCTTTAGCGATGGATCTTTTCGATTGAATTAGATTGAGATAGAAGAGAATGAGCGGGGTAGATGAATTTTCTTTCCTTGCATGTGTGTGCTAGCATGAGATTGATTTAATGTTGATTGACATTATGTGCTGGAATGAGACGATGTGTTACTGCTTTAAGATACATGTTTACCTGATTATGTGATTGGAATTGGTATTATGTATTCTTAAGTATGAATCAGATCAGATTCATGATCCACAGTAAGATGATCATGATCAGAGAAAGATTGGTACAGATTTGTAGTACTAGATTACTAATGTGTTTGGTAATCAGATGTACCACCCAGAAGAATT
Source organism: Primulina eburnea (assembly GCF_022965805.1). Lineage (NCBI taxonomy): Eukaryota > Viridiplantae > Streptophyta > Magnoliopsida > Lamiales > Gesneriaceae > Primulina > Primulina eburnea. Next base: position 16,661,939 of record NC_133111.1, on the reverse strand, counting down.
CCAGAAAGAGGCAGTACTTCATATGATCAGACAGGTAGGTCAAAACCGCAGATAGACGTGTCAGAGATTCAGATGGAAACACAGTTACAGAGGTTCCAGTCGTTTCAGCCGCCGGTTCTAAAGGGAAATGAGACGTCAGCAGATTGTGAGAAGTGGCTTGAGGAGACAGAAATGTTATTTGAATTCCTAGATTTCACAGATGAGTATAGAATTAGGCTTATTGAGAACCAGTTGCACGAGACTGCAAGAAGATGGTGGTTACTAACCAAAGGAGCTCTAGAACAGAATCGTTCAGTGATTTCGTGGAACATTTTCAAGGTTGAATTTTATCAAAGATTTTTCCCCGTATCATATAGAGAGGACAGAAGTGCAGAGTTCACAAACCTAAGAAAAGGACAGATGAGTATCGATGAGTATTTGGCACAATTCTTCACCTTGTTACGTTTTGCCCCTCTCATGGCTAGAAACGATTATGCTATATCTAGTCAATTCATTCAGGGATTAAATCCAGAAATACGTACATTGGTGAATGTGAAGCAATCGAGTAGTTTTGCTGATACCTTGAACAGGGCCAAAAGAGCAGAAACGGTTCTGATAGGACAACAGGGAGTCTCGTATGATTTTCCAACATCAAATCCACAGCAACTGCCTTCTAGAGTTGAGATTGGCAGCAGCAGTGATAGGAAGAAAGAACCATTGAAGATTCAAAAGAAACAGTTCAAGAAGTTAGGAAGTGATTCCTATAGTTCTAGCAGTCCTAGTCCGAGCTATACCGGAGTGTATTGTAGGACGTGTGGAGGGCGACATTCTACAGAACAATGTCAAGGAGTGCTTGGTAAATGCAATGTTTGTAAGCAAACGGGACACTTTGCTAAGGTTTGTCCCCAGAAGGGTTCTCGAAGATTTTAGAGGGCAGAGTCATTGGTGATAATGACTGAGAAACAGACCCAGAATATATTGCAGGTACTATTCTTTTATGATTATATTGCATACGTATTGATGTGTACTAATGCATTTTTTATGAGTATTTGTGAATGAGTAGCATGGAGATATGCTGTATCTGTTGGGTCTGTATATACTGTAGTATTGATTCCTTGGTTGTTGAGGAATATGTGGATATAAGAAAATTTCTGTGACATATGATATACTCCAGTTAGACAAGAATAAGATGGAATTAGATTGTGATGTACTTGTGTTTCTGATTGAAGCATTATTGTCATTTATATGCTGAACAAGTACATAAATATTGTAGAAATTGTTCCAGAAATGGTAAGACCCAGACCATATCTGGATGATAAACGGAAATTTTCCGGTAAGGATTTTAGATCTAGCATTCCTTTAATACTTGTATTGTTTATGACTCGATTATTACAGAGAGGAACAGATGGCATCCTTATGTATTCAATAGATCCATTGAAATCGAGTCTACCAGTGACAGAGTTGCTAGTAATATAATAGTTGACTGGTGTTTGCCTAAATAAGATTTCAGATGTGTTTGATATCAGAAAGGTAGATTTCAAAATTGAATCAATACCGAGTATTGCTGGTATATTAGAACATAGTACAGAATGACTTGACAGAATTGATATAATTGACAGATAAAAGAACATTGGCTGATAATTACAGTGGATTGTGTATTCTCTTGAAGACATTTCAGTTTTGTTTCTAAATTGATAGCGTTTATGTTCAGAGGTATTCTGAAGATTATGCTTGATATATCTCTGACGTATTGATATATTGCAGCACTTGATTGATTATATTGAATATTTGAAGATTGTGTTAAATAGTCAGAGAACTATGATCATTGTATACAGAAATGGGTCAGGTATGAATCCAGTATGCAGTTATTGATACAATGTTTATTCAGAATATACAGTATCTGAAGATCGGTTGATTTAGACAGTTAAGACAGAAAGATCAGGAGTTCCAGAAATGTCAGAAATTTATTATCTGCAGATTATCTTATTCTGATTATTTATTCTCTTATTGTTATATATCTGCTGAGTATTGTTATTGTTCTACATCAGTATTTGCGCGATATCTTATATTGTTGGGAGCATATGTTATTTGCAGATGAGATATAGCAGTTGATATGGGCAGTATGAGGATTGGTCAGATAGCCAGAATTTACAGTTGCTTGATTTTGTTATTTTATGAGTTTTCTTAAACTCACTAGATCTGTATAGGTTCTTTCTATTCTGAATCTGATGTAATATTACTGTTATTGTGAATCAGTGCTGATACAGTTTATTGTAATCAGTTGAGTGTACATCAGTTTAGGAATCAGAGGGTTCAGAATTGTATTTTGCTAATCAGAACAGAACATCAATCAGAATTAACAGATCTGTGATTTTGTGTTGGAGGGGACTGATTATTTTATGATATCAAAATGTTTCAGAATTGTTTACAGATTTTGATATTGATAGTAAGAGCCGAATACCAGGTAGGTATTTCTTTCTTAATTTATGTTATTAACTGATTGTTTATACAGAATGGTTCGAATCTGAATTCACAGATAACGTCAGAACCGAACAGTTATGGATTCAGTTTTCATTCAGAGAGTTGAGAATGTATGATATTCGAACAGACAGTCGTGATATAAACAGATCAGATCAGTTATAACAGAATGTGTACAGAAATGTTGGCAGAAATTGTACTGATAAGTCTGAATTGCTAACAGAAGAAGACAAAAAGATAGAAATCAGAAGATTATTACAGATTTTGTATCATTCTGAATAGAAATGGGAGTGCATTTCTATAGCTTTTGTAATAAAATTATGTCCATTTTCTTCAGAGTATGATAGGATATGATTATGATTGATAAGATCACTCAATCTATATCTATCAGTTTGTACCAGATTACGTACAAACAGAACCAGATGACAGAGATCGATGTCAAAGAAATGGTCAGATTGACTAGAATGCAGGGATTAGATGATATCGGATTGTGATTTTGATGGAGTTGTACTTGTGATAGAATATTTCATAAGCTTTCTATGGCAGATTGTTCACAGATTGACAAGTAGTCAGAGTGTATTATTCAGATATTGGAAGATATTAGTAGAGCTTTAGTACTGGACGTTAGCACTAGTTGTTGTGACTATTGTCATGATATGATTGACTGTTTGACAGTAGCTATCAAGATAATTCAGAATGGATAGATTTAAGAAACCAACGTCGGATAATGACGATTGGTATTTGAAGATAAAGACTGAATATGTCTTGGATTGGGATAAGCAAATATGATAACAACTACAGGTAGTATTATTTTCTTATAACTTACAGGTTGGTATATACGGATGTTGTATAACCAATATTGTGAGATGAATTCAGTCAGAAGGATTGTGAGAAGTATTGTGATAGGATACTTCTAGACTTTGTAGTCCTGATTAGAATCAAGGATGGATACAAGGGAGATATTGCCGAATGATGTTATTAAAAGGAGTTTGGATGGTAAACTCTGTTATACATTTCCTCTATTAGATTGGGATTGATTGGTTGCGAGTTCGAGGACGAACTCAGATCTAAGAGGGGGAGAAATGTAATGCCCAAGAATTATCGTAGAATTAATCAGACAAAATTAATGTAATGCCCCAAGACTTGTAGAATTAATCAGATAAGATTATGAGAAGTTACAAGGATTAAAAATGTGGATTTTTAGAAAATGCAGGACTGCACCCGCGGTCTGGGAGACACCGCACCCGCGGTGTAAGTCCAGTAGGGTAGGGATTTTGGGCGAAGCAAGACCGCACCCGCGGTCTTGCATACACCGCACCTGCGGTCAAGACACCGCACCCGCGGTCTGGAATGTACCGCACCCGCGGTCTTGAATTTCGAGAAATGGAATGATAAATATTGCACGAGCGCAACCGCGGTGCAGTACATGACCGCACCCGCGGTCATGCGTGTAGCAAGGAAGATGTGACACGTTGCTTAACTTGCATGTTGTATATATACATGTGTCCAAACGTGTCTTATTCAGATTTTCAGAGGAAATCGAGAGCTTGGAGAGAGCATTTCACTTTTTGAATTTAGAATTTGATTTACGAAGAATCCGTGCATCAGAATTCAAATCCGAAAGCAGTATCATGTTCCTCTTGATTAGCGCTACACAAAGACGTAAGTCTTGTTACGTTTTGAGATGTTTTGGAAATATGATGTTGTCAGAACTATATATATGATTCAGATATGGTGTTTCTACTACCGTAGACATTGTATAATCGAAGACAGATTTAAGAATAAGTTGATTATACAATTGGTATGAATTTTAGAAGATATTGACTGAGAATTCACACTAAATGGTAGTATTCTTGATTGAAGAATGAATAGATGAGCATTCTTGTATGTTTGGCTAGATTATTCAGTAGATATGTGAAGTCAGATCAAAGAAAGAATATCGTATGTATGTGTTTTGTATTTCAGCATCTCGGAAGATGTATTTGTTAGATATTCATATGCTGGAATGGAGTGATCAGATTCAGATATGATTTAGATTATATCGTGATATTGTTGATATGATCAGATTGTGTTTTGTTCAGATTGATCAGAGTATGTACTGAGTTGAGTATTGATCAGAACAGATTGTGAATTGAGCTACACATTGATACAGTGTATTTGATTTTGTCATTTCAGATCGGATATGGACAGACTGGACTTTGAGACTTCGTCTTTCTCAGACGGGGACGACAAAGGTATAATTCATGTGATATTCGGGAAGAAACAACTCAATTGAGATCACTACTCGAGTTGCCCAATAAATCACATACTATGTTCTTGTTTATGTTTTATATGATTATGCTTTGTTTACTGATTGTATTCATGCATTTAAGATAGGACAGTTTGGAGATCAGCCAGACTGCTAGACGTTCGGTGATATCACAGCTTAGGAGAAGATCACTTCTCCTATTGTAGATGTGGATACAGATCAGACCGAAGTCTAGGAATAAGACGTACAGTCACCCCGAGTGGTAGGGTAGGTGACAGATCGCGACGTCTTATTCACGGGATCCCTAGAGTTATAGATCAAGTCGAGTCTACATGATTTGAGTAGGACTGCATGCTTATATGGTTGTGGCTCCTAGATCATGGGACCCATCATTATTGCTTCCAGTTGTGCTAGCATGTTTTTATGATTTAGATTGTTTATATGCATGTTTATCTGATTTGAGTTACATGCTTATTTGATTTATTTCATAGATTATGAAATATATTGGTTTCTACATGATCACATGTTTTCTGAATTAATTTGTTTATATACATGCTTACCATGTTTTATACTGGGATTTATTCTCACCGGAGTCAAACGATTGTAACTTGAAGCACAAAATCCATTTTTCTTCAGAGACCCTCGATTCTTTCTTTCTCAGGGATGACTTGCATGTTTATATATATATATATATATATTTATATATATATAGATATATATATATATATATATATATATATATATATATATGCGTTACATGCATGAAGGCAAGTGTCTCATCTCATCTATTCCACGTCTCGCGCTCGGGCGGTAAGAAAGTACCGCTCGAGCGCGGCACTTTCTATTCGGATGCTTAGCTTGTTATCCAATGGCGCTCAGGCGGTAACATTCTACCGCTCGGGCGCCATACATTCTGCCCAAATTCTATAATTATGGTGAATTGGCGCTCGGGCGGTCTTTTTCTACCGCTCGAGCGTCGAAGGTTCTGTCCAAATTCTTGGCTAACCATGCAACAACGCCCGGCCTCGTCATTTGAGTTCTTATAACCTCAATCATATCAATTAATCAACGTCTGATTACATGAATTGGGTATTAATTTCTCCCCCTCTTAGATTTGAGTTCGTCCTCGAACTCATAAACAATCAATTCAGAGATATACGAGAAGAAATGTATACTAGAGTTTAAATCAAAACTCAATTCCCTGACCCCCATCTGGAATACGAATTCCTGAAGTATGCTATCATAATACTTCTTAAATTAACTCTGACAGAATCAATCTTGCCATGTTGGTTATACAACATCCGTATAGACCAATCATAATTCATCACATATCAGTACCATCTGATATTATTAAATCAATTTATCCCGATCAAGGACATATACCATCTTCAGCTTCAAGTACCAATCGTCATCATCCGACGTTGGTTTCTTAAATCTGTCCATTCTGAACTATCTTCATCTTCCTTCTAATTTTCTTCAAAAGAAATCTGTAGTATTCACCGTATACTGTCTTGTCTATAACTATCTCATTACCCATCTGATAAGCTGATAGTTACTATCACGCAGTGATAATAAGTCATATCAATTAGTGCTAACATCCAGCATCACAGTTCTCTGGATAATACACTCTGACTGTCTGTCAATCTGTGAATAATCTGCAAAATAACTTATGGTATGGTCTGCCATAATTGCAAACTTAATCAAAATCACAATCTGATATAGTCTACTTCTACATTCTAGTCACTCTGACTATGTTCTGACATCAATCTGTGTCATTTAGTTTTGTTTGTACATCATCTTGTACAAACTAATAGATATAGATTGAACAATCTGTCAATCATAATCATATTATATCACAATCTGGAAAATATTGGGATAATCTTATTACGAAATTCATCGAAATATACTCCCCATGTCGAATCAAAAATATACTATGTCTGTAATAAATCTTCTGATTTCTTTCTTTCTGTCTTCTCTGTTAGCGATTCAGACGTATCAGTACAATTTCTGCCAACATTTCTGTACAAATTCTGTCACGACTGATCTAATCTTTCTATATTATACCTGTCTGTTAGAATCTCATACATTCTCAGTCAGCAAAATGAACACTGAATTCACTACAATGCATTTCTGACACTATCTGTAATTTCAGATTCAAACTATTCGGTATAAACAAATCAGTTAATAATAAAATTTAAAAAAAATACCTACCTGATATTCGGCTCTGATTATAAATATCAATTCTGTTATACAACTCTGAAACATTTTGATATCATAACCCACCCAGTTTAATATAAAACACAAAATCACATATCTGTTTCTCTGACCGATACTCTGCTCTGATTATCGAAATACTGTTCTGACCACTCTGATCACGTTTCTGAACGGCTGAAATTCTCGAATTCATTTCTGATACCAGCTGAACTGTATATACTCTCAACGGTTCATAAAATCTGTATCAATACTGATTCTGAAGAACCATAATCTATACTAATCTAGTAAATATATAGGATTGTAAGTTCTAACAATACTATCGATTCTGACAAATCAATCAGATCTTCATGCCATTCTGATCAACTGCTATATATCATCTGCAAATATAATATGCTCCCCAAACAATACAATCTGTATAAAATACTGATCTAGAAGCAATAATTCTCAAGCAGTTCAAAACACAATCATATCAGATAATCTGTCAACTCATATAATATCAATCTCTGACAACTCTGACATTTCTGACTTTCTGATCTTTCTGATATCGGTATCTGATCAGTCACTGATCACAATATCAACTGTCTCAAAATCAATCAGTATACTAACATCAGATATCATCTATTCTGAATACAATCTGTTTCAAACAAAATCCATATCTGAACAATTTCTGTATACAAGAATCATAATTCTCCGAATATTTAGTATGATCTTTCAAATATTCTTTCAATTCATTTTGTATCATTCTGTATAGTCAATACTATTCTGTACTAAATCTACTATACAATAATACCTGATCTCAATTCAATTCTGAAATTTATCTTTCTAATATAACACAATTCTGAAATCTTATCTAGGCAAACATCAGCCAACTCATATATCACTGGCAAATCTGCCAATGCTAGGCTCGATTTCAGTGGATCTACTGAATACATAAGGATGCAATCTGCTCCTTTTTGTACTAATCGAGCCATATACAATACAGATATCAAAAGAATTTTAAATCTAGAATCCTTATCGTGGTATCTCCACTGATCAGTCATCTCTGGTCTGACTCTTACCATTTCTGGAAAAATTCTACAATATGTCTGTACTTGTTCAGCATATACATATCAGTAATGCGTTCAAATCAGAAAACACAAGTACATCATAATTTATCTCTATTTCATTCTCATCTTACTGTAGTATACAATATTCTACAGAAATCTCTGATATCAACATTTCCTCAACCAGCAAGGACATCAATACTACAGTACATACAAACCCAACAGATACAGCATATCTCCATGCAACTCAGTCAAGGATATTCTTAACAAATGCAATAGTATATATCAATACATATGCAATAGAATCATAAAGAATAGTACCTGTTGTGAATTCTGGATCTGTGTTTTCAATTGAGCTCTGTTCCCTACAATCTTCGGGAACGCTTCTGGGGACAGACTTTAGCAAAGTGTCCCGGCTGTCCACAAATATTGCATCTACCAGTCACTCCCTGGCATTGCTCGGTGAGATGTCTCCCTCCGCAACTCCTGCAATACACTCCAGTATGACTTGGACCAGAAACGCTGGAGCTAGATGAACCGCTTTCTAGCTTTTTGAATGGCTTCTTCCGAGCTTTCAGCAAATCTTGCTTTCCACTCGTACTGCCTCGATCAAATCGGAGAGGGGATTGCTGTGTCTGGAGTTGCTTCACACACAACCTCCCTAGCTGTCTAATCAGACTCGCCTCAGCTCTCTTTGCTCTACTCAGGATGTCAGCAAAATGGTAAGGTCGCTGCAGATTCATAAATGAAACTACCTCCGAATTCAACCCTCGGATGAACTGATTTACTATAGCTTCGTAATTTCCAGCTATCTGAGGAGTAAAATGCAGTAGAGTAGAGAATTTGGCGGTATATGCATCAATATTCAACTGACCTTGGCTCAAATTCTCAAACTCTGCTTTCTTGTCCTCTCGGTACGAGACTGAGAAAAATATTCGATAAAATTCAGTTCTGAATATTTCCCACGAAATCACTGTACCTCTCTGTTCCCACATTCTTCGACTAGTAATCCACCAATTCCTGGCGGCTTCTCGTAACTGATAAGGTACCATTTTAACTCTCTGTTCATCTGTACAATCAAGTAAATCGAACAGTATTTCTATATCATCGAACCAGTTCTGACAATCTTCGGATGTCTCGGAACCACTCAGAATCCGCGGCTGCAATAACTGAAATTCCTTCATCTTTTCTTCTAGCTGAGTTTCTGATGCTTCCATCTGTTCAGACGAAGTACTGTCCTTTTCTGAAATTCTTCGAGGCGGTATATCTCATAATCAAACAGATTAGTACATAATCTATACAATCTGTCTCAGCCCTCCTTTGATCATATACCTCTGATCCAGACTCGGTTCTGATTCAGGCTTACCAATTACATGCTGCAATAAACTCAGATACAAACAACATGTAATAGGGAAAACAGTAAATCATGCTAGCACCCATAATGTAATTCAACATTATAATAAATCTCATGCTAGCAATCACATGCAAGGAAGACAATTCAATCTACCCCGCTCATTCTCTACTATCTCATTCTAAAGGATCTATCCGTTCTGACTATCTCAATCTAAAGGATCTATCGCTCTGATACCACCTGTTGTGGGGACCCGGACGCTAATCATTTTCTTAATCATCGTTGGGACTTAATTATCAGTTCTGATAAACAGGGTCTAAAATTTTTTTTCTTTTTAGAATGCATCTGCGGAAGGTAATGGAATCTAAATAATATACATCTCTGTATAAAAACTACATTTCAGTATAAAAGTACAATACTGTACAAACTAGGTCTAAGGTTCAGTTACTAAATTCAAGTAATAAAACCAGGTCTACAATAAGTCCGGAATCACCACGCTAACTCGTCTTCTCTCATCATCTTCTTGACCCCGATCCAGCCCCACCTGTTGTCATGCACACATACAAACAAGACAACAGCCGGATAACTCCGGTGAGAATAAATCTCAGTATAAAACATGGTAAGCATGTATAGAAACAATCTAAATCATAAAACATGCTATCATGATTATATTCAAAAATACTAGATTTCATAATCTATGAAATCAAATCAAAATAAGCATGCACTCAATTCAAATAAACATGCAGTTTAAATCAAATCATATAAACATGCTGTCATAACTGAAAGCAATAAACATGGGTTTCATAGTCTATGAAACCATATCTATAAACACATGCATCTCTTGTCAAATCATGTCTAGACTCGACTCAACTATAACTCTAGGGATCCCGGGGTGAATAAGATGTCACTGTCTGTAGTGACCCGTTCCAGAATCACCTACTAATCAGAACTTAAGCATGCAAAATTAACATTTAAAACTGAATCAGGTAAACAGCGGAAAAACAGTAATACAACCCAATTGAATCTGTAAGTACAAAATACTTAAACAACCAGATCGAACTAAATACCAAGAACAAATACCAACAACTACAGGTCAACCTCTGCCAGCTCCCTGTCCACTCCCTCCTGGACCGTCCAACCTGAGACCTGCCCCATCGAATAGGGTGTCCAAAACAGAGATAAACCGAGGACGTGAGCATAAAACGCTCAGCACCGAAAGCATGAGTATACAAGACTATGACATGCATGTATGCAAAATGTACTGGATACCAGGATCTGGGTATATCGAAATACTGCTCAGGTAAATGACGTCAAGGTATGTAGCACTCTGCGCCGTCGCACCAGGAGGTGGCTCCCATACCAAAATAAACCTGTGGATATACCGGTGACCTGACCACCGTCGGCCAACGGGGTCCAACCATCCACAACAAACGAGGGCTGAGCACCCTCTCAACAGGCTATCTCAAAGATAATCAGGCTCAACATGATTATGCAAATGCCGCATAATAAACCATGCATCATATGACAGATAATAATGCAACATATAAACATGCAACACATAGTAAAGCATACTCAATCCTGCTATCTCGGATAGTACTTTCGTACCTCAAACCAGTAGATCCTAGCAATCAGCCCTAGAATCAAGCCTACAATCCAAGTGATACCATATCACTAAACCACATCTAAAAGCCTTAACTAGACTAATAGATACTCCCAAATCTCAAAGGGAACCCAGAACTATACCTGCGTCCGTAGTCAGCCCACTGATGCCGCTAGCCCCCAACTAGAGCACAGCTCCGCTACAAAACCAGTAGCTCCACGCTAGTGCCCGAACCTCGGGAAAAGACTAGAAACCCATCAGAAACGACTAAAACGCTCTGGAACTCTCGGAATTGGCGAGTGAAAAGTGAAGCCTCGCGCTTCTATTTATAGACAACGATCGGAAGATCCGATCCGGTACACTTCGGACGATCCGATCCACTTCGGACGATCCGAACATTGCATGTCTTCCACGTGTCCAGCCACCTGTCTTCGGACGATCCGAACCCTGATCGGACGATCCGAACTCTGACATGACATGACTCGTCTGACTCCGAACAGAACGGTCCATCCGAACCCACTTCGGACGATCCGAACCAACTTCGGACGATCCGAACCCGGTTCGGTCCTTCCGATCCCACCGAAATACAATTAATCCAATAATTAACTCAAATTAGGCATCGGGATACTACATTCTCCCCCTCTAAAAAGGATTTCGTCCGCGAAATCGAGTCTGAAGAATGACAATTCTGAACAACAATACATTCAATCTTAAGAATGAATTACAACTGAAGTACAACTGAAATTACAATCATAACTGAAAATACTACAACTAGAACATCTCTGGATGCTCTGACCGCATGCGACTCTCTAGTTCCCAAGTAGCTTCTTCAGTACCTCGGCGCTGCCACTGCACTAAGACAAGAGGAATAGTCTTATTCCGCAGTACCTTATCCTTTCGGTCTAAGATCGAAACCGGTCTTTCTACAAAAGACAAATCCGGATTCAGCCGAACTTCTGTTGGATGCAAAACATGAGACTCATCCGCTACGTATCGTCTCAACAAGGACACATGAAACACATTGTGAACACTAGACAGATACGGTGGCAAAGCTAATCTGTAGGCTAAATCTCCCACACATTCTAAGATCTCAAAAGGACCAATGAATCTCGGAGATAGCTTACCCTTGAGTCCAAATCTCAGAATCCTCCGAAAAGGTGATACCTTGAGAAACACTTTCTCGCCTGCATCAAAATGAAGAGGTCTGCGCTTGGTGTTCGCATAACTCGCTTGTCGATCCTGAGCAGTCTTAATCCGCTGTTTGATCACAAGAACTTTGTCCATGGCCTGCTGAATCAATTCTGGACCCTCGACCTGTCGTTCTCAGACTTCCTCCCAGAACAGAGGAGTACGACAACGTCGACCATACAATGCTTCAAACGGAGACATACCAATACTCCTATGAAAACTGTTGTTGTATGCAAACTCTATCAGTGACAGATGATCCTGCCAAGCTGGCCCGAAATCCATCACACAAGATCTCAACATATCCTCAAGAGTACGAATAGTCCTCTCTGACTGACCGTCAGTCTCTGGGTGATATGCAGTACTCAAACTCAAGGTAGTGCCCAAAGCTTGCTGAAAGCTGCCCCAAAATCTAGACGTAAATCGAGGATCTCTGTCACTAACGATACTCACGGGCACACCATGAAACCGTACAATCTCCTGAATGTACAACCGTGCCATCCGATCGAAAGTGAAATCTCTGTTATACTGAAGAAAATGGGCAGACTTAGTAAGTCGATCCACTACCACCCAGATAGCATCTCTATTCCCCACAGACATAGGCAAGTGAGTCACGAAGTCCATCGTGATATGCTCCCACTTCCACTCCGGAATAGGAAGATTCTGCAACAAACCTCCAGGTCGTCGATACTCAGCCTTCACCTGCTGACAGACAAGGCACTTGGAGACATACTGATAAACATTACGTTTCATACCTTTCCACCAAAATCGAGTCCTCAAATCCTTATACATCTTGTTGCTCCCTGGATGAACACTCAACTTGCTACGATGAGCCTGGGACAAAATCTCCTCCCTCAAAGTGTCATCTTCCGGTACAACAACACGACCAGATAAGCACAAAAGACCCTCGGACTGATAGTGGAAACCAGAAGTATTATCTCCATCAGCCAACCGAGCTAATTTCTGAACCTTAGAATCAGACATCTGAGCATCTCTAATCCGAGAATACAAAACTGGCTCGGACAAAATAGTAGCTATACGGATACTCTCTGTTCCCTTCCGATGCTTACAATTGAATCCCATCGAACAGAAATCTTGAATAATCCCAGATACAGCACAAGTCTGAAGAGCAGATAACCTCATCTTGCGACTAAGAGCATCGGCCGTGAGATTCGCAGATCCTGGATGATACTTGATCTCACAATCGTAATCTTTGAGTAGATCCATCCAACGACGCTGACGCATGTTCAACTCAGCCTGAGTGAACAGATACTTCAAACTCTTATGATCAGTGAAGATCTCAAATCGCTCACCATACAGATAATGGCGCCAGATTTTCAAAGCAAAAACGATCGCTGCTAATTCCAGATCATGAACAGGATAGTTTTCCTCATGAGGCTTTAACTGTCTCGATGCATAAGCAATCACATGCTCATTCTGCATCAGAACACACCCTAGTCCCTGCAAAGAGGCATCGGTGTAAACACTGAAACCACCAGATCCAGACGGTAAAGCCAAAACAGGCGCAGATGTCAAACGTCTGCGAAGTTCCCAGAAACTCTCTTCGCACTCTGATGTCCACTCAAATGAAACATCTTTCCGAGTGAGCTGAGTGAGTGGCTTAGCAATCTGAGAGAAGTTGGCAATGAAACGGCGATAATACCCAGCCAATCCCAGAAAACTGCGGATCTCGGCTACTGTCGTCGGACGCGACCAGTTTAATACCGCTTCCACCTTGCTCGGGTCAACTGAAACTCCCTCGCTAGAAATGACATGACCAAGGAATACAACCCTGTCAATCCAAAACTCACATTTACTCAACTTCGCATAAAGCTGATTCTCGCGAAGTGTCTGTAAAATAATCCTTAAGTGTTGTGCGTGTTCTTGCTGATCATGCGAATAGATTAAGATATCATCTATAAACACCACAACAAACTTATCCAAGAATTCCCGAAAAATCCGATTCATCAGATCCATAAAAACTGCTGGTGCATTCGTCACCCCAAAAGGCATAACCAGAAACTCATAATGCCCATACCTGGTCCTGAATGCAGTCTTCGATATATCTCCCTGATGAACTCGAAGCTGATGATAACCAGACCTTAAATCAATCTTGGAATACACAGAGGTACCTTGCAGTTGATCAAATAAATCATCAATCCGTGGCAACGGATACTTATTCTTTATCGTAGCACGATTCAACTGCCGATAATCTATGCAGAGCCGCATAGAACCATCCTTCTTTTTGACAAAAAGAACTGGTGCTCCCCACGGGGACACACTGGGTCGAATATACCCCTTGTCAAGAAGATCCTGCAACTGCTGCTTCAATTCTTGCATCTCCGATGGAGCTAAACGATAAGGAGCTCTAGAGATTGGTGCCGTGCCTGGCACTAAATCAATGCCGAAATCCACTTCCCGAACGGGAGGAAAACCAGGAATCCCCTCGGGAAAAACATCCGGAAAATCGCAAACCACTGGAATGTCACTGATACCGACACTATCTGCGGACGAATCAATAGCATAGATAAGGTAGCCTTCCCCGCCCGACTCTAAAGCACGACAGGCTTTCAGAGCAGAAACCACAGGCATCGGGGGTCGCGCTCCCTCTCCATAGAAAAACCAACTGTCGCCCTCAACTGGACGAAACTGCACAAACTTCTGATAACAGTCCACAGTAGCTCTAAACACAGTCAGCACATCTATTCCCAGAATGCAATCAAAATCCTCCATCACAAGAATCATCAAATTAGCAGTTAAAACATTACCCTCAAACTCTAGAGGACAACCCAAAACTAGACGTTTAGCTAGTACCGAATGACCCATCGGCGTGGAAACAGATACCACAACGTCCAAAGAAGTGAAAGGTAACGCATGACGCTTAGCAAATCTCGCCGATATGAATGAATGAGATGTACCAGTATCAATGAGAACGTAAGCAGGTAATCCACATAATAAAAACACACCTGCGATAACTCTCTCGTTCTCCTCAGCCGCCTGATCCTGGTTAAGAGCAAAGACCTGCCCTTGAGTACGCGGTCGGAGGTTAGAACCCTGAGTAGACTGTCCCTGTTGTGGCCTCTGATGAACTGAAGCCTGAGAACCAGATCCTGATCCTCCGCCCGTCTGTGGACAATCTCTCTTCATGTGGCCCAACTCACCGCACTTGTAACAAGCACCCGCAACCTTGCGACAACGCTCCGTCGGATGATCCTTCCCGCAGTGCTGACACGGGCCCCTCTTCTTCCCAAAATGGTGAACTCCTCCAGATCCAGAGGAAGAAGAAGTAGATCCAGCTTTCTTGAATGCTTGGGCGCGGGGACCCAAAGAACTAGTAGGACGAGCAGACTGCATGGCTCGACCTCTCAGCAAACTGCCCTCAGCCTGGCGACAACGATTTACAAGGCCCTCATACGATGTCGGATCATCGCAGACAACAACCCGATCAAAAATCATCACGACGGTGTTGACGACGTTCTTGATGCTATCGGCGACGCTCCCGATCGTCGCGGTCTCCCCAGCGTCCAATGCTGCCATGACTACTAGCATCGTCGTCAAAACCAGACATTCTAGCTACAAAAGTTACCAGAGATTAAACCCAAAAGAACAATACTAAATCCCAAAATCTTAATGCATGCTCTGATACCATAAATGTAGTGACCCGTTCCAGAATCACCTACTAATCAGAACTTAAGCATGCAAAATTAACATTTAAAACTGAATCAGGTAAACAGCGGAAAAACAGTAATACAACCCAATCGAATCTGTAAGTACAAAATACTTAAACAACCAGATCGAACTAAATACCAAGAACAAATACCAACAACTACAGGTCAACCTCTGCCAGCTCCCTGTCCACTCCCTCCTGGACCGTCCAACCTGAGACCTGCCCCATCGAATAGGGTGTCTAAAACAGAGATAAACCGAGGACGTGAGCATAAAACGCTCAGCACCGAAAGCATGAGTATACAAGACTATGACATGCATGTATGCAAAATGTACTGGATACCAGGATCTGGGTATATCGAAATACTGCTCAGGTAAATGACGTCAAGGTATGTAGCACTCTGCGCCGTCGCACCAGGAGGTGGCTCCCATACCAAAATAAACCTGTGGATATACCGGTGACCTGACCACCGTCGGCCAACGGGGTCCAACCATCCACAACAAACGAGGGCTGAGCACCCTCTCAACAGGCTATCTCAAAGATAATCAGGCTCAACATGATTATGCAAATGCCGCATAATAAACCATGCATCATATGACAGATAATAATGCAACATATAAACATGCAACACATAGTAAAGCATACTCAATCCTGCTATCTCGGATAGTACTTTCGTACCTCAAACCAGTAGATCCTAGCAATCAGCCCTAGAATCAAGCCTACAATCCAAGTGATACCATATCACTAAACCACATCTAAAAGCCTTAACTAGACTAATAGATACTCTCAAATCTCAAAGGGAACCCAGAACTATACCTGCGTCCGTAGTCAGCCCACTGATGCCGCTAGCCCCCAACTAGAGCACAGCTCCGCTACAAAACCAGTAGCTCCCCGCTAGTGCCCGAACCTCGGGAAAAGACTAGAAACCCATCAGAAACGACTAAAACGCTCTGGAACTCTCGGAATTGGCGAGTGAAAAGTGAAGCCTCGCGCTTCTATTTATAGACAACGATCGGAAGATCCGATCCACTTCGGAAGATCCAATCCGGTACACTTCGGACGATCCGATCCACTTCGGACGATCCGAACATTGCATGTCTTCCACGTGTCCAGCCACCTGTCTTCGGACGATCCGAACCCTGATCGGACGATCCGAACTCTGACATGACATGACTCGTCTGACTCCGAACAGAACGGTCCATCCGAACCCACTTCGGACGATCCGAACCAACTTCGGACGATCCGAACCCGGTTCGGTCCTTCCGATCCCACCGAAATACAATTAATCCAATAATTAACTCAAATTAGGCATCGGGATACTACACTGTCTGTCACCTACCCTCCCAATCGAGGTGACGTACATCTTATTCCTAGACTTCGGTCATATCTGTATCGAATAATCTACAATAGGAGGGTGTCTGCTCTTATGTAATGATACACCGAACGTCTAGAAGTCTGACTATCTGTCAAGCTTTCCTATCTCAAATGCAATGTATAACAATCTGTAAACAAAGCATAATATAAACAATAAAGCTAGTATGTGATTTTTGCTGGGAAACTCAAATAGGATCTTATTTAATTGTGTCTTCCCGAATATCACATGAATTATACATTTGTCGTCCCGGTCTGACAAAGACGATGACCTGTATTCAAATCTGTCCATCTCGAATCTGAAATGACAATATCGAATACATTGTATCAGTGAATAACTCAATATACAATCTGTTCTGATCAATACTCAATTCAGTATACAATCTGATCATTGTCTGAACAAGATATCATCTGAGTCATATCAATAATATCACAATCTACTCGAAATCATATTTGAATCTGATCAATATCAATCTACTGATGTTTCGACGGCATAACAATACCATCTGAATAACCCCATCAATCTGAACATCAAAAATATAATACTGGAACTCATAATTTGTGTCAATACAATTCATAATCTGAATACTAACACAATTCTGATATAGAATCTCAGTCAATATCTTCCAAAAATCATAACAATTACAGAAACATTCTGTTCTTCAATCTGACTTCAATTCTATAATATCTACTGTAGCAGAAACACCATATCTGAATCATATTCAATTCTGACAATATCATAAATTCAAATCTTGTCTAAAACGTAACAAAATTTACGTCCAGTTGTAGCCTGCGTTGATAGGAACACAGTACTATAATCGGATTCAAAAACAGACGGACGAATTTCAAACGATTGTAACTTGAAGCACAAAATCCATTTTTCTTCAGAGACCCTCGATTCTTTCTTTCTCAGGGATGACTTGCATGTTTATATAAATATATATATATATACGTTACATGCATGAAGGCAAGTGTCTCATCTCATCTATTCCACGTCTCGCGCTCGGGCGGTAAGAAAGTACCGCTCGAGCGCGGCACTTTCTGTCCGGATGCTTAGCTTGTTATCCAATGGCGCTCGGGCGGTAACATTCTACCGCTCGGGCGCCATACATTCTGCCCAAATTCTATAATTATGGTGCATTGGCGCTCGGGCGGTCTTTTTCTACCGCTCGAGCGCCGAAGGTTCTGTCCAAATTCTTGGCTAACCATGCAACAACGCCCGGCCTCGTCATTTGAGTTCTTATAACCTCAATCATATCAATTAATCAACGTCTGACTACATGAATTAATTCTCGGGCATTACAAGTGCCAAACACTCCTCTGCACTGCTCTGTGGAATGCTTCCCTCCACAAGTGCTGCAATAAGGTGCTGTATAACTCTGGCCCTGATCGGTCTGTCTCAAGCCACTAGAACTGGATCAACTACTTCCAGATCTTTTGAAATGCTTCCCTCTAGCTTTCAGAAATTCTTTCTTTCCACTATCACTGTCACTCTCAAATCTGGAGATGGTGGAGGCATCTGTGGTCTCGGTGCTGGTGGCACAAACGACCACCTATTGCCATGCACACATACAAACACGACAACAGCCGGATATCTTCGGTGAGAAATACATCCTAGTATAAATCAACGAACATGCACTCATATAATATATATATAAAGCATAGAATAGATATCAGTAATACTTATCAAAAATCTGAAAACGTAATCAATATAAAACTGTCAATCAGACTCGTGACTCCACGTCTCAGACTAGACTCAATATAACCAGTGATACAACATCAATCAGATATCAATCCCAACATCTCATAATCGATAATAATACAATTCTGATATCAATTCTCAATCAATTGAACTCTGAAAATCATAACAATTACATAATCAATCTGTTTCTCAATCTGACTTCGATTCTATGATGTCTAATATATCAAGAACACTATATATGAATCATATCCAATTTTAGCAACATCATATTTTCAAATCATAAGAAAACGTAACAAAACTTACGTCCAGTTGAAGCCTGCGTCGATAGGAACACAGAACTGAAGTCGGATTCAAAATCTAACGGACGGATTTCTCGTAGAATCAACTTTACTATCAAGAACTCAATTCTTTCCCGGAAGTTTCTTTCGATCTTTTCCTTGCCAAAGTTCGAAAAATGAAGTGATTTGTATATATATATATATATTGTGCATGGCACGGATAGGTGGCTGTTTCTTGGCGCAGCACGTCTCGTGCATATGCGCGACTTCAATCGGCGCATATGCGCGAGACCTACTGGTCTCTGCGGTAAGCTTCTCGATAGCTCGCGCATATGCGTGCGCATATTCCGCGCAGATGCGCGAGGTCTTCTGCCCATTTCGCGCATGTGCGCACATTCTGTCGTGCATGTGGGCGAATGGTACTGTCCTCGCACACTAAATCTCATATGCCATCTCATTTCGTGTCTCGAAACGATCCTTCATAATCATATCAAATCATAATCAATAATTACAGATTATCAGGATAAAAATCTCTAGCATTACATAGTATGAGGGTAGAAATGAGGAGGAGATTCCACATCCTCTTCCTAATCAGGATTCTAGCACTCGTGTACTAGAGGGCATTACACAGTTACTAGAGCAGCATGTTGGAAATGATGCTAGGGTTCGATCGGAGGCTGTCTATGAGCGTTTCAAGAGGATGAACCCCGATGATTTTCATGGAACTACAGATCCATTTGTTGCTGAGGGATGGATTCAGTCTTTGGAGGTTATTTTTTGTTACATGGATATGGCAAACGCTGCCCGAGTTCGTTGTACCATTTATCTGTTAAAGGGCGATGCTTCCGTAAGGTGGGAGGGAGCGAATCGAGGGGTAAATTTGGCGACATTTACTTGGGATTACTTCAAGAGGGTATTCTTCGACAAATATTTCACTTTTGACGTCCATTCTAGGCTCCAGAGGGAGTTCATGACACTCCGCCAAGGAGATTCATCTATTGCTGAGTTTGTACAGAAATTTGATAGGGAATGTCACTTTGTGTCCTTGATTGATAATGATGCTGCGGAGAAGTTACGACACTTCCTTGTTGGATTGAGGCCACGATTTGTCACGATGTGATTCTTACTGATCCTACTGATTATATTACTGCCTTTGCTAAAGCCTTTGGGGCTGAACAGTCACTGAAAGACATTGATTTTGAGATGCAATGGAATGGAATCGTGCCCAACAAGCTAGCCAGCATAATAAGAAGCCTCATACGGGAGCAACTAAGCGACCGGGATAGCCAAAACCACAAGGACATTCATCGAAAGAAAAAGTCCCAAAGACAGCTGAGAAGCCACAATGCAAGGAGTGCAATCGCCACCATTACAGCAAGTGCATGTGGGGTACCTACAAGTGCTTCAAGTGTGGACAGATGAGACAAAAGGCAGGCGATTTCCCAAAGCTCAAGAACCTTATGACTAGAAGGGCATATGTGATGCATGCTGAGCAAGTGAAGCCAGACACTATGCTTATCACTGGACGAATCTTGCTAGCGGGAATAGCTACTAACGCTCTATTAGACTCTGGAGCTACACATTCTTTTATATCTGAATCCTTCGTGAAGAAATTGCGAGTCGTACCAGTATATGTGGAGTCAAATTCAGAGTTACAGTACTTTCTAGCGAGCATATGGTCTCTAGCAGCATGGTTAAGGACATGGAACTTAAATTGCAAAAGAATATTGTACGAGCAAACCTTATTGTCTTACCAAGTTGACATTATTTTGGGCATGGATTGGCTCACACTGAATGGGGATACTATTGACTTTCGACGAAGGACAATATCTATTAGACCGCCCGATGGGAAAACGTTCATCTTTGAGGCTGCACGAACAATCAAATTCCACATATCATTTCATGTATGCGTGTGACGAAGCTTATTCAAAAGGGTTGCCAAGGTTTTCTTGCTAGTATTATATCTGCACCCGACATTGACAGTCAATCTATTGGGGATGTGGAGGTAATTAAGGACTTTCTGGACGTATTTCCTGATTATGCTTTTGGCATCCCTCACGAAAGAGAAGTGAAATTTGCTATTGAGTTGATGCCCGGTACAGAGCCTATGTAGACCCGTAAATTAGATTACGTATAAGCCATGCATAATTTCTAGTATTTAAATTAAAATGATTTTATTTCATGAGGATTTAAATTGTTTTTTTTTTTAATTTAATTATTTTTTTCGTAGTAGTTTAATTGTTAGCTTTTCGGTTAAATAAGTGAGACCGAACTGGAGTTGGAGTTTCGAGATAAAACTTAATAGTAAGAAAACATTCCTAGAATTTATTTAAGATAAATAATTAGTTAATTTAATGTAAAAGGATTTTTAAATAAAGTTTAAGAATTTAACTAATTAATTAGAGATAAGTAGTAAATAAATTCCTTTGGGTTCAATGATTAATTAAAAAACCTAAATTAAAATATGTGACCAATTGAGATAAGTTAATCTAGGCTTACTTTATTTAAGAAATTATAATTTAACATGATAGTAAATTTACCATTAAGATTTAAGAATTTAGCCATGCATGCAAGATAATGTTATTCCTTAATTAATTTATTAATTCACTAAATATTTAATGGGTAGATAAAATTCTAAAAATTTAAAATACACGATTTAAGAAATATTCTTTCCTACCATTTTATCAAAATTTCGTCCCCCTAATTAATTGATTTAAAAATACTTGGCAATCCTTCACTTGATTCTTTCCTTATCCATTTTTTGGAGATAAATCCCTCACCTCTTAATTCTCCAATAATTATTAATTAAGCTATATTCCACCCCATTTTTTTAAAGCATAAATTCGGTCACTTCTTTTAAAAGATTTAAATTAGTTTGACAACTCGTTCCTTGAGTCACTTCCATAATCTTTCTTGTTAGATAATTTCCCCTACCTTTAAATCACCAACAATTAAATAATTAAGCAATATTTTCTTCCTTGCTCCTAGAAACAATAATCGACCAAGTGCACCCCTTAATTATCCTTCAAATCTTTTGATATCATTCTTATTTTCTTATCTCACAAATTCAAAGAAAGCAAGATTTGATCTTGCCTTTTTCTCCCATTTAATTAATAGACTTTCCTTAATTTCTCCTAACCATTCTCCTGCTCCCTTTCAACGAAATTCAGAGCATATTCAGAGTAAAAATTGTGAGTGAGCTAGGGAAAAATAAGAGAGAAAAGTAAAAAAAAAAGAACACCCCGTCTCCGCCGCGCCGCGTTATCGTTTCCTTTTTTTTCCTTTCAAAATAAACCAAGGAATGTTTATATTTTATTTCAATTTTCAATCAAGTCATAATATGATTTTTAAACATTTCATGATCATGATTTATGAGTCAAAAACAGAAATTGTTCAAGATATTTTTTTGAAACATGTACAGATTTTTCTTGTCTTCCTTGTGCTCTTCACGGTTTCGGCTGTTTTGATGATTTCAGGCGGTTGGCTCGACCCTAGGCTCCCAAGACTGCACCTAGACACGTACTATAGTGTGTTAGGATCTTGTTGGTCCATTAGTTCAAGCCCCATGCACACAAGAAGAGGAAAATGACAGCAACTCTTCCCTAGTGTCATGTGGAGTCTTGATTTCTTTGTGTTGATGTCAAGAGGGATGTTTCTGATCTTGGCTGCCCTAGGGGATATAGCCATGGTTAGAACATCTCCTTGGCATGTTTAAGACGAGACCAAGTCGGCCTTTCAAGGCTTGGTCCATGGTTGCATCGGTTTTCAAACAAAATAAGAACAGTCCCTTCGGTTTTGAAAATTCTGGTTGTTGTGTGTGTTGTGTTTCGAATTTATGGTGCCAAGTGGGTTGTGGTTGGCTTCTAGCCCTTAGCCATGACTCATGCAACACCTTAGCATGTCTAGCATGGACCATGGTTAAGCTCATAGACATTGGATTCGGCGTCTGACAGCAAACAAGCAAGACACCCCGCACGCACAGATTTGGTTCTCGGGTGGAACGTGTGGCTTGTTTCGGTTGTTGCTTGGATTCTGGTTGGCCTAGGGCCCTTAGCCATTGTTCAAGTTACACCTTAGGATGTTGGTAAGAGGCTCTGGTCGGTGGTTAAAGCCCAAATGGCCAATAGTCTTGGAAACGAAGCAAGGAAACGCACAACCAGCTGCTGTATTTTTGACAGCAACTGTACCCATGGTTCAGAGGTGTGTTTCGAGTTCTTGGTTGGCTTTTAGCCAATGGCCTTATACTGGACAGTACCTCATCGAGTTAGGAAGGTCATGTTTTTGGCCGTTCATGATTCGGTTAAGTTTAGAGGTCATACGAGAATTTACGGTGCAATGTGCCAAAATGACTCTCGAAAGAGTGTTTCATGTTTTTGTCCTCCATTTTACAAATTTCGAATAACTGAAATTTTTGGAGCATTATTTCATCATTTTAGGTGCATTTTAATCATGACTAAATGATGGTTCGGTGTTGGTTCGGGTTGGCACGGAGTCATGAATTAAACACTAAGTCATTGGGCGTAATTGTCTCGTTTTGGGTTCAATTACGAAGTTTTGGTCAAGTTAAGTTATTTGCATGTTTTCATGGCGAGCCTGGGAACGATCCAACCCTTTCGGTAAAATGATACAGGACATTTAATTATATTATGTGCATAAAAATATAAAATGCTCATTTTTGAGATATATGCGGTATTGCTTGTGGCCACTTCACGTTCATGGGATTGCAGCTTATCATGGGATTATTACTTCATCTGGTGGTCACTGACCGGTTCAGTTCATGTTCATGTATTGGTAGATCTCTACCGTCCAGTATACTGTGGTTTAGTCTGATCAGAAGATTCATTTCACGTTATGAGCCACTAGAGTAGAACATATTCTCAACAGAAAATTATTATATGCTATTTCATGACAGGGCTCTATCGAGCAATATCACTTATGATTTTCAATTCAGTTATGCACGTATTTATAATTACTTGTGACAAGATATTTTCACGTACACTTTACGATATGAGATCTTTACATGGCATGAAATTTTATGATATATTTACTTGTTATCTACGATATATGCATGTTGAGTCATAGGCTCACTAGAATTGATTGTTGTAGGTACTGATGAGGTCGGAGCCGAGGGCGGGGACCAGTGAGCCATCTTGGGTCGGCAGTAGTAGTAACCCGAGGACCGCATTTATCAGTTTACTTATTATTTCTTTTTATGGAAACTCAGTTTATTACGATGAATTATTTTAAGTTGTCGTTTTGAAACATTATTTACTTCCGCTGCTATTTTGAATGATTAAATTTTTTATCAGTTATTTTTATGAATGAGGCATTTTAATTACTTAAAGAGAAAATGTAAAATTTTTCCGCAAATTTTCAAGTACGAATTTCGGGCATCTACAGTTGGTATCAGAGCCTATGTTCTTTTAAAGGGTTGCACTACTACTGACTATGAGAAGCTCACGAAGTCACGTCTTTGGTCTGTAAGTTTTACATTTACGCATTTCGTTTACAACATGAAATATTTTAACAGCATGTTTTCATGAAATATTTTACGTTCAGATTCTGATTATTCAGTATTTATTTAAATTTAAAGTAATAATAGAGATTATGCATGTTAGTTACGTATGGGTTATGTATGGAATAGTATGCCTCCTAGACGCATTCTTGAGCGTATGAGAGATGACGAGCCTCGCCAGGAGGACAGGGAGGAACAGAGGCAAGAGAGGAACGAACCTCCACCCCCTCCACCTGACATGAATGCCCAGATGCTAGCTGGGATGACTCAGTTCTTTGCACAGTTTGCGGGGAATAATGCTGTGACAGCCAGGCCGACAGGGCCCGAGGCTACTTATGAGAGGTTTATGAAGATGCGACAGAAGGAGTTTTCAGGGGCGACAGATCCCATGATTGCCGAAGGCTAGATTAAGTCCCTCGAGGTTATCTTCGAGTTCATGGAGCTTGGGGATGCGGACAGAGTACGTTGTGCCGCCTATCTATTTTGAGGAGATGCTCGCTTATGGTGTGAAGGAGCATCAGTAGCTTTGAACTTGGCTATGCTGAGCTGGACGTGCTTCACGAAGGTATTTACTCCAAATATTTTACTGACGAAGTGCGTTCTAGATTGACCAGGGAGTTCATGACCCTGGGGCAGGGAGACTCGACTATTACAGAGTTCATCCGTAAGTTTGAGAGGGGTTGCCATTTTGTGCTCTTGATTGCGAATGATGCCGGTGCCAAGCTGAGCACTTTCTGGATGGTTTACGGCCGATCTTGTGCCGCAATGTTAGGGTGGCTGGCCCTACTACTTATGATGTTGCCGTCTCCAGAGCTCTTGCTGCAGAGCAGGATCGACACGATATAGAGAGAGACCGCCAGGGCAAGCACCCAGTCTAGATGCCACATCGTCCTCCTCCAAAGCAGCAGAATCAGAACAAGAGGCCTTTCCACGGCCACCCGAAGAACAGAGGACAGCGACGGCAGCAGCAGCAGCAGGGACGTGCAGTCCCGATGACTTTTGAGCAACCAGTTTGTCCTAGGTGCACACGCCGCCATGCTGGAGCGTGTATGTATAGGTCCAGGAATTGTTACAAGTGTGGTAGTCGGACCACTTGCTGCAGCAATACCCACAAGAGAGTCTACCTACCCAAGGCAGAGTCTTTGTTCTCCATGCAGTGGAGACGAACCCAGACACCATGCTCATGACAGGTATCTTAATGCTTTAAGTTAATATTCTTAATTCAATGTTTTGGGAATTTATGTTTTGGGTTGAGGTTTTGAACTTATAATTGATGATAGGATTGCATGCTCTAATCAGCTTTATTTGTGGGAATTTAGTTTGGGAGAACTCTGGCCTTTGCATGTCTATAAGTTTAGTTCTTGTAACTATTGGATTCAACTTAGTGTTCCAACCTTTCAGGGAGAATTTTTATAGCGGGTTCAGCTACGAAAGCCTTGATAGATTCAGGGGCTACCCACTCGTTTATTTCGGAGACCTTTGATAACTTTCTCAAGGTCAAGACCATTGGGCTAGATATATCCTATTCAGTAGTATTGCCTTTTGGTGAGGAGATGAAAACTACTAATGTGATCCGAGACATAGACCTCTAGCTTCATGGCAATCTTGTTTATGCGGATCTTATCGTTCTGCCGATGCCAGAGTTTGACATTATTCTGGGGATGGACTGGCTATTAAGGAACGAAGTTTTGATCGACTTCCAGAGGAGATCTGTTCTAGTCCGACCGCCTGAGATGGAGCAGTTCTTATTCGAGCCAGACATGTACTTTCATTTAAATTTTTTTTATCTTGTGTCCAAGCTAGAAAGCTCATGCATAGAGGGTGTCGGGCGTTTTTAGCCACTTTTATATCTGTCCCCGAGGCACCCAGTCAGTCAGCCGCAGATGTTCAGATTGTTAGGGATTTTCTAGACATTTTTCAGGACGACGTCTCTGGTATGACACCCGAGCGAGATGTGGAGTTTTCTATTGAGCTTATGCCAGGTACGGCTCCAATCTCCAAAGCACCGTACCTATTAGCACCGACAGAGATGGCAGAACTTAAGAAGAAGATTCAGGAACTCCTCGACAAGGAGTTCATTCACCCGAGTTTTTCACCATGGGGCGCGCCAGTCTTATTTGTGAAGAAGAAAGATGGTTCTATGAGGCTCTGTATTGATTACCGGTAGTTGAACATGGTTACAGTGAAGAACAAATACCCACTTCCGAGGATTGAAGATTTATTTGATCAGTTATAGGAAGCTTCGGTATTCTCAAAGATTGATCTGTGTTCCGGTTATCACTAGCTGAGGGTGAAAGATGCGGATGTTTCCAAGACTGCTTTTAGGACTCGTTATGGCCACTTCGAGTTCCGTGTGATGCCGTTCGGTCTGACGAATGCGCCAGCGATCTTCATGGATCTCATGCATCGCTATTTCAGCCGTATCTTGATCTGTTTGTGATAGTATTCATAGAAGACATTCTCGTCTCCTCAAAGAATCAAGAGGATCACAGCAGACATCTGACTACAGTTTTTCAGACCTTGCAGAAGCACAAGTTATTCGCAAAGTTCAGTAAGTGCGAATTCTTGTTAGAGAAGGTGGCGTTATTAGGCCACATTGTTTCTAGCAGTGGTATTGAGGTAGACCCAGCGAAAGTTGCAGCAGTCAGAGATTGGGTTGTGCCGCAGAATGCATCAGAGATCCGTAGTTTCCTTGCGCTAGCAGGATATTATCGGAAGTTTATTCAGGGATTCTCCTCTATCGCAGTTCCACTCACATCATTGACAAAGAAGAGTGTTAAATTTGTGTGGAGCAATGAGTGTCAGAAGAGCTTCGATACTTTGAAGCAAGCTCTTATCTCAGCAACAGTATTGGCCATGCCGTTAGGGCCCGGAGATTTTATTTTATATACCGATGCTTCGAAGCTCGGTTTAGGCGCAGTGTTGATGCAGCATGGGAAGGTGATCTCATATGCTTCTCGACAGCTGAAGATTCATGAGAAAAATTACCCTACCCATGATCTAGAGTTCGCCGCCATAGTTTTTGCCTTGAAGATTTGGAGGCATTATTTCTACGGAGAGAAGTGCCAGATCTTTACCGACCATAAGAGCCTCAAGTACTTCTTTACGCAAAAAGAGCTGAATATACATTAGAGCTAGTGAAAGACTATTACTGTGACATTAGCTACCACCCGGGTAAGGCTAATGTAGTTGCGGATGAACTGAGCAGGAAAGTCGCAGTGATGGCTCATCTAGAGATTTCGATGCCTCTTCAGTCTGAGATGCAGAGGTTTGATCTAGAGACTTATCCTCGAGGTAGGGTGCCCTGTCTATCTACTTTGACGATTCAGTCTTCTCTTCTAGACTGTATTCGCAGTGGACAATTAGCAGATGAGCAGTTGGGAAAGTGGAAGCAGAGAGATGAGGCCAAGGGCAGTGTCTTGTATACAGTTAGCGACGATATTGTGAGATATCGAGAAAGAATGTGGGTTCCTAGCAGTGATTCTATTCGAGCAGATATTCTATCCGAGGCCCATATGTCGCCGTACTCTATTCATCCTGGGAGTACGAAGATGTACAAAGATCTGCAGTTGTTGTATTGGTGGCTCGGAAGGAAGAAGGATATCAGACTTTTCGTATCCGAGTGTCTGACGTGCCAGCTAGTGAAAGCAGAGCATCAGAGACCAGCAGGCTTGCTCAAGCCTCTTCCTATTCCCGAGTGGAAGTGGGAGAATGTTACCATGGACTTCGTGAACGGTTTGCCGAAGTCAGTCAGAGGGTCAAATGCTATCTGGGTGATTGTTGATCCTCTTACCAAATCAGCGCACTTCTTGCCTATTAAGAAGACTTTCACCATGATTCAGTATGCAGAGTTGTATATCCGAGAGATAGTCAGACTTCATGGTATTCCTGTTTCTATAGTATCTGACCGAGATCCTAGATTCACTTCCGCATTTTGGAAGAGTCTGCATTCAGCAGTGGGTACGAAGTTGTTGTTTAGCACAGATTTCCACCCTCAGACAGATGGGCAGTCAGAGAGAGTTATCCAGATTTTGGAGGATCTTCTCCGTGCTTGTGTCATCGACTTTTCAGGGAGTTGGGAGTCGAAATTTCCATTAGTAGAGTTCACCTTTAACAACAGTTTCCAAGCGTCTATTGGTATGGCTCCATTTGAAGTACGGTATGGCCGTAAGTGTAGATCTCCTATTCATTGGGATGAAGTAGGAGAGAGATCAGAGTTGGGTCCAAAGATTATTCAGCATGCTGCCAATGTAGTAGTCAAGATCCGTGACAGGATGAGGACTGCTCAAAGTCGACAAAAAAGTTATGCGGATCAGATGAGGATAAATCTAGAGTTTGCCGTTGGCGACCATGTTTTTGTTAAGGTAGCACCTATGAAAGGTGTCATGCGATTTGGGAAGAAAGGGAAGCTTAGTCCGAGATTCATTGGACCATTTGAGATCCTCGACGGGGTTGGGACGTTAGCTTATCGTGTTGCTCTTCCGCCGAATCTGGCCGGAGTACACAATGTGTTCCACGTCTCTATGCTGAGGAATTATATGGCAAATCCTTCGCATGTCTTGAACTTCGAGCCGTTGCAGCTCACTCCGAACCTGTCTTATGAAGAAATACCTGTGCAGATCTTGGACAGACAGGAGAAGAAGCTTCGGAACAAGCTGGTTAAGCGAGTGAAAGTCAAATGGCTTAATCATTAAGAGAAGGAAGCTACGTGGGACTCTGAGCCAGAGATGAGGAGTCGGTATCCCGAGTTATTCAGTAAATTTTAATTTCGAGGACGAAATTTCTTTTTAGGGGAGAGAGTAGTAGAACCCGTAAATTAGACTACGTATTAGCCATGCATAATTTCTAGTATTTAAATAAAATGATTTTATTGCATGAGGATTTAAATTCTTTTCTTTAAATTTAATTATTTTTTTCGCAGTAGTTTAATTGTTACTTTTTCGGTTAAATAAGTGAGGCCGGACTGGAGTTGAAGTTTCGAGATAAAACTTAATAGTAAGAAAACATTCCTAGAATTTATTTAAGATAAATAATGAGTTAATTTAATGTAAAAGGATGTTTAAATAAAGTTTAAGAATGTAACTAATTAATTAGAGATAAGTAGTAAATAAATTCCTTTGGGTTCAATGATTAATTAAAAAGCCTAAATTAAAATATGTGACCAATTGAGATAAGTTAATCTAGGCTTACTTTTTTTAAGAAATTATAATTTAACATGATAGTAAATTTACCTTTAAGATTTAAGGATCCAGCCATGCATGCAAGATAATGTTATTCCTTAATTAATTTATTGATTCACTAAATATTTAATGGGTAGATAAAACTCTAAAGAATTAAAATACAAGATTTAAGAAATATTCCTTCCTACCATTTTCTCAAGATTTCGGCCCCCTACTTAATTGATTTAAAAATACTTGGCAACATTTCACTTGATTCTTTCCTTATCCATTTTTGGGAGATAAATCCCTCACCTCTTAATTCCCCAATAATTATTAATTAAGCAATATTCCACCCCATTTTTTAAAAACATAAATTCGGTCACCCCCTTCTTTTAAAAGATTTAAATTATTTTGACAACTCGTTCATTGATTCACTTCCATAATCTTTCTTGTTAGATAATTTCCCCCACCTTTAAATCACCAACAATTAAATAATTAAGCAATATTTTTTCCATTGCTCCTAGACACAATAATCGACCAAGTGCACCCCTTAATTGTCCTTCAAATCTTTTGATATCATTCTTATTTCCTTATCTCAAAAATTCAAAGAAAGCAAGATTTGATCTTGCCATTTTCTCCCATTTAATTAATAGACTTTCCTTCATTTCTCCTAACCATTCTCCTTCTCCCTTTCAATGAAATTTAGAGCATATTCAGAGTAAAAATCGAGAGTGAGCTAGGGAAAAATAAGAGAGAAAAGTGAGAAAAGAATAACACTTCGTCTCCGCCGCTCCGCGTCATCGTTTCGTTTGTTTTTCTTTCAAAACAAACCAATGCATGTTTATATTTTCTTTCACTCTTCAATCAAGTCATAATATGATTTTTAAACATTTCATGATCATGATTTTATTAAGCAAAAACCAAAATTGTTCAAGATATTTTTTTGAAACATGTACAGATTCCTTGTGCTCTTCACGGTTTAGGATTTTTTGATAATTTCAGGTGGTTGGCTCGACCCTAGGCTCCCAAGGCTGCACCTAGACATGTACTAGGGTATGTTAGGATCATGTTGGTCAATTAGTTCAAGCCCCATGCACACAAGAAGAAGAAAATGACAGCAACTCTTCCCTAGTGTCATATGGAGTCTCGATTTCTTTGTGTTGCTGTCAAGTAGGATGTTTCTTATATTGGCTGCCCTAGGGGCTATAGCCATGGTGAGAACATCTCCTTGGCATGTCTAAGACGAGACCAAGTCGGCCTTTCAAGTCCATGGTTGTATCGGTTTTCAAACAAAATAAGAACAGCTCCTTCGGTTTTGAAAATTCTGGTTGTTGTTGTGTGTGTTGTGTTTCGAATTTATGGTGCCAAGTTGGTTGTGGATGGCTTCTAGCCCTTAGCCATGACTCATGCAACACCTTAGCATGTCTAGCATGGACCATGGTTAACCTCATAGACACTGGATTCGGCGTCTGACAGCTAACAAGCAAGACACCCCGCACGCGCAGATTTGGTTCTCAGGTGGAACGTGTGGCTGGTTTCGGTTGTTGCTTTGATTGTGGCTAGCCTAGGGCCCTTAGCCATGGTTCAAGCCACACCTTAGGATGTTGGTAAGAGGCTCTAGTTGGTGGTTCAAGCCCCAATGGCAATAGTCTCGAAAACGAAGCAAGGAAACGCACCAACAGCTGTTGTATTTTTTACAACAACTGTACCAGCGGTTCAGAGGTGTGTTTCGAGTCCTTGTTTGGCTTGTAGCCAATGGACTTGGACTGGATAGTACCTCATTGAGTTAGGAGGGTCATGTTTTTGGCCTTTTGGGATTCGGTTATGTTTAGAGGTCGTACGAGAATTTACGGTGCAATGTGCCAAAATGACTCTCGAAAGAGCGTTTCATGTTTTTGGCCTCCATTCCCCAAATTTCGAAGTATTGAAATTTTTGGAGCATTATTTCATCATTTTAGGGCATTTTAATCATGACTAAATGATGGTTAGGTGTTGGTTCGGGTTGGCACGGAGTCATGAATTAAACACTAAGTCATTGAGCGTAATTGTCTCGTTTTGGGTTCAATTACGAAGTTTTGGTCAAGTTAATTTAGTGTCATGTTTTTCATGTTAGATTTAGGTCGCCGCGTGCCTAGTAACTATCCAACTCTTTCGGTAAAATGATACAGGACGTTTAATTATATTACGTGCATAAAAATATAAAATGTTCATTTTTTAGATATATGCGATATTGCTTGTGGCCATTTCACGTTCATGGGATTGCAGCTTATCATGGGATTATTACTTCATCCGTTGGTCACTGACCGGTTCAGTTTATGTTCATGTATTGGTAGATCTCTACCGCCCAGTATACTATGGTTTAGTCTGATCTGACGATTCATTTCACGTTATGGGCCACTAGCGTAGAACATATGCTCAACAGAAAATTATTATATGATATTTTATGACAGGGCCCTATCGAGCAACATTTCACTTATGATTTTCAGTTAAGTTATGCACGTATTTATAATTACTCGTGACAAGATATTTTCACGTACACTTTACGATATGAGATCTTTACATGCTATGAAATTTTATGATATATTTACTTGTTATCTACGATATATGCATGCTGAGTCTTTAGGCTCGCTAGAATTGATTGTTATAGGTACTGATGAGGTCGGAGCAGAGGGCGGGGACCAGTGAGCCATCTTGGGTCGGCAGTAGTAGTAACCCGAGGATCTCATTTATCAGTTTACTTATTATTTATTTTTATGCAAACTAAGTTTATTACGATGAATTATTTTAAGTTTTCGTTTTGAAACATTATTTACTTTCGCTGCTATTTTGAATGATTAAACTTTTTATCAGTTATTTTTATGAATGAGGCATTTTAATTACTTAAAGAGAAAATTTAAAATTTTTCCGCAAATTTTCAAGTACGAATTTCGGGCCTCTACAGCTCTCTAAGGCACCATATCATTTATCACTCACTGAAATTAAAGAATTAAAATATCAAAATCAAGAGCTGTTAGACAAGGGATTTATTCGCCGTAATTTCTCTCCATAGGGCACGCCATTGTTATTTGTTAAGAAAAAGGATGGGAGCATGAGACTGTGCATTGACTACTGAGAGTTGAATATAGTGATAGTGAAGAATAAGTATCCATTATCCCAAATTGAGGATTTATTTGATATATTGCAAGGAACTTAGGTATTTTCAAAGATAGATCTTAGGTCTGGGTATCACCAGTTGAGGGTTAAGGAGTCAGATGTACATAAGACGGTGTTCAGAACACGATATACCATTATGAGTTCTGAGTGATGCCTTTTGGATTGACTAATGCTCCAGCGATCTTCATGGATCTCATGAATCGCATATTTCACCCATACCTTGATCAGTTCATTATTTTTTTCATCGATGATATCTTGATCTATTCCAAGAGCCATAAGGAAGCATGATCATCATTTGAGGACGACCTTGCAATTTTTACGAGAGTGGAAACTATATACAAAATTCAGCAAGTGTTAGTTTTGTTAGAGATGATGTAATTCTTAGGTCACATTGTGTCGAAATAAGGAGTAGAGCTGACCCATCTAAGGTCAAGTCAATTAAGGAGTGGCCAGAGCCGAAAAGTGTGACGGAAATCCACAGATTCTTGGGTTTAGCCGATTATTATCGTAAATTCATCAAGGGTTTCTCGTCCATTTCAGTACCATTGACATATTTGACGAAGAATAATGCGAAATTTATATGGGGACTGGAATGTCAAAAGAGTTTTGATCAGATGCAGCAAGCACTCACTACCGCGCTAGTACTAGCGATGTCGACAGAACAAGGGGAATATGTGTTGTACACCGATGCTTCGAAGCTAAGATTGGGCGCAGTTCTTATGAATTATGAGAGAGTCATACCATAAGCGTCAAGACAATTGAAAGTACATGAAAAAAATTATTCGACACATGATCTTGAGCTAGCAACAGTCGTATTTGCGTTGAAAATATGGAGGCACTACTTATATTAGGAGAAATGCAAAATCTACATGGATCATAAAAGCCTAAATTATTTCTTTACCCAAAAAGAGTTGAATATGAGACAAAGACGGTAGCTAGAGCTTGTTAAGGACTACGAATGTGACTTTAGCTACCATCCCGGCAAGGCTAATGTAGTTGCGAATTATTTGAGTAGGAAATAGAAAGTCTTGGCACATTTATCAGTACAGAAGCCTCTACATGTAGAAATTCAGCGCTTTGGTCTTGAAGTCTATGCTAGGGGAGATGCCCCTAATCTCGCTACTTTGATAGTATAGTCTACTCTAGGAGATAGGATTCCAGCCAAACAGTCTGATGATGAGCAACTGCAGAAATGGAGACAGCGAGATGAATTGAAGGGCAACGTGTTATATTTAGTCGATGATGGCATTGTTAAGTATCGAGGTCGACTATGGACTCCTAGTGGAGATTCACTTAGAGTTGACATCATGACAGAAGCTCACAGTACCCCTTATTCCGTTCAGCACGGGAGTACCAAGATATACAAGGACTTGCAACTTTTATATTTGTGGCCGGGAATGAAGCAAGATATTATGCGTTTTTATCTGAATGCTTGATATGTCAACAAGTGAAGGCAGAGCATCAAAGACCAGCGGTAATGTTTCGATCACTTCCTATTCCCAAGTGGAAGTGGGAGAATATTACTTTATATTTCATAGTAGGATTGCCAAAGACAGTGAATGGACTCAATGTCACTTGGGTAATAGTTGACCAGGTTACTAAATCAACACATTTTCTACCACTGAAGACGACTTTTTCCATGACTTAGTATGCGGAATTATACATTCGAGAGATAGTTATACTGCATGAGATTCCGGTGTCTATAGTGTCGGACCGAGACACGCGTTTAACCTTATCATTTGGGAAGAGTCTACATGCTGCAGCATTGGGGACTAAAATACTATTCAGTACAACATTTCATCCTCAGATAGAATGTCAGTCTGAGAGAGTCATTCATATTTTAGAAGATCTACCCCGAGCATGCGTGATTGATTTACAAGGCAGTTGGGAACCAAAGTTACCTCTATTGGAGTTCACTTACAATAATAGTTATCATTCATATATAGGAATGGCTCCATACGAGGCACTCTACGGACGGAAATGTAGATCACCTATCTATTGGGACGAGGTAGGAGAGAGAGTTACCTTGGGACTCGAAATAGTTCTGCACAATGCAGAAATTGGTAGCCAAGATCCGAGAAAAAATGAAAAATGCTCAAAGTCGACAAAAGAGCTATGCGGACCAAAGAAGACTAGATCTCGATTCTGCAGTTGGTGATCATGTATTCGTGAAAATAGAACCTATGAAGGATGTTATGAGTTTTGGCAAGAAAGACAAGCTTAGTCCAAGGTTCATTGGAGCATTTAATATACTTGAAATAGTTGGAGCGTGAGCATATAAAGTGGCGTTGCCACCGAATCTCTCAGGGGTCCACAATGTCTTCCATATATCGATGCTTCGCACGTGCATGTCAAACCCTTCACATGTACTGAAATTTGAGCCACTGCAACTCACACCAAATCTTTCATATGAGGAGAGGCCTATTGAAATCTTGGGTAGACAAGAAAGGAAGTTGCAGAACAAGGTGATAAATATGGTCAAAGTCAAGTGGCTGAACCACTCGGAGGAAGAAGTCACTTTCCGAGACAGAGATGAAGATTCGATATCCCGAACTATTTGGCAAGTCTTAATTTTGAGGACGAAATTTTATTTAAGGGGGGAGGATTTGTAACGCCCAAAACCAACCTACGTAAACCACATGCATGCGATTTAAATAGCTTATTTGATTTTCATAATTAATCTTAAATGATTACATGATGCATACTAAATGGTTATATGGCATGATTTCATGATTAAATGATTATATGACATGATTGTATGAGAATTGTAGATTTGATCCGAATATTCGATAATAGGCTGGGGAAAAGAGACCGGGGACGAAGTAGATAAAAAAAAATTAATTTTCAATTAATATTTTCAAGGCTTCTTAATATGATTAAAATGATTAAATTTTTTTCTAAAAACGTTAGAGTTCAAAATATTTCACGAGATGAGCACGATTTTACTCAGGAAACCGTTTTTGGGTAAACGAAGGACTTTTAAAATACCAAATGCATTATTTTTGAAAACTAAATTTACCAACTTTTATTTTTTAATTAAATAAGTGTTATTGGAGCCGATTTAACTAAGTTGAGTAGGCCCAATTGCTCATATACTTAAAAGCCCAAAACTCAAGCCCATTACCATGAAAAAAAATCTATAAATTTAAACCTAGGCTTCTACTAATCACCATTCAGCCGATTTTCACACACACCACTCACAATAAAATTCAAAAGAAGGAGGAGGAGAAAACAAAGATTCTTTGTCGTCGTTCATCCTTCTTCGCACCCCATGCCGACGATCGTATATTTTATCGTTTTGAAACGCAAATGAACATTTTATAAACCCTTTGACTCATCGTTCAAACCATAATATGCACATTTTAATTATTTTTGCATGAACGATAATTATGTTCGAGTGTGATCTGACGATTATTTTCAAAGGTTTTGACGTTTTTACACTTGTTTCTTTAATGCTATTATTCCTAAGGACACGCTGCCATTAAGAGATGTTTTAGCGATGGGAAAAGAGTCGTTAAGGATTGAAACAAAGGTTGAAAATCAAGCTTGGTCGAGGGAGGTGAGTCCTAGGGTTTCCTAGCAAAATCGTTGGGAAGGTGGCTCGGCCATGAGCTTGTCTCCATGCATGGCTTGGTTAGGGATGGGCTATAAGCTGGGCTAGACGTGGTTATGTGTTAGGAAAAGTCCTAGCATGGCTAGGACTCCTTGATCACAGCCTATAAGGAGTCCCTTGGGTGAGGATTCCCCGTGCATGTATGTTGTGTGCTGCTCGTGGATGTAGGGGCTAGTCGCTAGCTTGGGCTGGCGAGCTGGGGTTGGAGCATGGTCCAGTGGGGGTCAGGAAGGTGTGGGCTCGGTGGTGGCTCGAGTGGAGGAGTCCTAGTCTAATAAAAGAAGAGTCCTAGGGCTAGGGGTCGGTCGCAGCTCTTTTCATGTGAAGTAGTTTATGGCGTGGGTTAGGAGCTGGTTCTATGGGTCAAGGATGGTCAGCAGAGTCCCTAGGTGGGCTGGTCAGGGGTTGGTACGAGGTGGCTCAAGTGTGACTCGAGAAAAACGTGACTTGGCTCGAGGGGACTTGTAGGGGTTCAAACTTGGGTTGGAAAAAAAGAAAATGGTCAAACCAAGGTCAAGGGGGTCGAGTCATGGTTCACGAGGGTATTTTAGCTATAGAAAGTCTATGTTTAAAATTTCGAAATAAAATATTTAAGTTTGAATTAATGCGAGAATTAAACGCTTCACGAATTAGTGATTAAGGAATTAAATCGAAATCCTCGAATTTACGCTATATAAAAATATTAAAAAAATAAATCTAAGCTTAAATAATTTTTTGGGGAGGTCTAGAGTCGATAAAAGTAAGAAAAAGTCAAAATCGAGAAATTTTACATCTAGGGATAAAATGGTCATTTTACATCTTGGTAGTGCGAAAAGGATTGGCAGCGTCCCAAGGGTTATAACGCATTAAATGTTATATTATGATAATTTTGATGAAAATATGATATTACATGAATTATGGTAAAACTGTACAATTTTTAAAGCAAAAATGCTATTTTTGGAAAGTCATGATATTTTATAAAATAAAAGGAAAGGAAAAATGTTTTGCGATAAAGGATAAAGGATCGAAAGCTTTATGATTTTGCGATATATGATTTTATGATGCTTAAAATTATTTTAAATAGAAGTATGATTTTAATGCATTTGCTTGTATATGTATTATTTGTTACTCATGTTTAGGAGGTGGTTAGTCATTAGACTCACTAGGTTTGAATGCTGAAAGTGATGATGATATTGAGGGAGGCGCTGACGCTTGAGTGGATCGAGTACAACAATACACTCTTGAGGGACTTTATTTTCCGCATTAGCTTGTTTTCTAAAAGTTTAAAGGATTTTTGTTAAGGATTTTATTAGAGATTTTATGCTTTATTTTGAATTTGGTTTTGATCATGTTAAAGATAGAAGTTGAATTTTGGTAACTAACGATTTTAGAGATTTTATGTACTTGAGATTTAAATTGTTAAATAATTTTGAGTTATGGAAATGTTAAGTTATTTTTAATTGTTGGTTTTAAAATTAATTGATATACAAAAAATTTAGTATAATTTTAAAGTTAAAAAGCTAGGGACGTTTCACTATAGACATGGGGCATACATATCGTCGGCCATCTAAAGATAGGCCATGTACATATTCTCGGTGACCTAGAGTATTGGTTCGCTCGCAAAGACTGATAGAGCCCAATGTGTCTCCATTTCATATAGATAGAACTCATGTATCTCCCTTACCCATAAACATAACTGAACCATCTCATGTAGATATGTAAGAAGTTCATCTGACAAGTTCGGTGGACTAAATTACGGCGCTATAAAAGGATTAAGCCGATGGGTTTTCACATATCATGGATGTACTGAGACACATCCAGACAGATACAATGAGCTTAAAACAGATGATGGGAGTACAGGTGGACACTATTGTTGGTGGTAAGTTTTACCAATATTGGTATCATTTTTAACTATATGTTTAGCTTAAAATATTTTAGCAATATTGTTGTAGTCTATATTGTATAGGTTTAATTTTGTAACAATCTTATTTATGAGATATGGAGAAACATAATTTAGAGTACATGAAGAGGGTTCCCGTTTGATAGGGAGAGGTTGTTTGAGAGAGCGAGAGAGTAGAGTAGGAGGTGGGTACATTAGTGAGAGATAGAGGTGCACACACAACTGTTGTTGATGAGATATAATTTACAATACATTAAGAGGGGAAGGATCTGTTGGAGAGGGAGATGTTGTTTGAGAGGGCCGAGACAGTAGAGGTTGAAATGGGTATGAGAGTGAGAGATAGAGGTGCAGAAACAACTAGAGGCGATGGGACATTAGTTACAGTGCATGAAGAGGAGGAGGTGTCATTTGAGAGGGCTGAGAGAGTAGAGGAGGAGGTGGATACGTCAGTGAGAGATAGAGGTGCAGAAATAACTGGTGGTGATGAGACGTTAGTTACCGTACAAGAAAAAAGGGGGGGGATCCATTTGAGAGACTACATGAGGCACATGAGATTGTTTTGAGATATGTTGTCAATTTATTTTGAGAAAAGAATACTTGACATGTTAAATAAGTTGGAGTGTTTTGAAAGGGGTTGAATAAACACTCTGGCTTTTTGAATCTTTCGGATATGAATCAATTCTTTGATTGAACTAATCATGAGATTTTGTTTGTCAATATAAATTAGTCAAATAATGATAGTGCGGTATTAGGCTGAAAAATAGATTGAATACTTAGGCTGAGGCGATGTGAAAACCGAATAAATGATAGAATAGAACATAAGAGTTTTTAAGGATGTTCAGATATTTCAAATGCTCCTATGTCACTCCTATCTCAAGGATAGATTTTCATTAAAAGACTTTGATGTATTACAACATATTGTAACAATACATTTCAGTTGCACTTATATACTGCCAATATGAAACTCTTGGTATTTTACTACTTTACAGTAGATAACTAAATATCTTTAAAGAGTAGCCTGAATGTTACGAATAGATACAATGAAATAAGAACTACAATGTGAAATTTTTAAACTGAAAAATTCTTGAGAATGTATCGCAACTGATTGATGATTTTAGATAGTTTGTTCAGTGTTTTTCCACCAACCTTCTTCAACTGAATCGATCAGATATATATAGTCTCCGATTCCAACGGTCACATTGAATGTATTTAAAGTGGATCGATCACGGTGCCCGGATACGCAACGGAAGTTTAAAAAATATTTTTCATGAAGAAAACCGAGCACCTCACAATGATGTGTAGCAAATAACATAAAACACAAAATTTCATAAATAGGGTGTTTTAAAAATTTACCTATCAATCACAAAGGATTGATGATGGCTCCAACTAAGATATTAAACAACTTAGCTCTTCAATGGGTACCTTCGAGCCAAGTGTTGTCCGAGGGTTCATGTTGAAACTCTATGTATAAACAATATTTATTTTAATAATATTTGAAATTATTATTTTGGCACATCTTTATCTGTATACCCATGCTTGTTGCATAGTTAAAGTCCCTGAGTATATAAATAGCAGAAAGAATATGAGATACTCATATGATGAGTATCATGAAACTCATATTTGCAATACTGTAGATTTTAAATAGTTCCTAGTCGATTCAACAGCCCTTAAGAAGGATAAAGACCGCTCGAGTTTGAGATTAGTACTTGCGATATGGGTACCATGTTTCATTGGAAGGGGACATTGTGATGTCCGAGCATGCATATAGGTGCTCTTTGTAGAGTGCACTGAACAACCCTCCATAAAAGACTTTCCAAGTGGTTCTCACTTATCGAGTGGAAACTTCCTAGTTTATGGTTGTACACCATTAGTCCATATGACCCGGGACAACATTGAGACTTTATATACTAGCATTGCACTTTGACTTGTTTACCGACTCTCATGGGGTCATCAGGTGGCAAGGTTGGGTGTTTTGTCGAAACATATAGGAGTCGATGCATTGTAGTCGGGGATTCACCACTTAACTTCGGGTATGAATATCCTATGTGATCTAATGTGTATGTAGTTTGAAATATTTGATCAGAGTGTTGGTGGTAATTATATATGAAAGGGGTTTCAAATATTACACCATCGATGAAACTATGACATGACACATAGTATAGATTCATTGACAGCTCTGGATATACCAATAGTTGTCGAATCGGTTGCGATATATGATAGAATGGATCGTACTGTATGCTAAAAATAATAGATTGGTTCTTGCAGGAACTATCATTTGATACCTATGGAATCATGTAAGCGATGCAGCTAGGCGTTTAACATGATTTTTGGGTACTATCTGACTTGAGTTCTGATATTCTTATTATCAAGGAGTTGATAAATAAGAATGGAGCAACTGGGGTATGCTCATATAAGGACATGTTTAGTTCCGAATCACATTGAGATGTGAACCCACTGCTAGTTGTATCAATGAATCATTGAGGTCCACACAAGTGCTAACTTGTATTTAATGACTAATATCGGTTGAATCTTCGTTTATTCCATGTAGATGACTTTATCTGACAGAGGTACGTAGTATCAAACTATTCTGTTTCATCTGTTTTGTTTTGGTACAGACTGTCAGTTTGTCTGCTGATATAAATGATAATGTGGCTAACTGATCAGAAGTCAAACTGGTGGACAGATCAGCTCAGCTGGACAACATCAATTCTAACTGATATCTTCTCAGTTTTAAACATTCCAGTTGATATAGGTCTTTTCAGTTCAATTATGCGAAGTCTTCAGTTCTACTTTCCAATTTGTTTACTGAGCTTCGTGTCATCAGATTTAAGATTTATTTATACTCATAAGAGCTTCAATTCTTAATACATTTAAAGATCCGATAAGTCTTCTTTCAGTTACGATATCTTGGTTACGTCCGATCAGTTTGTTCTTCAGTTCTCTTGTACATTTGTTTGTCAAACTCTGAAACACATAAATTCCAAAAATTTCCCCCTTTTCGATGTTTGACAAAACTTAGATATCTAAACTATTGAACTGAATTTTCTGTTAGACTTTGTATACCTGAAATATTGAAAATGATTGTATATAAAATAATATACAGATTCCTACATATTCAGGAATAGTTTTTCATTTAATTTGAAAGAGGTAAGTACATATTCGTACAAACATTTTAAATGAAAATACACATTCAAGAACACACCAAACATAACGGTTTTTATTAAATCCGTTGTGTTTTTACTTTTAACAACGGTTTTAACAAAACCGTTGTCGTAGCCTAGAAAACCCGCTTATAGACAACGGGTTTTTAAAAACAGTTGTCTTTGATGTGTCTACGACAACGATTTTTAAAAACCGTTGTCTTTGATGTGTCTAAGACAACGGTTTTAAAAACTGATATCTATGAGCGTGTTTTTTTGGGGCTACGACAACACTTTTCAAAAACCGTTGTCTAAGAGCGTTTTTGTTTTTGCTACAACGACGGTTTTAAGAACCGTTGTCTATGAGCATGTTTTTTAGGCTACAACAACGATTTTTAAAAACCTTTGTTTATGTATGTGTTTTTTCGGGCTACAACAACGGTTTTTAAAAACAGTTGTTTATATGTGTTTCTGTCAAGGTTTTTAACCGTTGTCCTTTAGCTGGTTTTTTTAGAACTAAGACAACAGTTCAAAAACCGTTGTCGTTGTTCTGATTTTTTTAAAAAAAATTTGTTAAAATGACATAGCGAAGGTTTCATAAAACCGTCGCTAATTAAATTTGCGAAGTAGCGAAGGTGTTGGTTAAACCATCGCAAATTTAAATTAGCGACGGTTTTGAACAATTGTCGCTATATTTAGCGACGGTTTTAATAAAACTGTCGTACTTTTTCATAAGCGACGGTAAAACCCGTCGCTAATTTAAAATTTGCGAAGTTTTCACTCATAGCGACAGCTTAAGTTCACACATCGCTATTAGCGACGATTTACACCAAACCAGTCGCCAAAATGTCCATAAATACCCTCACCCTCTGTCATTTTCTTCACACGATAAGTTTCTATCTTCTATGCTTTCATTTTCGCTTTCATTTTAAGTGTTACTATTATAAATATTATTATTGTTAAATTATAAATGATAGTGTTAATTTTTCAACTGTTTCATGATTTATTAAATTATAAAAGATATTTTTTTTATTTTACGTAAAATATTAGCGACGGAAATCATGTGTACAACCGTCGCTAACTAGCGACGAAAATCATGTAAATGACCGTCACTAAGTAACGACGGAAATAATTTAACAGTCGCTAATTGGCGACGGAAATGATATATTAACCGTCGCTAAGTAGCGATGTATCATTTCCGTCGCCAATTAGCTACGGTATTTATGCAACCGTCGCAAATTATTTAGTTTGACAACAATTTTTCAGTGCTACGACGGTTTTTCACCGTCATCATTAGACGTTTATGACAACGGTTTTTCACCATTGTCTTTGAGCGCACCCTTTAACCATAGGGATTTTAACAACGGTTTTACAAGACCAACGATAACGATTTTTCACCGTTGTCTTTGATGTCTACGACAATGGTTTTTCACCATTGTCTTTGAGCACACCCTTTAGCCAAATGGGCTTTAACAACGGTTTTTTCGACCTACGACAATGGTGAAAAACCATTTTCTTTTGCCTTTTTTTGTAGTGGAAAAAATATATATTGACGTCCCTCAGACTATCAACTGACTTAGGACACTTGATCATTTTTCGATTTCTTTTCAGTCGGTCCTTTATCACTTGGTTTGTCTGGTTCACTCCGCTTCTTTCTGCTTGTCCTTGCTACTGTTGTCTTCTATTCTTCCCCCTTTTTGTCAACACCCACTGCTCTGGCGAAGATAATGAATGCTGAACTGCCCTGGGCAGATACCTCAACCAGTTGAATTTGTACAATGTCAATCTTCTTTTATAAGCTTGTATGTACAAAATAAATCTGGTTGCTGAGTAGTTCCTGGGAGGAGAGTAGTGCAGGGATTGTAACTGTTTCTCTTTTTATCTTTTCTACTATATCAAAGTGAGCAGATACATCTTTCGTTAGCTTCTTCAAGTCCTTCTAGTGTGATATTTAATGTATCCAAACTTAAAGAGTGCAGAAATTGCGTGGATTTGACTTGAGATATATTTT
This sequence comes from Primulina eburnea, assembly GCF_022965805.1. Taxonomy (NCBI): domain Eukaryota; kingdom Viridiplantae; phylum Streptophyta; class Magnoliopsida; order Lamiales; family Gesneriaceae; genus Primulina; species Primulina eburnea. The sequence continues at coordinate 16,618,353 of NC_133111.1, read as the reverse complement.
ACCCAAGATCTGTAAGATCTGATAGAATATTGTCCATCATCACATCAGCTGCTAGTGGTAGTTCAGGGATTATTCTTTAGTGAGAATTTTATTTCCCTTTTTCCTTATGAGTAAATTCCATTACTGCAAGCTGATATAGGACAACATCTTGGTCTATATATTCTACCAGTCATGATACTGTCTCTTCTTGAACTGATTGACTGGGAGGCAGATCCTGACGATCAGTTGCAGAACTAGATGCCTCAGCAGACTTCTTGGAGATCAGTTTTTGAGCCAGCTTCAGACATATATAAATAAAGCCTTAGGAAGCACCAAATTAGATGATGGCATTTCTGGTACAACTGATGGTTCATGGACTATTGGAGTGACGGCTTGTTTAGTTGGCACCAACTTAACTGTTTCAATTTGGACTTCTGATTCTGTTGTTGAGACAAGATATTCTTCTTCAAGCAATACTACAATAACGTCATCAGTAGCTGTATCATCTTTATATTCAATTTGAATATCCTGAACAATTTATATCAACAATTTTTCTACATTTGCTAAGGATAGGTCTTCTTCAGTATAGGTAGACGGTTGTGTTTTCTGGTTCAAAGACTAGTAAAATAATTATTGTTGTTGATGAGGACGGTTGATCTTCAGAGGAGGATTGAGGAAGAACCTTTGGAAACAGTTCTATCGATTGTATCATAGTTGTCTTTGTTTCAGCTTGAATTGTTAACTGGTCCTCAGCAAATTATGTTTGAGGGAACTCCTAAGCTTTTGTACGACTGCTAGCTTCCAATGGAACATGTAACTGCTGTCCCATCTCCCAATTTTCAACCTTCATCTGGAGAGTGATGATATCAGAGTAAAATTATTGGAAAAACACTTGATCAGCGTATGCAGTCGGACCAGCTGGATCATAGTACTACTTTAATATAGCAATTACTCGGTCAGCCTCTTGATTCTCATTAAGTCAAAGAAGTACGCTCTTCTTTCTATGCTTGGGCTAAGGTTGCCTTTACGGTATTCATCACTCCAGACTCCAGTTAGATGAACCGCTTCAGAACTTGTCTTCTTTTTGAATTTCTTGGCAAGGGTGACCGTTCTGAATTGCACCCATTCATCATAGTGCTCTATTTTCAACTCAACATCCTCGTTGATGGCGTCCATAATTAGGTCTATCCTTGTCTGAATGACATTGCTGGGTCTGGGTTCTTCAGTCAGATTTGCCTTTCCCTTCGGATCAGTTAGGGCATGAGGCTGATCAAGTCCGAAACCACTTCTCGGATGAACTCTCTTTTTGTGCGTGTCGATGGTAGAATTGTAGGGCGTACAATTGTGGTGAGAGCAGCTGGAATTTCAGTTAGCTTCAGCTTCTCTCCAGACCCAGTTATTATTGTGGAAGGGTAGTCAGTTGTGGTTTTGGTCTTGAGTTTGGCGGCTGGTAGAATTGATTGAATCAAATATGTTACTTTTTTCTTTACAGCTTTCTTGGGCTTAACAGCTGCCTCCTCTACACCGTGCTTCTTTGGCTGAACGTTGTGAGCATTGTAAACCTTGAATTTAGGAACTGATGAAGAGGATTCCGGGAAGATCCCAGAGTCCTCAATCAGCCTGCTCGGATGAAGTGCCAAACCCTTTGATTGCTTCATGGATTGCGCCATGTTTTTCAGAATTGTGAAGAGAATAGATTATTAGTTCATCTTGATCCGTTTCATAATCGATTTCATCACTTAGAACATCTCGAGTGTTAGGGCAGCAAAGGAACCAGCTTTTGCTAAAATGCCCTTAGCAACAATATCGGCCAGTTGCTGAAATTTTGGTTTCAGTTCCTTCTTGGGACCAGAGACTTATACCATTTTTCCACTGGATGATAAAACGGTCTGCATCTCTTCAATGTTGGCAACAATTACTTCTGAGAAACTAGAGAGGCCTTCAGCTGGAAGTTGAAATAATTTCCTGAAAAATTCTCATCAACGACAATAATGTGGTCGTGCACCTTCATCTGAATTTTTCCCTCATCTTTCACTAAACTGGATTTATAGATAGATAATAATTCTGCAGAGTGAATCTCTTGAATTGCCAGTACTAGAAAGTTACGAAGCCCAGATGCTTCAATTTTCTAGAACATGCTGCGAATTGAATCATCATAAATTGCCAGAATCGATTAGAAATATAATGAAATAGCGTTCAACAGGAAATCTGGGGTTTGAGCTGCCATTTCGATTTGATTTTAGTTGTAAAGAGAGAAAAGGAAAATGCAAGTGATTTGCTCTGAAGGATTCAAGAGTTAAGAGAATTTGGCAAGTGTGAGAACAAATCTGATAAAGGGCTGTTTCTAAATATGTCTCTTGACTTTTCAAATTTTGTACGCGTGGAAATCCGTCAGAAGTTTGACCATAATTTTAACATCTAATACTTAAAATACTGCCATTTTTTTTAATTTTTTTAGCTAAATCTTGAAAATGTATTTTAGTTCATGCATGCAAAACTGCTATAAAACACACATTTTCAAATAAAAAGATTTCAATATTGGTAAAAATACTGCAGTTAAAAATATGTCAAAAACCTTGTCGAACCAACAACATGCATACTCCTGACAACCATCGACATATAAAATGAAAGTGTATAAAAAATATCCATGGTTCTTCTTAATTCATAAACGTAATGTGAAAAAATATAGTTCTCAGGTTAGCGTGCGTACATCCAGCCCCGCCTACTCAGTCTTCGGCACCTCCAGTCTCATCATCAATATGCTCACGTGCATCATTCACACTTAGTGAGTCTAAAGACTCAACACACCAAAATCGTTATAACAAGTACATATACATAACATACAACAGTGAAAAGCATTGTAATCAAAATACATTTCATGGTCTTAAAAGCATGAACTTAAACATATTGTGTCAAAGCGTAAGGTGTCCAAAACTTGTATCAACATATCAGAATATACATATTCATTTTCTTCATTTGAATTCCGTTCATTAGTTTTGACTTTCGTATCATCGTATTAGTCGATGGATCCATCTACATATAACCGCGATACCCGGGGGAGGGGACATCAGCGACGACATTACCCATCCACTGAGCCTTGGCCTTACATGTCATCATATTATTGTGTTCTTATTGGTCACAACCAACTCCCTTCCTTCAAACATGTCATCATATTCATCACTTATAAAAAGCATGCATATACGTAAATTTTTCTTAATATCAAGCATTCAACGTATTTTTCATATTTTCATAAAGGGTCATGTTCATGATTGTAGTATCCCGATGCCTAATTTGAGTTAATTATTGGATTAATTATATTTCGGTGGGATCGGAAGGACCGAACCGGGTTCGGATCGTCCGAATAGGGTTCGGATCGTCCGAAGAGGGTTCGGATCGTCCGAAGACAGGTGGCTGGACACGTGGACGACATGCAGAGTTCGGATCGTCCGATCAGGGTTCGGATCGTCCGAAGACAGGTGTCTGGACACGTGGAAGACATGCAGGGTTCGGATCGTCCGATAAGGGTTCGGAAGGTCCGAAGGGTACAGGGTTCGGATCGTCCGAAGTGGATCGGATCGTCCGAAGAGGATCGGATCGTCCGATCGTTGTCTATAAATAGAGGCGCGAGGCTTCACTTTTTACTCGCCAATTCCGAGTGTTCCAGAGCGTTTTAGTCGTTTCTGATGGGTTTCTAGTCTTTTCCCGAGGTTTAGGCACTAGCGGGGAGCTACTGGTTTTGTAGCGGAGCTGTGCTCTAGTTGGGAGCTAGCGGCATCAGTGGGCTGACTACGGACGCAGGCTTGATTCTAGGGCTGATTGCTAGGATCTACTGATTTGAGGTACGAAAGTACTATCCGAGATAGCAGGATTGAGTATGCTTTACTATGTGTTGCATGTTTATATGTTGCATTATTATCTGTCATATGATGCATGGTTTATTATGCGGCATTTGCATAATCATGTTGAGCCTGACTATTTTTGAGATAGCCTGTTGAGAGGGTGCTCAGCCCTCGTTTGTTGTGGATGGTTGGACCCCGTTGGCCGACGGTGGTCAGGTCACCGGTATATCCACAGGTTTATTTTGGTATGGGAGCCACCTCCTGGTGCGACGGCGCAGAGTGCTACATACCTTGACGTCATTTACCTGAGCAGTATTTCGATATACCCAGATCCTGGTATCGAGTACATTTTGCATACATGCATGTCATAGTCTTGTATACTCATGCTTTCGGTGCTGAGCGTTTTATGCTCACGTCCTCGGTTTATCTCTGTTTTGGACACCCTATTCGATGGGGCAGGTCTCAGGTTGGACGGTCCAGGAGGGAGTGGACAGGGAGCTGGCAGAGGTTGACTTGTAGTTATTGGTATTTGTTCTTGGAATTTAGTTCGATCTGGTTGTTTAAGTATTTTGTACTTACAGATTCGATTGGGTTGTATTACTGTTTTTCCGCTGTTTTACATGATTCAGTTTTAATGTTAATTTTGCATGCTTAAGTTCTGATTAGTAGGTGATTCTGGAACGGGTCACTACATTTATGGTATCAGAGCATGCATTAAGATTTTGGGATTTAGAACTGTTCTTTTGGGTTTAATCTCTGGTAACTTTTGTAGCTAAAAGATGTCTGGTTTTGACGACGATGCTAGTAGTCATGGCAGCGTCGGACGCTGGGGAGACCACGACGATCGGGAGCGTCGTCGAGAGCATCGAGAACGTCGTCAACACCGTCGTGATGAGCCTCGGAGTTTTAGTATGCATCGGTTCTTGCAGATGGGGCCGAAACCTCTTTCGGGCGGTGAGACTCCAGATGTTGCGGAGAACTGGCTTGAGAGGATGGAGAGCTGCTTCAAGACTTTTCAGTGCTCGGCGGAGCAGCAGATTGATACCCTTGATTTCTTGCTGGAGGGTGGTGCGCGTAAGTGGTGGAGGTCTACCTCTGCACCGATAGTTCAGCGACAGGGTCGAGTTCTTTGGGCCGATTTCCGAGCCGCTTTCATGTTGCTTTACTTTCCGCCAGCTCTTCTGCAGACCAAGGCGATTGAGTTGATCAATCTGAAGCAGGGAAGTTTGTCTGTTGATGAGTATCAGCAGAAGTTCTTTGAGTTGCTTCCGTATGTTCCTCATGTCAGTGACAATGCTAGTGCCAAGTATAACCATTTTCTTCAGGGCCTCAATCAGGAGATTTATGATCGGGTTGTTGTCTGCGATGATCCGACATCGTATGAGGGCCTTGTGAATCGTTGTCGCCAGGCTGAGGGCAGTTTGCTGAGAGGTCGAGCCATGCAGTCTGCTCGTCCTACTAGTTCTTTGGGTCCCCGCGCCCAAGCATTCAAGAAAGCTGGATCTACTTCTTCTTCCTCTGGATCTGGAGGAGTTCACCATTTTGGGAAGAAGAAGGGCCCGTGTCAGCATTGCGGGAAGGATCATCCGACGGAACGTTGTCGCAAGGTTGCGGGTGCTTGTTACAAGTGCGGTGAGTTGGGCCACATGAAGAGAGATTGTCCACAGACGGGCGGAGGATCAGGATCTGGTTCTCAGGCTTCAGTTCATCAGAGGCCACAGCAGGGACAGTCTACTCAGGGTTCTAACCTCCGACCGCGTACTCAAGGGCAGGTCTTTGCTCTTAACCAGGATCAGGCGGCTGAGGAGAACGAGAGAGTTATCGCAGGTGTGTTTTTATTATGTGGATTACCTGCTTACGTTCTCATTGATACTGGTGCATCTCATTCATTCATATCTGCGAGATTTGCTAAGCGTCATAAGTTACCTTTCACTTCTTTGGGCGTTGTGGTATCTGTTTCCACACCGATGGGTCATTCGGTGTTAGCTAAACGTCTAGTTTTGGGTTGTCCTCTAGAGTTTGAGGGTAATGTTTTAACTGCTAATTTGATGATTCTTACGATGGAGGATTTTGATTGCATTCTGGGAATAGATGTGCTGACTGTGTTTAGAGCTACTGTGGACTGTTATCAGAAGTTTGTGCAGTTTCGTCCAGTTGAGGGCGACAGTTGGTTTTTCTATGGAGAGGGAGCGCGACCCCCGATGCCCGTGGTTTCTGCTCTGAAAGCCTGTCGTGCTTTAGAGTCGGGCGGGGAAGGCTACCTTATCTATGCTATTGATTCGTCCGCAGTTAGTGTCGGTATCAGTGACATTCCAGTGGTTTGCGATTTTCCGGATGTTTTTCCCGAGGAGATTCCTGGTTTTCCTCCCGTTCGGGAAGTGGATTTCGGCATTGATTTAGTGCCAGGCACGGCACCAATCTCTAAAGCTCCTTATCGTTTAGCTCCATCGGAGATGCAAGAATTGAAACAGCAGTTGCAGGATCTTCTTGACAAGGGGTATATTCGACCCAGTGTGTCCCCGTGGGGAGCACCAGTTCTTTTTGTCAAAAAGAAGGATGGTTCTATGCGGCTCTGCATAGATTATCGGCAGTTGAATCGTGCGACGATAAAGAATAAGTATCCGTTGCCACGGATTGATGATTTATTTGATCAACTGCAAGGTACCTCTGTGTATTCCAAGATTGATTTAAGGTCTGGTTATCATCAGCTTCGAGTTCTTCAGGGAGATATATCGAAGACTGCATTCAGGACCCGGTATGGGCATTATGAGTTTCTGGTTATGCCTTTTGGGGTGACGAATGCACCAGCAGTTTTTATGGATATGATGAATCGGGTTTTTCGGGAATTCTTGGATAAGTTTGTTGTGGTGTTTATAGATGATATCTTAATCTATTCGCATGATCAGCAAGAACACGCACAACACTTAAGGATTATTTTACAGACACTTCGCGAGAATCAGCTTTATGCGAAGTTGAGTAAATGTGAGTTTTGGATTGACAGGGTTGTATTCCTTGGTCATGTCATTTCTAGCGAGGGAGTTTCAGTTGACCCAAGCAAGGTGGAAGCGGTATTGAACTGGTCGCGTCCGACCACAGTAGCCGAGATCCGCAGTTTTCTGGGATTGGCTGGGTATTATCGCCGTTTCATTGTCAACTTCTCTCAGATTGCTAAGCCACTCACTCAGCTCACTCGGAAAGATGTTTCATTTGAGTGGACATCAGAGTGCGAAGAGAGTTTCTTGGAACTTCGCAGACGTTTGACATCTGCGCCTGTTTTGGCTTTACCGTCTGGATCCGGTGGTTTCAGTGTTTACACCGATGCCTCTTTACAGGGACTAGGGTGTGTTCTGATGCAGAATGAGCATGTGATTGCTTATGCGTCGAGACAGTTAAAGCCTCATGAGGAAAACTATCCTGTTCATGATCTGGAATTAGCAGCAATCGTTTTTGCTTTGAAAATCTGGCGCCATTATCTGTATGGTGAGCGATTTGAGATCTTCACTGATCATAAGAGTTTGAAGTATCTGTTCACTCAGGCTGAGTTGAACATGCGTCAGCGTCGTTGGATGGATCTACTCAAGGATTACGATTGTGAGATCAAGTATCATCCAGGATCTGCGAATCTCACGGCCGATGCTCTTAGTCGCAAGGTGAGATTATCTACTCTTCAGACTTGTGCTGTATCTGAGATTATTCAGGATTTCTGTTCAATGGGATTCAATTGTAAGCATCGGAAGGGAACAGAGAGTATCCGTATAGCTACTATTTTGTCCGAGCCAGTTTTGTATTCTCGGATTAGAGATGCTCAGATGTCTGATTCTAAGGTTCAGAAATTAGCTCGGTTGGCTGATGGAGATAATACTTCTGGATTCCACTATCAGTCCGAGGGTCTTTTGTGCTTATCTGGTCGTGTTGTTGTACCAGAAGATGACACTTTGAGGGAGGAGATTTTGTCCCAGGCTCATCGTAGCAAGTTGAGTGTTCATCCAGGGAGCAACAAGATGTATAAGGATTTGAGGACTCGATTTTGGTGGAAAGGTATGAAACGTAATGTTTATCAGTATGTCTCCAAGTGCCTAGTCTGTCAGCAGGTGAAGGCTGAGTATCGACGACCTGGAGGTTTGTTGCAGAATCTTCCTATTCCGGAGTGGAAGTGGGAGCATATCACGATGGACTTCGTGACTCACTTGCCTATGTCTGTGGGGAATAGAGATGCTATCTGGGTGGTAGTGGATCGGCTTACTAAGTCTGCCCATTTTCTTCCTTATAACAGAGATTTCACTTTCGATCGGATGGCACGGTTGTACATTCAGGAGATTGTACGGTTTCATGGTGTGCCCGTGAGTATCGTTAGTGACAGAGATCCTCGATTTACATCTAGATTTTGGGGCAGCTTTCAGCAAGCTTTGGGCACTACCTTGAGTTTGAGTACTGCATATCACCCAGAGACTGACGGTCAGTCAGAGAGGACTATTCGTACTCTTGATGATATGTTGAGATCTTGTGTGATGGATTTCGGGCCAGCTTGGCAGGATCATCTGCCACTGATAGAGTTTGCATACAACAACAGTTTTCATAGGAGTATTGGTATGTCTCCGTTTGAAGCATTGTATGGTCGACGTTGTCGTACTCCTCTGTTCTGGGAGGAAGTCGGAGAACGACAGGTCGAGGGTCCAGAATTGATTCAGCAGGCCATGGACAAAGTTCTTGTGATCAAACAGCGGATTAAGACTGCTCAGGATCGACAAGCGAGTTATGCGAACACCAAGCGCAGACCTCTTCATTTTGATGCAGGTGAGAAAGTGTTTCTCAAGGTATCACCTTTTCGGAGGATTCTGAGATTTGGACTCAAGGGTAAGCTATCTCCGAGATTCATTGGTCCTTTTGAGATCTTAGAATGTGTGGGAGATTTGACCTACAGATTAGCTTTGCCACCGTATCTGTCTAGTGTTCACAATGTGTTTCATGTGTCCTTGTTGAGACGATACGTAGCGGATGAGTCTCATGTTTTGCATCCAGCAGAAGTTCAGCTGAATCCGGATTTGTCTTTTGTAGAAAGACCGGTTTCGATCTTAGACCGGAAGGATAAGGTACTGCGGCATAAGACTATTCCTCTTTTCTTAGTGCAGTGGCAGCGCCGAGGTACTGAAGAAGCTACTTGGGAACTAGAGAGTCGCATGCGGTCAGAGCATCCAGAGTTGTTCTAGTTGTAGTATTTTCAGTAATGATTGTAATTTCAGTTGTACTTTCAGTTGTAATTCATTCTTAAGTTGAATGTATTGTTGTTCAGAATTGTCATTCTTCAGACTCGATTTCGCGGACGAAATCCTTTTTAGAGGGGGAGAATGTAGTATCCCGATGCCTAATTTGAGTTAATTATTGGATTAATTATATTTCGGTGGGATCGGAAGGACTGAACCGGGTTCGGATCGTCCGAATAGGGTTCGGATCGTCCGAAGAGGGTTCGGATCGTCTGAAGACAGGTGGCTGGACACGTGGAAGACATGCAGAGTTCGGATCGTCCGATCAGGGTTCGGATCGTCCGAAGACAGGTGTCTGGACACGTGGAAGACATGCAGGGTTCGGATCGTCCGATAAGGTTTCGGAAGGTCCGAAGGGTACAGGGTTCGGATCGTCCGAAGTGGATCGGATCGTCCGAAGAGGATCGGATCGTCCGATCGTTGTCTATAAATAGAGGCGCGAGGCTTCACTTTTTACTCGCCAATTCCGAGTGTTCCAGAGCGTTTTAGTCGTTTCTGATGGGTTTCTAGTCTTTTCCCGAGGTTTAGGCACTAGCGGGGAGCTACTGGTTTTGTAGCGGAGCTGTGCTCTAGTTGGGAGCTAGCGGCATCAGTGGGCTGACTACGGACGCAGGCTTGATTCTAGGGCTGATTGCTAGGATCTACTGATTTGAGGTACGAAAGTACTATCCGAGATAGCAGGATTGAGTATGCTTTACTATGTATTGCATGTTTATATGTTGCATTATTATCTGTCATATGATGCATGGTTTATTATGCGGCATTTGCATAATCATGTTGAGCCTGACTATTTTTGAGATAGCCTGTTGAGAGGGTGCTCAGCCCTCGTTTGTTGTGGATGGTTGGACCCCGTTGGCCGACGGTGGTCAGGTCACCGGTATATCCACAGGTTTATTTTGGTATGGGAGCCACCTCCTGGTGCGACGGCGCAGAGTGCTACATACCTTGACGTCATTTACCTGAGCAGTATTTCGATATACCCAGATCCTGGTATCGAGTACATTTTGCATACATGCATGTCATAGTCTTGTATACTCATGCTTTCGGTGCTGAGCGTTTTATGCTCACGTCCTCGGTTTATCTCTGTTTTGGACACCCTATTCCATGGGGCAGGTCTCAGGTTGGACGGTCCAGGAGGGAGTGGACAGGGAGCTGGCAGAGGTTGACTTGTAGTTATTGGTATTTGTTCTTGGAATTTAGTTCGATCTGGTTGTTTAAGTATTTTGTACTTACAGATTCGATTGGGTTGTATTACTGTTTTTCCGCTGTTTTACATGATTCAGTTTTAATGTTAATTTTGCATGCTTAAGTTCTGATTAGTAGGTGATTCTGGAACGGGTCACTACAATGATAGCAAAAACATGTAATTTTGTGATCAGGGTGTTGCCAGGACTGCTAACTCGACCCGGTTGCAAAATGACCATTTTCCTCCTAGAAACCCTATTTGACCATTTTACCCCTTGACCTCAAAATTTTGACCCGAAGCCAACCAAACTCTTAAAAACACCTCAAACATATTAATAATATTTTAGACGTAACCTCGAGCCCGTTTATAACTTATTTGATTTGTTTTCAAACTTGGACCGGAGTCCCGGTTTTAACCCGAATCAACCTAAAACCTAACCAAATCTTTCCAAACTTAAACAACAAAATATTCACTCCCTACCAGCCCTTAGACCACCCAATTACAGCTGTTTTGAACCCAATAGTACCTGCTCCCGCTTGATGAAATTTTCAGCACACAAGCACCGAAAACCCTAGCGTATCTATCCTCCTAAATTACGACCCTAGCCCAAAACAACGAGGACCAGACCCGAACCAAATCTTCCTCGACCTCAGCCACATGCACACTGTTAAGCACGAAAATCCTCGCAACAAGCCCCACCCGAGATACCCCTGCACTTATCTCCCTCGTTCGGCTCTATGACTAAGACCAGCGGTGTTCGAGCCATCCTAGGCCATGACTCAAACCCACCAGGGTCTGGTCCAAGGATTGGAACATCCTTTGCATCACTGGCTTCCTCCCATATCTCCCATCTTCCGATCTAGCCCAACCGAGACCAACCACCAAGGTAAAATGCGATCGACCTTCACCAAATCGTGCCTACCTTGTGACTCCAGCATATAAAATGAAACCACAATTTAAATGAAAATATTTCTCATGCATAAACACACAAACCAGCATATAGCATCGTGAATGACGAGAAAAAAATGTTTTATGGTGAGCCTTTCCTAATATACGCTCGAAACATTTGCGTAGAACGTGCACCGGAGAGACGGGGAGGGGTTTATTCGAAAGCTTAAGAGGATTTTCGAAGGCTGCATTATTTTTTTGAGAAAGTTCAGTTGCCGAATGAGGGAAGGGCGGCCGAGAGCTTAAGGAGTAGGTTTAGGTTTTTTACGGAGTCATAATATAGATGTGTATTGGTCCCAATAATTAAAATAATAAGGATTTGAAGGATTTTAGGCCCAATATAAATTAAAGTAGGCCTAAATAGCCCAAAAATACTCAAGAAAAATATTTTGATTAGGTAGTTTTTTGAAAATTTTGCCCGAACCATCAAAAAGTTTCCCGACTTGCTAAAATTTGCGTCCCGATTTAAAAGATGATCCGACGAGTAAAAATACCCCACCAAGGCCCAAGTTCGAAAATCTCACTAAATTACATCATATATCAAATAATTAAAATAAATGGTTTAATAAAAATATTTTTCCTAGTTATCCCTGTTCTTCGTTCCTCGTTCGAGCGCGAAATACAACTTAAAGCCCTAATGCATAAAACTTTAATAAACCATGAAATAAAACACTTTTTCATGCAATAATCATGCAATAAATAATTAAACACATATTTTAATAAAATCCTAGATTGCGTGCAATCAAGTTACATAGCTCGAATTTCCTAGACTTTACAATAATAATCCATTTATTTTTAGAAACTGAATTTGTGCAGTTACACAAAAAAATTATTTTAACGTTTTAAATTTAAAATTTGAATAAATTTAAATTAACAGCCACATTTAGTCACATTTTTTATTAAGGAATTTAATTAAAGTTAGTCAACTTATGTGATAAGATCAGAGTATTTAATTGCTGACTGATCATTTTGTGACTGACTCAGTTCAGTTCATAAATAGCTGACATTTGTTTTATTAGTTGATTTACTGAAATTCTACGTTCCCCGTAAATTAATCATCAAGGTTAATCAATAAGCCCCAAAATATTTATAAAGTAAGAAAATTCAGTCTTGCGTAGTGGCTGAGTAAAGATATCAGCTACTTCTTTTTCAGTTGAGGTTTTTCCAGCCTGATGTCCTTATTGAGAGCATGGTCTCTGAAGAAATGATGTTTGACATCAATGTGGTTGGTTCTGGAGTCAAGAAACTGATTTTATGTAATCGCAATGGAGATAGTGTTGTCACAAAAGATCGGTTACTCTTCAGCTACTACTCCATAATCTTTCAGTTATTGGTAAATCCAAAGCAGTTGAGCACAACAACATCCAGCAGTTAAATACTCAGCTTCAGTTGTGGAAGTATCGATGGATGTTTGATTTTTGTTGAACTATGAGATCAATATGTCTCATAGAAACTGACATGATCCACTTGTAATTTTGCGATCAAGCTTACATCCTGCGTAATCTTCATATGAATATCCAACTAAATTGAAAGATGAATTCTTAGCATACCATAAGTCCACGTTTTGTGTGCCTTTCAGATATTTCAATGTGCGTTAGCTGCTAAGAAATGAGATTGTTTATGATTAGCCTGAAATATAGCACATAAACATACAACCAACATAATATAAGGACGGCTAGCAATTAGGTATGACAATGAACCTATTAGACCTCTGTATAGTGTCATCTCAATTGATTTTCTCCCTTCACTTTATCTAATTTAATTGATTAACACATGGAATTAGATGCGGCTGAACATGTTTCCATGCCAAATTTCTTTATCGTTTTCTTTGTATATTTGTTTTGACTGATATAATACCACTTTCCAGTTTCTTCACTTGCAAACCGAGAAAGAATGTCAGTTCACCCATCATACTCATCTCGAACTTATCTTGCATTAGTTTTTAGTAAAATTGTTGCATAGTTTGGGGTTAGTTGACCCCGTAAGGTCCAAAATAGATGACATAATCTAACTGCATGCAAATCTAGAGAAAATGAAAATGACTAATTAAATAATTTTAATGGAATGAATTAATTATGGTGTGCATGTTTACATGTTTAAAATAGGGTTTTCTGTTAGAATGCATAAACTGTGTTTTAAAGGTTATTCGAGATGCGATCGAGGAACGAAGACTGGGGACCATATGAGGGAAAATATTTTATTAATAATTATTTTTAGTTGTGATGTATTTTAAATGGAATTTTCGAAAATGAGGTGTTTTGAGGTGTTCTCATACGTCGACTGGTATTTTAAACCGGTAATCAATTTTCGATGAAAATAAAGACTTTTTAGAACTTGGATAATATTTTCACAAAATTTCCTAAACAAAATATATTATGTATTACCTATTGAGCTTAATGGACCTAATATACTATGTTAATGGGCCTAAGCTTGTACCATGTATTTTAATTAAAATATAAAGCCAACATACCCTCATCAAACCCTCAAAACCCACGCCCCTTCACCCTAGAATCCTAAATGGACTTTCTCATCAGCCAAGCAACACACACACACGAAATTTGAGAAGTAAACTCATGTTTTTGAAAGGAAATTCAGTAAGGCTCTCTCATCGTCAACGTTCTTTGCACCGCAAGTTGATTTTCCAGCGTAATATACGCAAAGGCACGCCTTAATCTTTTTTCAAACATATTTCACACCATATTATGTGTATTTAATTATGTTTGCCTGAAAAATATGATGCACTACTTTTATTTTCGTTTTTATGGCTAAATATGCATTAAACTAGAGTTTTCTTATTTTAAACTCTTTCTAATGATATACAAAGGGGATTCCTGATAGGGATACTTGAAGGGATGTTTGTTCACATGTTTAAGGGTCCCTAGATGCATAGATAATGGCTGCACGTGAAGGGCTGATGGCTTGAACGAAAATTTGGTTATTTGTGCGTTAGGGTTCGGCTAGGGGTGCGGTTTGCTTCCTATGTGCATGTGGTTGCTAGCTGCTGTTAGGGGCACATCCACGGGTCTTAAGAGGGCCTAGCATGGTCCTAGATAGGCTGCACGATGGTTGGTTCGAAGTGTAGGCAGGAGCCGCGCCTATGGGAGTCGCTCATGGCTTTCTAGGGCAAGGGTGAAGGGCTGGGAGGGTGAAGAGCTGGGCATGTTTGGACTGTTAGGTTCATTCCAGTGGCTTTCTATGTGCACGGTCATGGTCAGGAGGGTGGTCTAGGAGCTGGTATTGGTGGAAAAGGACTAGGGCCTAAGGTTGCATGGGTAGAAGGCCAGGGTTTCCAAATTATAACAACAAGATTCAGTAGCTGATATTGGCTTGATCGTTGGTATTATTTGGCTTGATTTGGGTTGTATATGTATTGTTAGGTTTTATTAAGTTATGGTTCAATTTTGGTAAAGTTTCGTTAAGTTTCGAGTCAATACGAGCCAAAACCGGGATGTACATCTAAATTTAAAAACGAATTGAGAAATTAGTCGAGAAGCTTAAGTTTACGTCCAAGAAATATTTATGAGTGTAAGGTGTCATGTTAAGTTTCGATAGATTTGGGTCGTCGTTTTAAGGTCTAAGGATAAATTGAGAAAGTTAAGGTTTCAGGGGCAAAACAGTCTTTTTACACTGAAAAATATTAGATGTCCTGGAAGTGCCCTTAATGTTGTAATAAATGGTAAATGTTTATGGAAATTTATGATGAAACATTAATGCTAAAAGACATGTTGCATGCTTGGTTTAAAAGAAAAAAAATGATTTACATGTATGAATTTTCCATAAGTGATGGTAATATGAAATGTTGAAGGAGATGAATTGATTGTGACTAATACGATTATACGATGATATGTAAGAACAAGACTCAGTTGACGGGTGAGAGTTTCGCTGATGTCCTTGCCGCCCGGTACCGTGGTAATACGTAGGTGGATCCATTGACCTACAGCTAATACGAAAGTCACAATTTAGGATCAGAACTCAACAAAAAAGGAAACATATACGTATATGAAGAAAAGGGAAAAATATATGATGAAAGGAAAAATGTTTAATTTTATGTATATTCATGAAAAACTATTTTATTAAAAGTATTTTCACTGTTGGATGTGGATGTATATGTAATACTTGCTATCATGGTTAAGGTTTGTTGAGTCATTACTCACTATGTGTGATTGATGCAGGTGAGCATGATATTGATAGAGGCTTGATGGTTGAACTAGCTGGATTGAAGGCGCACACAACTCGAGGATCATCGCTAGTTTTTCGCAAAAGTATGTTTAAGATTTAAGATACTTTAAAGATTTATGAGTTATGATACTTTTTAGAGGCTTTTGAGAGGATGTTAGAGTTAAGTTTATTTTTGAAATAATGTAGGGTGTTTTCAAATGATTCTTTTTAATCATTGATATTTTCTGAGTGTAACACACCGTGTTAACTGCTTCTACCCAAAACTTTTGAGAAATATTAGAATCAGCTAGCATTGTTCTTGCTGCCTCCTTAAGAGTTCGATTTCTTCGTTCAGCTACACCATTATGTGGTGGTGTTCTTGTAGGTGAGAACTCATGCTTGAATGCTAAATTTTCAAGAAATTGAGATAAATTATGATTGACAAACTCAGTTCCGCGATCTGATCTGATTCTGTTAATCTCAACTGATTTCTCATTTAAAAGTCTTTTGAAAAGTTTTATAAGTTGTGAAGTAGTTTTATCTTTTGACTTGGGAAAAATTACTCAAGTAAATCTTGAAAAATTATCAACAATCACTGAAGTTTATTTCATCACCCTAAGCTCATGACTGATATTGGACCAAACAGGTCCATATGCATCAGTTCTAGGCATCGTAGAAGATTTACTCCTTTTATTTTTGAAAGATGATCTCACTTGCTTCCCCAACTGACAAGCACAACAAATTTTATCTTTTGACAACTCACATTTTGGCAGACCAGTTACTAGTTTTGTTTGCTCAGTTGTTCAACGGCTTGGAAATTCAGATGGTTCAATCTTTTATGCCATAACCACTTCTGAGATTGATTTGAAGCTACAAAATAAACTGGCTCATCAGGTTGATTGATCCAACCTACTTTGTACGTGTTTTCACATCTATTTCATGTTATAATGGTATCACAAGTTGCATTTTTGACAGTACATGTATGTTTACTAAATTCAACTGAATGATCATGATCACATAATTGATTGATATTGATTAAATTATATTTCAAATTATCAACAAGTAAGACATTGTACATAATAATATTACTATGAATAAGCTTACCAGTACCCACAGTTTTACCCTATGAAGAATCCCCAAAACTGATTTGGGACCAGATATTTGATTAGTTGAGATATCAGTTCAGTGTTTCCAAACATGGGTCTTGAACATCCAGTGTCCAAGTACCAGACTGAATCTTTGATCAATTGACCTGTAACCTGCAAACACAAATAACAAATAAATTCGGTACCCAAATCTACTTGGTCCTGAACTGATTAGTCTTTTGGGAACCCAAACTTGGATCAGGTGAACTGATCTAACAGTTGTTGTGTTCCAGATAACTTTCCTTAACTTGTGCGTGACAGGTGAGTGTGGTGAGGATGATAAAACATGTGTTTTTGCTCTGTTAACTTTTATTGTTCATCCGGTAGCATTTTAAACAAGCTTTCCATTGTAATATTTATTATTAAACTTTTGGTGAGTTTTGTTTGCCGTAATTGGACCGCATGGGTGACCAGTTACTTGATTCATTTGAACTCTTAGGGCTATAACCTATTCTGTAACGTTTTGCTTTGTTCATATTTTCATTTGATTTCTCAACCTACTTACTAAACAGAATATTCATGTACCAACACTGATTTAACAAAATGAATAGACTTCCCTCTGCTCGTATTCAGTTTTGGTATTTCACCGCTAGTTGCGGGTTCATCTTGGTTATTGAAGCTCAAACCAGTCTTATCCCCAACTGGTTTCTGTGACCCTTGCATTCAGTCAACATGATTGACGAATTATTCCAAGCTTGAATTACTTTAGTCAGTCTAGAGTTTCCGATCTCAACTGCTGAATTAAATAACTACTTTAATATTTTTCAGCTATTGTCTTAGAAATCTCGTCTTTGCACATTCAGGCTTTATTTTGATTTTAAACTATCAGTTGTGTCATTTGAAGGATCAGTTTGCTTAGCCTTAGCTTCTTCAAAGGAGATAGCCAGCTTTCTGTACTCATTAACCATATCGTGCAATGTTGAAATGAGTTTTTCTCGTATGAAATCTATGAAATCAGTAGAACTAAAGTGAAATACCAGATCGCTGATAGATTCCATCTCCTCATGGGTTCCAGCCACTTTGACTTGTTCTCTTCAACAACCAATGCTTCATGATTTCTTCTTGATGACTTCTTTTCATCCTTGAATCTTCTTCTATGTTCGAAGGGATTTTACCCTTTTCAACTGATCTCTTGTTGTCCTTTTCCGGTTTTGGACAATCAGCAATAAAGTGACCTGTCTTTTCACACTTAAAGCATGTATTTGGTTCCTCATTTGATTCATATCTGTGATAGTTTCTCTGGAAGGAACCTTGATTCTTTCTTATGAATTTCTTTACAAACAATGACATTGCGTCATTGTTCAGTTGTTCAGCTGACTTCTCAACTGAAACTATTGGTTCTAGTTTCAGTGCACTTAGTGCAGTTGTAACTGATGGAACTATTATCTCGTCTTCTCTGGTTTTCATCTTGAACTCATAGGCTTTTAAATCTTCAATAAGTCATGTAGCTCCACCTTATTCGGGTCTTTCAATTCTCTCATGTTCATAGTTTTGACATCCTGTTGGAAACTAAATTTCGGTTATTTGACAAACCAAATGCTTAAATCGATTGGATTAACTGATCAAGAAGTTTGAATGTAACTGAACAAATAATCAAACTGACAGTTTCCCATAACTGAAGATTAATGCGCAGAATAACAAAGGCAACTGAACTAGCTGAACTGAAATTACACAGAAAACTGACTGATCAGTTGCTATATCAAGTTGTGAGCTTATCAGCTATTGCTTATCAGCTGATCCTTCAGTTGTACACGTCATCAGTTAACGAAAAGGACATTCAACCAACAACAGTACAAAGCAGACTACAACAAATAGTGGGAACGCAGCAAAGCTACAGTGTACGAATATCAGAAGGATATTGACGTCGCAAACAACATATATATGTTAGAGTAGGTGCACGTCAAGCCAAGTGTTGGCCGAGTGTTCACAATGAAACTCTATGTATAAATAGTCTTTATTTTAATAATATTTGATTTTATCATTTTGGCACTTCTTTATCTGTATACCCATGCTAGTTGCATAGATAAAGTCCTTGAATATACAAATAGTAGAAAGAATATGAGATGCTCATATGATGAGTATCATGAAACTCATATTTGGAATACTGTATATTCTAAACAGTTCCTAGTCGATTCAGCCGCCGCTAAGAAGGATATAGGACGCTCGAGTTCGAGACTAGTATATGCGATGTGAGTACCATGTTTCATTGGTAGGGGAAATTGTGATGTCCGAACATGCAGATAGGTGCTCCTTGTAGAGTGCACTGAACAACCCTCCATAAAAGGACTTTCCAAGTGGTTCTCACTTATCGAGTGGAAAAGTCCTACTTTATGGTTGTACACCATTAGTCCTTATGACCCGGGACAACATTGAGACTCTATGTGCTAGAATTACACTTTGACTTATTTACCGACTCTCATGGGGTCATCAGGTGGCAAGGTTGGGTGTTCTGTCGAAACATATAGGAGTCGATGCATTGAAGTCGGGGATTCACCGCTTACCTTCGGTATGGATATCCTATGTGTTATCATGAGTATGTAGGTTGAAATCTCTGATCAGAGTATGGTGGTAATTATGAAAGGGGTTTCATAGATTACACCATCGATGCTACTACGACATGAAACATAGTATCGATTCATTGACAACTCTCGATAAACCAATGGTTGTCGAATCGATCGGGATATATGAGTTGAAGAGACTGTACTGTACGATAACCATAATTGAATGGTTCTTGCAGGCACTATCATTTGATACCTAGGGAATCATGTAAGCGATGCTGCTAGGCGTTTAACATGATTGGTTGGATAATATCAGACTTGAGTTCTGACGTTCTTATTATCAAGGAGTTGATAAATAAGAGTGGAGCAATTGGGGTATGTTCATATAAGGACATGTTTAGTCCGAATCACATGGAGATGTGAACCCACGGCTAGTTGTATCAATGAACCATTGAGGGCCACACAAGTACTAGCTTTCTAGATCCCGTTGAGAAGTAAAAAAAGGTTAAATGTGTTGAACGGCTTATAAATGAGTTTATAAGCGTAAGGAAAATAGAAGTATGAATTATATGAGAGAAATGTAATTTTTAATTTATGATTGTGTTCCTAAATTAAAAATAAGCCAAGTGAATAATGTATTTGAAAATTGTGATTTTCATAAACATTATTATGGACTAAATTAAAATAATTCAAGTGTTGAATTAATTAAACACTAGTGGGCCTAGTAGAGTCCAAATAATTAAATTAATTCAAGTGTTGAATTAATTAAATAACATTGGGCCTTGTAGAGCCCAATTGAAAATAATTATTTAACTAGTGGGCTTGAGTAAAATCAAGTAAAGTCTAATTAAGCTCAAATATGTTTGAGACAATTAAAAAGTCCATGGGCCCTTTGTAATTGTTACAAGCCCACTAGGTTTTGCATGCTTGGGAGGTGAAGGGGTGTGGATTACTTTTGATTAAAATATTGTATGGCATGCAAGACAACTTTTCACTTTTCCCACAAACTAGACAACACACTTCACTCTCCCAATTCCCCCCTAGGCCGAAATTTTTGTGGCTATTCACTGAAAAATTTTGTTCTTCAAGTTGTTGAAAAACAAAACTCTTCTCAAAAGAAAAATGCCATACATTTTCCAGTGCAAGTGTAAAGTGGATCTTTTAAGTTGGTGGTGGGCTTGATTTTGAAGGAAAGGAGGAAGCTTGTAGATCAACTCATCCATTCAAGAGCTAAGGTGTTTACACCTTAGTTGGAGTCATCATCAACCTCAAGAGGTTGATAGGTAACTATTTCTCAACACCCTATGTATGACAAATGTGTTTTGTATATGTTGCACACTAGTACAAGGTGGCCGAAAATTTTTTCTCCTCAAAATTTCGGTTTTCATGTTTTGTAAACAATTTTGAACTTCTGTTGCGCTTTCGGTCACCATAAAATCGATCCCTTTCAAGTGGTATCAGAGCTAAGGGTACTAGTTTTCGTGTAGCATATACATAATATTATATTGAGGTCAATTTTTAACCGCATGAGATGAAAATTTGCTACAAATATCAAGGTGTTTTGGGGCATATTTCGGGCAGCATGTTGCTGCCCGTTTCGGGCAGCTGGGGCTGGCCGGCAGCTAGGGCAGCCCGAACAGCCTCATTCGAAAATTTTAAAAAAAAAATTTGTCGCCGGAATCCGGCGACGGCGGTGACGACTAGGGTTTTCAAAAGGTATTTTGAAATATCAAAGTGTCATGGGCCTTGAGTTGTTGGGTCATTGGATGGCTAACATATTTTTGAATTTTAAATGAGCCAAAATTTTTTTTGTGAAAAATGAGTTTTTGGGCCCTTAAGTTTAAAATTACAAAAGTTGCAAATTTTTCTCATAAAATAAATAATTAAAGTTGGACTTTAATTATTTATAGTAAATTGTGATTTACAAGAAATTCGGTTATAAATTAATTAATTTGAAAGTAGACAAAGGTGTTTGTATACTTTGTTAATTTAGTTTATAATCGTGGCGGTTAGTGATTGGTTCAAGATATATAATATTGGATCAATTAATTATTTTGATAATTAATTGATGATGTATGATATGTGATATTATGCATGAAAGATGATCAAAATCCCAAGCCCAATTTGATAGGTGTATGGTAGGATATTTTGTGTTGAATGATTGTAATAATTATCAAATTTAAAGTGGGCTTGGTTTATGGCCTGTAACCACCCCCATGAGATGTATCCCTATTTGCCATGGATATTTATTTGTAAATATTAGTATAGTGGATGATCAAGATTGGAAGATGGTGGCCATGATGATTATGAAGATCGAAGACATGTAAATATTGGAAGCTAATGTAATAGTTGCATTTTCATCCCTTGTATTTCCCTAGGATTGGACCTAGGCCCGTGTTTAACTCACACGGGCCATTAGTATTGGGGCGATTGATCATTCTTGTTTGTTTAATGTCTATAATATATGCATGATATGTTATAAATAATGAGTATGTGCGTTATTATTATGACAATAACAAAGTTGCATGAATCCGGAAAATATACTATGAAACATGCCGAGCTTTTAAATAAAATTAATGATGATACCTTTCAAAATTAAAAACCCTCATTTTGAATAAGATTCAAAATTAATATCAAGCCCAAAAAGGGGAATTATAAATTTGTTTATAATTTCCATGTCTTCCATCGACAATGGGTGCATGATGAAAGTTACCTGTACTCGGGGCTCGGCTCATATTATTAGGGGGGGCCCTGGGTGCCTGAAAGCCGTGACATCAATTGACATGGTGATGTGAACGACTTGGAACTCCCATGATTTCGGCTCATATTATCGGGGGAACTCATGGCGACCGTCCATTAAGGTTCAACATTGATGGGTAAGGCTTGACACGTGAAGATGAACGACGTCGTATTATTGGGTCCTAATCAAACGTGAGACAAAAGTTTACGTAAAGGGTTGCATTGTGATGCAATTGGAAACTACCTTTTAGGGATTATGATTGGATGATATTATTCGGGATCATAATTTGCTAATTGGACCTTACGTACCTACTGAGGAAAGGATTTTCCCGTCTTCACAAGAGGGTAGTGAAAATGTCAAAACAGTGGGAGCGAAAATTTATAAAGTAAAAGTCCATACTTTATATCTTACTAAATATTTTAAAATAGTCAATAACATTTATCTGTTTTACTTTTCAGTACAAAATATGACATTGTCTTCAATTTGCAATCCGCTTTCTGGCATTCTCAAAAAACACGTATTAACCGGACCTAATTACCTCACTTGGCTAAGAAACCTAAAAATCGTCTTGAACTCGGAAAAGATTGCATATACACTGACTGAGTCGCCCCCTGCTGAGGCTCCGACTAGCTTCACTCCTGAGGAATTGCAGACCTACAAGGATTGGTGTGACCATGACTTGAAGGCCAGGTGTTATATGCAGGCTTCTATGAATGATGAGCAGCAGAGGCGTTTTGAGGATGCAAAAAATGCTGCTGACATCCATATGCACCTCAAGGAGCTCTTTGGTGAGCAGACTCGGCCTCTTAGGCATGCTACTGTCAAGGAGCTGATCACTATGCGCATGCGAGATGGGGCCTCAGTCCATGAGCATGGCCTGAAGATGATTGGGCTCGTGGACAAGCTCGTTGGCATAGATCTGATCTTGCCTTCGGAGTTGACCACCGACGTGTTGCTCTTATCGCTGCCTAGCTCATTTGATCCTTTTGTGGTGAACTTCAACATGAACAAGATGAAGCCGACCCTTGAGGAGTTGGTGAACATGTTTGTGACCTTTGAGTCCACCATCAAGAAAGAAAAGTCGGTTCTTTTTGTGGGCTCTTAAGGCCCGAGATAATAAAGAGGATATTATTTTAATCCGAGAGTATGTAATTGGAAACTTTTGGAGTGTTGAATTATATTCCAAGATTTTTGCAATTATTTAGGATTGAAATGGAATTATTTAGGATTGAAATTGAATTAAAAGATTAAGCGGGGGCCGATTTGCAAATAATGAAAAGTTGAGGGATTAAAGTGCAATTAGCACTTGAGTGGGACACTTTTCATGCATTGAATATATAAAAATCTCATTTCTCATTCAAAGACTCCAGCAAGAACGAACGAACTCCATAGCTATTCTCTCAAATTTCTTCAAAGCCTAGAAATTTATTGTGCAAGATCCGATTATCAGAATTTTGATCCGAACACGGTTATGTGATTCTCTTGTCAACAGCTACAACTGGACGTAAGTTTTATTGAGTTCTGTTATCATTTGAAAAGATGATGTTGTAGGAATTTGATATAATTCGTATATGATGTTCTTGACATGTTAGACATCGTAGAACCGAAGTTAGATCAGGAAACAGATTGATTCTGGAATTGTTATGATTTTTCAGATTATATTAATTGAAATTGAATATATTTGGATTATAGACTGATTACAAATTGTATCGAATATGGGTTATGATTTGTAGTTAATATCTGGTGATATGGTATTGACGGGAATACTGAGATTGTGCCGTTATGCCGCTGATTTGAGTTAATTCAGATTAATCAGATTCAGAGTTGAATTGAGAATGGAATATTGATATTATGATTCTCGATATATCGTTTCAGATTTACAGAGACAGTCTTGAGTTCAGAACAGATATTGATATTATGCCTGTTTTATATTGTCATTTCCAGATTGGGTATGGACAGAGTTGAATGTGAGAATTTATCTTCGTCACATCGCGAAGAGAAAGGTATAAATAAATGTTGATTCGGGATTGCACAACTCGAGTTAGATTTGACTTGAGTTTCCCTAAATCACATACTTTATTTTATTGCATTGATATTTGCAGATTATCAGATTGATATGTTTAGTCTATTGAATGATAGCAGAACAATAGTTGAGTTTAGGACAGATCAGCCTAGCTAGGCCAGAAACGCCAAGTCTTTGTCAGAACTGCTAAGACCCTAGACTTGTGGTATATCGACGAGCTTAGATGTAGATCGACTTCTATTGTAGACACTCGATATAGCATGCCCAAGTCTAAGTCTTTGTCAGAACTGCTAAGACCCTAGACTTACGGTGTATCGATGAGCTTAGATGTAGATCGACGTCTATTGTAGACACTCGATACAGCATACCAAAGTCTAAATTAGATCGGGATCCCAAGATTAGAAATAAAATAAGATCAGATAACGTGTCATTGATTCATGTAGTCAGATTAGATACATGTTTTGATGTTTGGTTATGCTTTATATGATTGCATGTATACATTGTTTATACTGGGATATTTATATCTCATCGGAGTTATCCGACTGTTGTCTTGTCTGTATGTGTGCATGACAACAGGTGGGACAGGTTCAGGGTCACAGAGATGAATAAAGGTCGAGATTAGAGTGGAGACTACGGACTTGGACTAGAGATAGGGTTGAACACTTGATAGTTAGTTGTTGAACCTGATATGTAAATGATTGTATGTTGTATCAGATTTATACTTTTATACTGATATGTATAGGAGTTTGATTCCATTACCTTCCGCATTTTTAAAAAAAAAAATTAAATTTAAATCCTGTTTAGTTTAATTGATTAAATTAGTCCCAATAATGATTAAGAATATGATTTGCGTCCTGGTCCCCACAACAGGTGGTATCAGAGCTATAGATCCTTTAGACTGAGATAGAAGAGAATGATCGGGGTAGATTGAGTTTTATTTCCTTGCATGTGATTGCTAGCATGAGATCTATTTTAATGTTGATTGACATGGTGTATGCTAGCATGACATTATGCTCTACTGCTTTACAATACATGTTAGCTAATTGTCTGATTTGAATTGGTAATATGTATTATTGAGTATTGATCGAGCAAAACTTGCACAGTGAATAGTCCCAAAATTTGTTTTATAAATGAAAGCTCGATTTAAAATATCGCAAGTGCACGATAGTCAAGTTATAATAAACGTAAGTGAATACGAATATCGATCCACAAGGACTGCGTTACAATATTCTTATTTTCACTTCAATTCTTTAGCAACGATAGATTGGGTTGGTGATTAAACTAAAGTGAATTTAATAACTAAAATGATTAAACTGCAAGAACAAATAATCAAGAAATCAATGATTAAATTGGATGTAAATCAAATGAGAAGCGAATTTGTTGGGAATTATCAGTTCACCTACCGCTCGTGTTCAAATAATTATACTCGACTTTTACTCGTGCATTCGACGGAATTCCCTAGACTAATTAATATACTCTGTCGAGCTATATTAATACTAATCATAAACATGCAGTAATCAAGTATCCTCAATTATTTAACAGTTCACGATTGCATTACGTTCTATGGAATCCGCTAGCTTTCATCCGGGTGAATTATCACTATCGACACGTACCCAATTCCGTATATCTACTAAAATTGTAAATCCGTGGTCTATGCTTTTCGATCCTATTGTCAATTATTCTATCGAAATCATTAACAACATGAAATAATCAAAGGAAGTTAGCTAGACTTCAATTGAAATAAGAAAACACAAAAGCATAAACAAATCACTCATAAAAATGTCGATAAATAATGTTAAACAACGAGTACGGGGTAGGATCCCCTCAAATCCCAACAAATATAGAGTTTAGCCAACAAAATTCATAATAAAAATCAACAATCTATGCAAGAAATAAAAACTGAATAATTAAAATACTAAGGTTGACGATGGATGACGGCTGCGACGCTTGGAATTCTCGAGTTCTTCGAAAGTCTCTCTTGCTACTAGCCTTCCTCCCAAGAAAAAAAATGATGGAAAATATCAGAATAGTCTCCAAAACGGCGCCTCTCTCGTGTATTAGGTTATGGTGTAAGATAGAGTCCACAAAACTTGGAAACAAATCTTCCCGGATTGCGTCGCTCGCTAGGGCGGTCAAGATTGTCCGCTGGGGCGAGTGATTCTCGAATTAAAATTCCTGGCCGTGTCTTTGGTCTCGCTGGGGCGGTCACTTTTGACCGCCCTAGCGAGAGCTTCGCGCAAAATATTCTCGTTCACATCGATGGATTCGCTGGGGCGGTCATTTTTGACCGCCCTAGCGAAGGACTCGCGCAGAAACTCCTCGGCTGGGCCAATATGCTCGCTGGGGCGGTCACTTTTGACCGCCCTAGCGAGACCTCTTCGATGCTATGCACATAAAATCCCACTTTTTGGTCCACTTCCTACAAAACCACCACAAAATACACGAGATCAGCCAAATGCTAAATAAATGCTAAATGAATGCTAAATTAAACTAAACAAACTAATATGATGCATGAATGCGACTCAAAACCAACACTAAAAACACGTAAAAACGAGTCCTATCAACCCCCTCATACTAACCTTTTGCTCGCCCTCGAGTAAAATAGGTTAAAGCACGAGATACTAAACAAACTCAACAAAAACAAACAAACTCAAACAAGAAAAACCAACACAAGTAAATGTCAATGGTGAGTCGACAACGGTTATGTTCATGCCTCAGTTTACTTTCCCACTACCAATCATAGTCAAGTCAAATCGCAAACGAATACTCATTTCTCATCTACACATAAATATCAACACTAGTTTGAACGTGTGTGTGTCGTGATGGGTCTAGTCATTCGTACGTCAAATAGATCAATTATCAAATCATGCGAGTCACTTAATTAGCACTTCAATACAAGTCTCACTAGCATGCATTCCCGTATCCATTTATCACTAGCCATAAAGTGAACTTTATTCAACTTTTAAGAGCAGATAGGGGTGTCGAAAGGAAGGGAAATAAGCTCAAGTGGCTAAAAAGTTGGGAGTACACCGATCATTTTCATTGTGCAATCGTCAAGACTTTTGCGTCTGACTTTCCTCGTCTCCTTACATCTCCAACTTTTAGCCTAGGAATAGAATTTCATTCCTTTTATTTAGGCTCCCCCTCACCTTACATCTCCTTATTTTCTTTTCTTCTTTTTTTTTTGAATGCACAATTTTCACACATGTACTCCCTAGGCTAAGAATGATATCACTTTGGATTATAGCCGGTTGGGAGTTTGATCTTTTAATTAGTGCATTGGAGAGGAGGTACAAGTAAAGTTCAAGGCATATCAACTTTTCTCAATCAAGGTCACTATTAGCGACTTATTTTCACGGGTTTGCATGCTAAATCAACTCATAAATGGTGCCTTTCAAGTTAACGAAACAAAATTTTCAAATTTCACCATTATTCCTACAAAATCCTAGTCCCCACGCAAATGTGCTCAAAAGTTCAAATTTTGTACCAAACTTTATGCTTCAACAATTAAGAGTACCGTTCACGAAGTGACCCAATCAACACTTTTGTAAACTATCAATTCAAATCATCATTGGCTCATAAACGATGTCTTCTCACCATAAACGACACCCAACAAAAGAAACCAACATAAACGACACCAAACAACAGAGATGCAACGAAACTAAACCACTTAACTAAACAATCAAAACAATAACCAATTGACTAAACAACCAAAACAATCTACCCACCCCCTCATACTAGA
The DNA here is from genome assembly GCF_022965805.1 of Primulina eburnea. NCBI lineage: Eukaryota > Viridiplantae > Streptophyta > Magnoliopsida > Lamiales > Gesneriaceae > Primulina > Primulina eburnea. Next base: position 16,590,834 of record NC_133111.1, on the reverse strand, counting down.
GTTGTGCCATGCCCTCATAGCACAAAACGAAACAAAGACTAAAAACATAAAAACGAATGAATGCAAATGCAATGACAAAACAAACAAAATAAAAATAAAAAGAAAGGGGAAACAGTGAACTCCCCTGATCAGAACTCCTCATCCTGGTCATGCTCAGGTGGTGGGACTCCCTCGTCAGCTGGTGGCGGCATAGGATAATGGTACTGGAACTGGAAGGGTGGCGGGTATGCGGGTGGTGGTGGCAGGCCGGATGTGTCGATGCCCAAATGCGTTGAGATCCCCTGTACCAAGTACTCGACGTTCTGAATATGAGCTTGATGTACGGTCTGATACTCAGTCTGGTAAGTGGCCCAAGCGCCCAATTCGTTGATGCGATCACGCATGGCACGGCGGCGTGGCTGCGGAGGAGGCAGTGCATGTCCTAAAGCCGGAGGTGGTTGAGCTGCGCCCCCATACTCGAAAAATACATCCTCGGGCAGCTCTGCCTGCCTCTTCTCCCTCTTGGATCGATAAAGAGCGTCATCAATAGCTCTCATCGGTGGTAGCCACTCATCATCATCGGCAAATATCACCCCCGCTCGGGCACATAACTCAGTCACGATCGTCGGAAAATAAAACGCCAAATTGCTGCTGTGTATGCACATGTTGAGCTGTCCAAAGATGAGTCTGCCCACATCAATCGCCATCCCAGTCTGGATGGCATACAGAACAACCGCCCGCTCACGCTGGACATCGCTCGTATGCCCGACCGGCATCAATCTCTTAGATAGAAACGCATACCACATTGCCGCGTCCACTCTCAAAAATTTTTCAAGAAAAACCGTATACGTCCCCGGCTGTTTCCACGTGGTGCCCGGATAGCAGAGCGTGCGAATAATTAAATCATAGTCCGGGTTGAGCACCCACGCCTGAAACTCAGAGTCATCGACCGACGGTAAACCCAGCAAGTCATTGATAGTTCTCGCATCATACGGGACTAGACGCCCCCGCACAGATGCCTTAGGCTCACTCCGCTCCGGAGCATTTGCATAGAATTCACGCACAACCGGAATCACCGCGGCATTCGGTTGTGCTAAGAAATTACTCCACCCTCGTCCCTCTACTAAGACTTCCGGAAAATCACTAATAACAGATGTAGTAAACCCTCGCTCAGGGATTGGTTTTCTATGTAGTTTAGCATGCTCAAACCGCTCCGAGCTTTCTCATTAACAAAATTAGACGGAGTCGAACGAGAACTAGAGGCACCGTGAGTTACCTTAGACCGTTTAGGTGCCATGTCGAGATGGGAGTGCAAAGAGTCTGAAGTCGCCGGAAAATTTTCGAAGTTCGTCGGAAAAGCTCGCCGGAATCCTTGGAAGATGACCGGAGTAGAAGAAATTGTAGTGTAAACGCGTCCCGGTGGAGTGTAGCATCCAAGATCGAGTCTTTTCCTGAAATTATCACAAAATAAGAAGAATTGAGCTTAAAAGAAGGAGGAGGCGCCGATTATTGGAGAGGAAAGGGGTAGGGTTCGAAGTGGGGAAGAAAGGGGAGAAAATTTTTTTTTTATAGTCTGCGCGACTCGCTAGGGCGGTCAAAAGTGTCCGCCCTAGCGAGTGGTTTGCGGTGACCAATTATTTTTTATACGCGTGCTCGCTGGGGCGGTCAGTTTTGACCGCCCTAGCGAGGGGTTCTCGCCAAGACAAATTTAAAAAATATGAGTGCTCGCGTGGGCGGTCAAAAGTGACCGCCCTAGCGAGGTATATTCGGTGAAAAATTTTTTAAAAAAAACGACGCCTCGCTGGGGCGGTCAAAAATAACCGCCCTAGCGAGGTATATTCGGTGAAAAATTTTTTTTTAAAAAACGACGGCTCGCTGGGGCGGTCGGTTTTGACCGCCCTAGCGAGATACTCTCGAAAAAAATAAATAAAAACAATGAATGCCATGCCATGCAACTACCTAAATACAAATGATGCGAATGCTTAAAAAAATCTAATTAAAATCAAAATAAGGAGTAGAGGTAGTTCTCAATTTATAGTCTAGAGCTCGACTTTTCACCCATGTCCTCAACGACTGTCATGGAGCCGAGTGACTCCAATTTGTGGCTCAATTGTGCCACCAATATAGTGCTTTAATCTTTGGGCGTTCACAGTAAACGTCCCTTCCTTGCCATCATGCAACACCACTGCACCTGATGGGAACACCTCGGCTATGATGAATGGTCCTGACCATCTGGACTTCAGCTTGCCCGGAAAAAGTCGTAAGCGAGAGTTGTATAACAACACTGCTTCACCCACTTTGAATTCTCTTCTTACAATGTGTTTATCATGGGCTCTTTTGGTGCGTTCCTTGTAAGATAGGGCAAGATCATAAGCTGTACCTCGGAACTCATCCAACTGACTCAACTGCAGCAATCGTTTCTCACCTGCAAGAGCGAAATCAAAGTTTAGTGCCTTGGTCGCCCAATATGCTCTATGCTCTAATTCTACGGGTAGATGACATGCTTTACCAAAAAGTAACCTATATGGTGTAGTGCCTATAGGTGTTTTGAACGCTGTACGATAAGCCCACAAAGCATCATCTAACCGAATGGACCAGTCCTTTCGATTCACATTAACCGTCTTTTCTAAAATCCTCTTAATCTCTCGATTGGACACTTCAACTTGTCCACTAGTTTGGGGATGGTATGGAGTGGAAACTTTGTGGGTGACACCATATTTGCCCAACAGTTTATCAAAAATTTTATTGCAAAAATGGGTGCCACCATCACTTATGATTGCACGCGGTGTACCAAATTGATTAAAAATGTGTTTCTTTAAAAATTTTAACACCACTTGTGCATCATTCGTGGCACAAGTCTCTGCCTCCACCCATTTCGACACATACTCCACTGCCACCAAAATAAATTTCTTTCCAAAAGAAGCAGGAAAAGGACCCATAAAATCAATCCCCCACACATCAAATATTTCACACTCAATAATATTATTCAAAGGAATCTCATGACGGTTGGAAATATTACCTGTGCGTTGGCATCTATCACAATTGAGAACATACAAACGAGCATCCTTAAAAAGAGTTGGCCAATAGAAGCCACATTCAAGTACCTTAGATGCCGTCCGTATGGGTCCAAAGTGACCACCTACCTCACGGTCATGGCAGTGGTTCAGAATTTGACTGGTTTCCTCCTCCGCTACACATCTCCTTATCATGGCATATGCACAGATTTTAAACAAAAACGGTTCCTCCAAAAAATAATATTTCACGTCAGAAAAGAATTTCTTTCTTTGGTGAAATGATAAATTTGGGGGGGGGTGTGCCGGTGACAAGAAAATTGGCAAAATTGGCATACCAAGGGCACGCATTCACTTCAAACAATTGCTCATCAGGGAACCAGTCATCTATATCAGCATCAACGCCATTAATTCTAACACCCTCAAGCCTAGACAGATGATCAGCAACCACATTTTCTACACCCTTTTTATCTCGAATCTCGAGATCAAATTCTTGCAATAGTAAAATCCACCTAATTAACCTAGGTTTTGCATCTTTCTTAGCAAGCAAGTATTTTAGGGCAGAATGATCTGTATACACAATCACTTTAGACAGAACAAGATATGAATGAAATTTCTCGAAAGCAAATACTATAGCAAGTAATTCCTTTTCAGTAGTAGCGTAATTCAATTGAGCATCATTTAAAGTCTTACTTGCGTAGTAGATGGTATGAAATACCTTGTTCTTCCTTTGACCCAGCACCGCACCAACAGCTGTATCACTAGCATCGCACATCACCTCAAACGGTAGCTCCCAATCAGGGGCAGTCAGAACAGGTGCTGTCACCAAACTCTCCTTGAGTATCTCGAATGCCTGCAGACAAGTAGAATCAAAATTAAACTCAACATCTTTCATCAATAGAGAGGACAAGGGCTTAGCGATTTTAGAAAAATCTTTAATGAAACGCCTATAAAACCAGCATGCCCCAAGAAACTGCGGACTCCCTTGATTGATGACGGAGGTGGTAGATTTTTGATTACTTCCACCTTGGCTTTGTCGACCTCCATTCCATTTTCTGACACCTTGTGCCCTAACACAATCCCCTCTTGCACCATGAAATGACACTTCTCCCAATTTAACACCAAATTGCTCTCTTCACATCTAATAAGCACCAAGTTCAAATTTTCTAGACATTCATTAAACGAAGAGCCAAAAATGGAGAAGTCATCCATAAAAACTTCAAGAAAATTCTCAATCATGTCATGAAAAATAGTGGTCATGCATCTTTGAAATATAGCAGGTGCATTGCATAGACCAAAGGGCATACGTCTAAACGCAAAAGTACCATAAGGGCAAGTGAAAGTAGTTTTCTCTTGGTCCTCAGGTGCAATTGTGATTTGATTGTATCCCGAATACCCATCCAAAAAACAGTAAAATTCATGACCGGCTAATCGTTCAATCATTTGATCAATAAATGGCAGGGGGAAGTGATCTTTACGGGTTGCATCATTTAATTTCCTATAATCCATGCACACACGCCAACCCGTAACAGTTCTAGTGGGAATCAACTCATTTTTTTCATTGGTAATAACAGTAATCCCACCCTTTTTAGGCACACATTGCACAGGACTTACCCACGCACTATCAGAGATAGGATAGATAATACCTGCATCCAGAAGTTTGATCGTTTCAGCTTTTACGACCTCCTGCATCTTTGGATTGAGTCTCCTTTGAGGTTGTGCTAGGGGTGGGTATTTATCCTCCATCAGAATTTTGTGCATGCAGATCGAAGGACTTATCCCCTTGATGTCCGCAACTTTCCAAGCGAATGCTCCTCTATGCTCCTTAAGGACTTCTAAGAGCTTACTCTCCATATCATCTGTCAAAGAAGAAGAAATAATAACAGGCAGTTTATTATTTTCTCCTAGATATACGTACTTGAGATGTGGAGGTAGTGGTTTGAGCTCCAAAGTAGGTGGCTCCTCTAGGCTCGACTTTTGAGGCATTAAATCTTTTATGTCTCCCAATTCCTCTAGTCGAAGCCTCACTTGCTTTCTCCAAGGTGGAATGGCATTCAAGTGAGCTACCATCTCCATCTTTTCCTCGTCTAACTCGTCCTCCTGCTTTTCCGTAGTGAGAGTGGCCTCCAATGGCTCTTGCAATCCATCCTGCACAAAATCACAAACGAGAGAATCTAAGACATCAACACGAAAACAACTATCATTGTGCATTGTGTGCTTGAGAGTATTAAAGACATCAAAAATAATTTCTTCTTCTCCAACTCTCAGTCTCAATTTTCCCTCGTCAACATCAATCAGTGCTTTCCCTGTAGCCAGAAATGGTCTCCCTAGGATTAAAGGCATCTCTAAATCTTCCTCCATGTCAAGTACTACAAAATCTGCAGGAAAAATAAACTTATCCACTTTCACTAAGACATCTTCGATAATCCCACGTGGATACTTGACAGATCTGTCAGCCAGCTGCAATGACATCCTAGTTGGCTTGGGTTCACCCAATCCCAGTCTCCTAAACACAGAATAGGGCATCAAATTAATACTCGCACCAAGATCACATAGAGCTTTATGAAAATTAATATCACCAATAATGCAAGGTATAGAGAAACTCCCTGGATCTTTTTGCTTTGGAGGCATCTTGTTTTGAACTAAAGCGGAGCAATTTTCAGTCAAGTTCACAGTCATATGATCTTCTAGCTTCCGCTTATTCGCCAAGATATCTTTCAAGAATTTTGCATAACTTGGCATATTCAATAAGGCATCAGCAAAAGGAATGTTAATATGCAGTTTTTTGAATACCTCAAGAAATTTACCAAATTGTGCATCTAACTTAGCTTTCTTCATTGCTGCGGGGAAAGGTGGAGGGATAACAATTTTATTCGGTGCAGTAGGTGTAAATGTAGAGTTAGAAGACTTACCTCCTTGATGTTCCACCTCATCCTCACCATGCTTGGTCCTTTCCTCATTAGACTCGAGTGCTCTTCCACTACGCAATTCCACAGCTTTCACTTGCTCTCTCGGGTTAGTCTCCGTGTTGCTTGGCAAAGTTCCTTGCTCCCTATTAGCAATTAACTTAGCCAACTGCCCAATTTGATTCTCTAACCCCTTTATGGATGCATCCTGATTCTGAAATCTCGTCTCGGTTGCTGAAATAAATTTAGTCATCATTTGCTCTAAATTTGACTTCTCCTCCCTAGGCGGTTCTGGCTTGAATCCTTGGTGCATCCCATGTGGTGGACCTCTTTGTTGGCGGTTTTGGTTGTTTTGACCTCCCCACGAAAAGTTTGGGTGATTCCTCCATCCCGGATTATAAGAGTTTGAATAAGGGTCATTTCTAGGACGGTTCTGGAATCCCACGTGTTTTGCTCCCTCAGGCACATAGAATGGATTGCCATCTTGGCAATCCTGCACGTCATGCTCACCTCCACACTTATCACAGAAAATCTCTTGCAGACGCATAGCCGATCCACTCGCACTCATCCCATCAATCTTTCTGTTCAAAGCCTCTAACTGTGCTGACACCGCAGACAAATCAGTAACTTGATTAACTCCAGCACCTCGTTTCTGCCTATCAGAATGAGGATGATAGCTACTAGCAGCCATCTCCTCCAATAATTCATATCCTTCCTCAGCCGTTTTTCTCAGCAAGTTACCACAGGCAGCAGCATCTATCATGGTACGGTTAGGAGTAAGCAGACCGTAGTAAAAAGTTTGAACAACTAACCCAAGAGGTAGCTCATGGTGTGGACATCTCCTCAATAAATCCTTGTATCGCTCCCACGCCTCGTAAAGTGACTCAAGCTCATATTGAGCAAAAGTAGTAATGTCGGCTCTCAGCTTCATAGTCTTCGACGGAGGAAAGTACTTGATCAGGAATGCCTTCGCCATATCCTCCCATGTAGTGATAGACCCTACAGGCAAACAGTTTAACCACGCCTTAGCTTTATCTCTTAGTGAAAATGGAAATAAACGCAAACGAACAGCATCATCAGACACAGCATTAAACTTAAATGTATCGCAAATTTCAAGAAAATCAGCTATATGAGAATTAGGGTCGTCAAGTGCACTTCCCCCAAATTGAACAGTGTTTTGAATCATCTGAATGATAGCTGGCTTGATCTCAAACTGGTTAGCTCGGATGACTGGTCTCACGATGCTTGGACGTGCTCCATCAAGAGACGGTTGTGCATAATCCATCATCGGTATACGGCGTGGCATCTCAATCCGTCTCTCATTTTGGCGGTCCGCCTCCTGCTCTTGTTCGTGCCTCTCCATTTGTTCCTTGAGTCTTTGCTGTTGTCTTCGGCGTCTAGCAGTGCGTTCGATCTCAGGGTCAAAAGGCTCAAGCTTAACTTCGAGTGATCTTCGCATGCACCACAAGAAAAATCTGCAACAGAATAGGAGTATCAACTAACAATAAAATAAATAATACTAAAGAATTTAAATGAAAAATAGAAAAATTGTGAATCAACAGTCCCCGGCTACGGCGCCAAAAACTTGATCGAGCAAAACTTGCACAGTGAATAGTCCCAAAATTTGTTTTATAAATGAAAGCTCGATTTAAAATATCGCAAGTGCACGATAGTCAAGTTATAATAAACGTAAGTGAATACGAGTATCGATCCACAAGGACTGCGTTACAATATTCTTATTTTCACTTCAATTCTTTAGCAACGATAGATTGAGTTGGTGATTAAACTAAAGTGAATTTAATAACTAAAATGATTAAACTGCAAGAACAAATAATCAAGAAATCAATGATTAAATTGGATGTAAATCAAATGAGAAGCGAATTTGTTGGGAATTATCAGTTCACCTACCGCTCGTGTTCAAATAATTATACTCGACTTTTACTCGTGCATTCGACGGAATTCCCTAGACTAATTATATACTCTGTGGAGCTATATTAATACTAATCATAAACATGCAGTAATCAAGTATCCTCAATTATTTAACAGTTCACGATTGCATTACGTTCTATGGAATCCGCTAGCTTTCATCCGGGTGAATTATCACTATCGACACGTACCCAATTCCGTATATCTACTAAAATTGTAAATCCGTGGTCTATGCTTTTCGATCCTATTGTCAATTATTCTATCGAAATCATTAACAACATGAAATAATCAAAGGAAGTTAGCTAGACTTCAATTGAAATAAGAAAACACAAAAGCATAAACAAATCACTCATAAAAATGTCGATAAATAATGTTAAACAACGAGTACGGGGTAGGATCCCCTCAAATCCCAACAAATATAGAGTTTAGCCAACAAAATTCATAATAAAAATCAACAATCTATGCAAGAAATAAAAACTGAATAATTAAAATACTAAGGTTGACGATGGATGACGGCTGCGACGCTTGGAATTCTCGAGTTCTTCGAAAGTCTCTCTTGCTACTAGCCTTCCTCCCAAGAAAAAAAATGATGGAAAATATCAGAATAGTCTCCAAAACGGCGCCTCTCTCGTGTATTAGGTTATGGTGTAAGATAGAGTCCACAAAACTTGGAAACAAATCTTCCCGGATTGCGTCGCTCGCTAGGGCGGTCAAGATTGTCCGCTGGGGCGAGTGATTCTCGAATTAAAATTCCTGGCCGTGTCTTTGGTCTCGCTGGGGCGGTCACTTTTGACCGCCCTAGCGAGAGCTTCGCGCAAAATATTCTCGTTCACATCGATGGATTCGCTGGGGCGGTCATTTTTGACCGCCCTAGCGAAGGACTCGCGCAGAAACTCCTCGGCTGGGCCAATATGCTCGCTGGGGCGGTCACTTTTGACCGCCCTAGCGAGACCTCTTCGATGCTATGCACATAAAATCCCACTTTTTGGTCCACTTCCTACAAAACCACCACAAAATACACGATATCAGCCAAATGCTAAATAATGCTAAATAAATGCTAAATGAATGCTAAATTAAACTAAACAAACTAATATGATGCATGAATGCGACTCAAAACCAACACTAAAAACACGTAAAAACGAGTCCTATCAAGTATGAATCAGACTTGATTCTCGATCAAGTCTGATTGTAGACACTCGATATAGCATGCCTAAGTCTAAGTCTTTGTCAGAACTGCTAAGACCCTAGACTTACGGTGTATCGATGAGCTTAGATGTAGATCGACGTCTATTGTAGACACTCGATACAGCATACCAAAGTCTAAATTAGATCGGGATCCCTAGATTAGAAATAAGATAAGATCAGATAACATGTCATTGATTCATGTAGTCAGATTAGATACATGTTTTGATGTTTGGTTATGCTTTATATATGTTTTATATGATTGCATGTATACATTATTTATACTGGGATATTTATATCTCACCGGAGTTATCCGATTGCTGTCTTGTCTGTATGTCTGCATGGCAACAGGTGGGACAGGTTCTGGGTCACAGAGATGAATAAAGGTCGAGATTAGAGTGGAGACTACGGACTTGGATTAGAGATAGGGTTGAACACTTGATAGTTAGTTGTTGAACCTGATATGTAAATGATTGTATGTTGTATCAGATTTATACTTTTATGCTGATATGTATAGGAGTTTGATTCCATTACCTTCCGCATTTTTTTAAAAAAAAATTAAATTTAGACCCTGTTTAGTTTAATTGATTAAATTAGTCCCAATAATGATTAAGAATATGATTTGCGTCCTGGTCCCCACAACAGGTGGTATCAGAGCGATAGATCCTTTAGACTGAGATAGAAGAGAATGAGCGGGGTAGATTGAGTTTTATTTCCTTGCATGTGATTGCTAGCATGAGATCTATTTTAATGTTGATTGACATGGTGTATGCTAGCATGACATTATGCTCTACTGCTTTACAATACATGTTAGCTAATTGTCTGATTTGAATTGGTAATATGTATTATTGAGTATGAATCAGACTTGATTCTCGATCAAGTCTGATTGTAGACACTCGATATAGCATGCCCAAGTCTAAGTCTTTGTCAGAACTGCTAAGACCCTAGACTTACGGTGTATCGATGAGCTTAGATGTAGATCGACGTCTATTGTAGACACTCGATACAGCATACCAAAGTCTAAATTAGATCGGGATCCCTAGATTAGAAATAAGATAAGATCAGATAACGTGTCATTGATTCATGTAGTCAGATTAGATACATGTTTTGATGTTTGGTTATGCTTTATATATGTTTTATATGAATGCATGTATACATTGTTTATACTGGTATATTTATATCTCACCGGAGTTATCCGGCTGTTGTCTTGTCTGTATGTGTGCATGGCAACAGGTGGGACAGGTTCAGGGTCACAGAGATGAATAAAGGTCGAGATTAGAGTGGAGACTACGGACTTGGACTAGAGATAGGGTGGAACACTTGATAGTTAGTTGTTGAACCTGATATGTAAATGATTGTATGTTGTATCAGATTTATACTTTTATACTGATATGTATAGGAGTTTGATTCCATTACCTTCCGCATTTTTAAAAAAAAAATTAAATTTAGACCCTGTTTAGTTTAATTGATTAAATTAGTCCCAATAATGATTAAGAATATGATTTGCGTCCTGGTCCCCACAACAGGTGGTATCAGAGCGATAGATCCTTTAGACTGAGATAGAAGAGAATGAGCGGGGTAGATTGAGTTTTATTTCCTTGCATGTGATTGCTAGCATGAGATCTATTTTAATGTTGATTGACATGGTGTATGCTAGCATGACATTATGCTCTACTGCTTTACAATACATGTTAGCTAATTGTCTGATTTGAATTGGTAATATGTATTATTGAGTATGAATCAGACTTGATTCTCGATCAGCAGTAAGATGATCAGAGAAAGACTGGAACAGATTTGTAGTATTTGAGTACTAATGTTTTGATAAGCAGATATACCTCCACGAAGAATACCAGAAAGGGGTAGTACTTCGACTGAACAGATAGATGTATCAGAAACTCATATGGAAATAAAGTTGAAAGAGTTTTAGTTATTGCAGCCGCCGATTCTGAGTGGTATCGAGATGTTTGAAGATTGTGAGAACTGGTTTGATGACATAGAAATACTGTTCGATTTACTTGATTGTACAGATGAACAGAGAGTTAAAATGGTGCCTAACCAGTTACGAGAAGCCGCCAGAAGTTGGTGGATTACAAGTAAAAGAATGTTAGAACAGAGAGGTACAGTGATTTCATGGGAAATATTCATAACTGAATTTTATCGAAGACTTTTCTCAGTTTCGTACCAAGAGGACAAGAAAGCAGAGATTGAGAATTTGAGACAAGGTCAACTGAACATTGAAGGATATGTTGCTAAATTCTCTACTCTACTGCATTTTGCTCCTCAAGTAATCGGGAATGATGAAGCTGTAGTGGATCAGTTCATCAGAGGATTGAATTCGGAGATAGTTGCATTGATGAATATACAGCGACCTCACCATTTTGCTGATGCCTTGAGTAGAGCGAAGAGAGCGGAGGCGAGTCTGATTAGACAACTGAAAAGGGTGTGTGCGATACAACCCCAGACACAACAATCCCCTCTCCGATTTGATCGCGGCAGCACGAGTGGAAAGCAAGATTTGCTGAAAGCTCGAAAGAAATAGTTTAAGAAGTTAGGGAGTGGACCTAGCGGTTCATCTAGCTCCAGTGGTTCTAGCCCGAGTTATACTGGAGTGTATTGCAGAACTTGCAAAGGAAGACATTCCATGGAGCAATGCCAGGGAGTTACTGGTAGTTGTCGTATCTGCCGATAGCCGGGACACTTTGCTAGAATCTGTCCACAGAGAGGTTCCCGTAGATTTCAGGGAGCTGGACCATCTGGTGGTAGTGACCGAGGAACAGACCCAAGAGACACTTGATGATATAGTGGCAGGTACTGTTCTTTTATGATTAGATTGCATATGTATTGATACATACTAATGCATTTCTTATGATTATCTTTGACTGAATTGCATTGAGATATGTTGTATCTGTTGGGTCTGTTTATACTGTAGTATTGATTTCCTTACCTTTTTGGGAAAGAAAGATTGATATCAGAGATTTCTGTGACATATTGTATACTACAGTAAGATGAGAATGAGATCGAGTTAGATTATGATGTACTTGTGTTTCTGATTTGACCGCATCATTGATATTAATATGCTGAACAAGTACAGAACTATTATAGATTCCTTTCAGGAGAGTATAAGATTCAGACCAGATATGGCTGATGAGTAGAGATTTCGCGGTAAGGATTTTAGATTAGAATTCCTATGATATCTGTATTGTCTATGACTCGATTGATACATAAAGGAACATATGGTATCCTTATGTATTTAGTAGATATACTGAAATCGAGCCTAGCATTGGCAGATTTGCCAATGATGTACGAATTGGCTGATGATTTTCCAGATAAGATTTCAGAATTGATTTATATCAAAAAGATAGATTTCAGAATTGAATCGATATCAGGTACTGTTTGTTGGTGCTTTAGAATTTAGCACAGAATGACATTGAATGTACGGAAGGATACATAATGAATTGAAAGAATTGAAAGATCAGTAGAAGAGTATCGACCAGGAGTTACATATGATTTAGTGTTTCTCTTTGGCATGTTTCAGTATATTCAGAGATATTCTGATGATTTCATGCTCGTTATATCTATGATATTTTGATATATTCGCAGCATCTGATTGAGTGAATTGAATATCTGAGGATTGTATTGAATACTCCGAGAACTGTGATTACTGTGTACAGAAATTATTCAGATATGAATCCTACTTGAAACAGATTTTATTCAGAATATGCAATATTTGAAGTTAGTATACCGATCTATTTTGACACAGTTGAGATCATGATCAGTGACTGAGAATGATACCGAAAGCAGAAAGATCAGAAATGTCAGAAATTTATTGTTGGGCTGAGTTGGCAGATTATCTTATATGATTATTGTTTTGTATCTGTCTGAGTATTGTTATATGTCTAAAGCCGTATTTGATACAGATCATTGTGAACCGTTGAGATTATATACAGTTCAATCCGAATCAGAGTTGAATTCGAGAATTTCAGTGATTCAGAAAGGTGATCAGAATGTTCAAAACTTAATTTCGATAATCAGAGCAGAGCATTGATCAGAGTGACAGATATGTGATTTTTATTGTATGAGAATGATTATCTTGTGATGTCAAATGTTTCCGAATTATATAACAGAATTTGATATCGATAGTCAGAACCGAATACCAGGTTGGTATTTTTCTTTAATTTATATTATTAACTGATTTTGTTGTATCAAGTAGTTCGAATTTGAAATGACAGATAGGGTCAGAAACGCACAGAAATGGATTCAGTATTCGTTCAGGTAACAGAAAGTGTATAATTTCGGACAGACAGTTTTGATATAGACAGATTAAATCAGTTATGGCAGAATTTATGCTGAAATGTTGGCAGAATTTGTGACACCCTGACCCGTAACGATAAAAATACAGCGGAATTTAAAATTTTCTTTCAAATGGAAGGAGTTTCAAAATACATTTCATAAAATGTTTACAAAATAAATACATGATCATTCAAATGATATACAAAATGCAAAACAATCATTCCTATGATCATGTCCCAAATGATAACAAAAACATCATCCTTCCAATCTTCGTATGCATATGACCTCTGACCACAGTCAACGTCCTGGTATGTCGCTCTTATCTGCATCACATGAAAATAACTGAAATGAGAATAAATCTCAGCAAGTGGAACTCTACATAGCAATGATACATAGTATACTCTGTAAAACATGACTTGAAATCATAAATACCATCAACTCTGAAACATGAATACTGTAGCAATAACTGTAGCAATAACATAGCAATAGATAGCAATACGATGGTATTTCTCTTTTCTCTGGTTGGATTGATATCAATAGTATCTCTGACTGTGGTTACAAATATCCCATCGATATAAATCGATAACTGTGAGGGATAAAAGCCTATGGTTGTTGATCAACTAATTGCATGCAATGCTCTGACTATGATTCAATCAATCCAATAAAAACATTTGAATTCTCAATAGCATTTAAACAATCACTCTGGAAACTATATCTTTTCTCTTGTATTTCCTTTTTCAATAAATGAGACATACAATGCCTCCAATAGATAATCAATGGAATCAATACATAACAATGGATAAATTGAAGGGAATAACACTTTGAAACCTTTGAAATACAATACATATAACATCATGTGAGCAAAGGGATGAAATTCCACTTACAAACCAATAGAACACCTCCAACTAAACTCATGGTACACCACCTACAACAATAATCCATAAATAACACCAAAATCAACTCTATATCCAAAAATACAAGTCAAATAATCCATTAAACCAACCAATACGTCAACCTATAGCATCTCATTACCAAAAACCATGATAGAACTCAACCAAAAACTTACCTAAGCTTCCTAGCACCAAGGAGAACCTCGATCTCAAGTCGAAAATCAAACTAGATCCACGAATCGAAGATAGGAAGCAAAAGAAAATGGAGAAAACCCTTGGAAGAAGAGAGAAATCTCGAAAATGAGGGAAAGATAAGGATAAGGTATGGCCAACAACTCCAAAAAGTAACTTAAAAACTCGCCCATACCTTGACCGCGGGTGCGTTGCCACAAGCACTGCGGGTGCGCTAAGCTCACGGCAATCCAAACAATTCCTGAACCACGAACACCGCGGGTGCGGTCCTTGCACTACCGCGGGTGCGGTGATGCTACGGCCTCCCAAATCCAAAATCATGAACAGTACATCACGGGGGCGCACTCCTCTAAGGGCGCGGGTGCACTCTTGCTACGGCAATGAACAAAACCAACGCAACTAAAATCGACCCGAACCTCTGAAACGAACAATCAACAACAACTAACACCTCAAGACAATAATAACCAATAATACTATGGCCCAAAACACAACTCTAAACATCTAATCACATAACCCAAATAACAAACGAAACTTAAATCGTACCGTACACCGGGCTCGGCTATTACAATCTCCCCTCCTTAGAGGAATTTCGTCCGCGAAATTGACGTCACTGCACGAACAACTCAGGATACTTCTCTCTCATCTCATCCTCTGGTTCCCACGTAGCCTCTTCGATCAAATGGTTCCTCCAAAGGACTTTAACAATGCCGATCTCTTTGTTCCTCAAAACTCTAACTGTGCGATTCAGAATCTGAATCGGAATCTCTTGGTACGTCAAACTCGGCGTCAAGTCCAATGGTTCGTGGTGAAGAACATGGGAAGGATTCGCAACATACTTCCTGAGCATCGATACGTGAAACACATTGTGAACTTTGTCAAGATCAGGCGGTAGGGCTAATCTGTAGGCTCGATCACCAACTCTGTCCAAAATCTCAAATGGACCAAAAAACCTCGGACTCAACTTGCCCTTCTTGCCAAATCTCATCACACCCTTGAGAGGTGCAATCTTCAGAAACACGTGATCGCCAACCTCGAACTGCAAGGGCCTACGACGAACATCTGCATAGCTCTTCTGTCTCGATTGCGCAGTCTTCATCCTCTCTCTGATCACAGCAACAACATCGGCCGTCTGCTGGACCAACTCTGGTCCCAACATCTTCCTCTCACCAACCTCATCCCAATACAAGGGCGATCTGCACTTCCTGCCATAAAGTGCCTCATACGGTGCCATGCCAATCGTCGCCTGGTAGCTATTGTTGTACGTAAACTCCACAAGTGGCAATTTAGAATCCCAGCTACCAGAATAATCAATAGTACAAGCTCTGAGCATATCCTCAAGAATCTGAATGACTCTCTCTGACTGACCGTCGCTCTGAGGGTGATAAGCTGTAATGAACGCTAACCGTGATCCCATAGCTCTGTGCACACTCTTCCAAAACTCGGAGGTAAATCTAGGATCACGATCAGACACGATCGACACAGGGACACCATGAAGTCTAACAATCTCTGCAATATAATCCTCGGCATACTGATTCATGGAGTACGTCGTCTTGACTGGAAGAAAGTGCGCTGACTTGGTCAACCGATCAACAATGACCCAAATGGAATTTTAACCTTTCTGCTCTCTGGGAAGACCAGTCACGAAATCCATCGTAATGTGCTCCCACTTCCACTGAGGAATCGGCAAAGATAGCAATGTCCCAGCAGGTCTCTGATGCTCAATCTTCACCTGCTGACAAGTAAGGCACTGAGAAATAAACAAAGCAATATCTTTCTTCATACCTGGCCACCAGTAGAGTCGACGAAGATCCTGATACATCTTCGTACTGCCTGGATGAATAGAATCTGGCGCGGTATGAGCCTCTGTCAGAATGTCTCGTCGAATATCATCGCCAATAGGAACACAAATACGGCCTCTGAAAGTCACCAAACCATCACCATTCGAACCAAACTCTGAGTTACCCCTCTCTTCAGCTCTAGCTCTCAACTCTGACAACTGCAAATCAGTCGCCTGCTCTCTACGGATCCTGTCCGTCAAAGTAGTCCGAATGACCAACGCTGAAAGACGAGCAATGGTTCCCGGAACTACCAAAGAAATATCCTCTCGCTGCAAATCCATCAACAATGGCCTCTGAATCAAAGAACTCAAAGAAGCACTCGATTTGCGACTCAACGCATCAGCCACAACGTTCACCTTCCCTGGGTGGTAACTGATAGTCACATCAAAATCTTTGACAAGCTCTAACCACCTCCTCTGTCGCATATTGAGCTCTTTCTGAGAGAACAGATACTTCAAACTCTTGTGGTCTGTGAAGATCTCACACTTTTCGCCATACAAGTAATGTCTCCAAATCTTCAGGGCGAAAACCACAGCTGCTAGCTCCAAATCGTGCGTCGGATAATTCCTCTCGTAACAACTGAAGAACCACTCTGAGATGCTCTGCATGAAGCTCTCTGGTCTTGGAATAGATCAAGATATCGTCGATAAAGACAATGACGAAGCTATCCAGATAAGGCTTGAACACACGGTTCATCAGATCCATAAAGACTGAAGAGGCATTGGTCAGACCAAAAGACATAACCATAAACTCATAGTGACCGTACCTGGTCCGGAACGCTGTCTTAGGGATATCGGACTCCCTAACCTTCAACTGATAGTAGCCAGACCGAAGATCAATCTTCGAAAAGACAGTGGCACCATGGAGCTGGTCAAATAGGTCGTCAATCCGTGGCAACGGATACTTGTTCTTGACAGTCACTTTGTTAAGCTCCCTGTAGTCGATACACAGACGCAAAGAACCATCCTTCTTCTTGACAAACAGAACTGGAGCTCCCCAAGGCGAAGAACTCGGTCGAATGAAACCCTTGTCCACTAGATCCTGCAATTGCGCCTTCAACTCCTTCATCTCGGTAGGGGCCATCCTGTACGGAGCCTTAGAAATAGGAACCGTACCTGGAGCTAAATCGATCGAAAACTCAACATCCCTATCTGGCGGCAAACCCGGAACATCATCCTCAAACACATCAGCAAACTCCCTCACAACATCGATATCATCAATATTCAACTTAATCAGTCTATCCACATCCACAATAGAAGCCATAAACACATCACAACCTCAACACATCAACTTCTCAGCCTCAAGACAAGAAATAAAAGGAAGGACCAGCGAAGTACCTGAGCTGGCGAGAACTCCTCCCTGGCCATCATCTGCAAAAGTCACCTTCTTAGCAACACAATCGATAACTGCACGGTAAGTCGAAAGCCAATCCATGCCAAGAATAACATCAAAGGCAACCATAGGGATAACAATCAAATCAGCGAAGACAACTCGCTCCTCAATACGAACAGGGCACGCAAACACAATCGATGTCGGGCACAACACGTCCCCCGAAGGCAAAACAACACTAAGCTGGAGGGGAAGAACAGAAGGAACTATACCCAAAGATCTCAAAAACAATTCAGACATAAAAGAATGAGTAGCACCAGTATCTATCAAAGTCGTAGCTACTCTGCCTGAAATCAAAATAGTACTAGAGATCAATGAAGAATCATGATTAATACCTTCCTTGGTCATCGTAAAGATACGACCCTGCACCTTTCCTTGGCTAGCTCCTCGTGGACAATCTCTGGCAACGTGGCCTGCCGTGCCACAACGATAGCAAGAATGAGTGCCGAATCTGCACTCTCCTCGATGATGCTTGCCACACTTAGGACACAGTGGCTTCTCGGGATCAACTGGAACTGACGGTGGTCTAGGACTCGACTCCATCTTGCCCTTGCGAATTCCGGTGGATCCATTCTCTTGAAAGCAGAAAAGACGGCATCAGTGCCAACAGCCTGAGCAACTGGAACTCTACCTTGGCCTCTACCTTGTCCTGTTCCTTGCAATCGAAGCAGCTGCTGAATCTGCTCACTATGGACCTTGGCCTGCTCCTTAAGCAACTTGCCGAACTCATCGACAACTCTAGAGGAAGAACTGTCCTCACCCTCTACTGCTTTCCTATTAGGTGGCATACTCTACAATTGCTCACAAGACACCAATCAATAGATAACAACGAATAAATAGATGCAAAGAAAACATACCCGGACAGTTGAAAGTAGACGAAGTCATATGCATTGGTCCGAAGAACACCGCTCTGATACCACTAAATGTGACACCCTGACCCGTAACGATAAAAATACAGCGGAATTTAAAATTTTCTTTCAAATGGAAGGAGTTTCAAAATACATTTCATAAAATGTTTACAAAATAAATACATGATCATTCAAATGATATACAAAATGCAAAACAATCATTCCTATGATCATGTCCCAAATGATAACAAAAACATCATCCTTCCAATCTTCGTATGCATATGACCTCTGACCACAGTCAACATCCTGGTCTGTCGCTCTTATCTGCATCACATGAAAATAACTGAAATGAGAATAAATCTCAGCAAGTGGAACTCTACATAGCAATGATACATAGTATACTCTGTAAAACATGACTTGAAATCATAAATACCATCAACTCTGAAACATGAATACTGTAGCAATAACATAGCAATAGATAGCAATACGATGATATTTTTCTTTTCTCTGGTTGGATTGATATCAATAGTATCTCTGACTGTGGTTGCAAATATCCCATCGATAACTGTGAGGGATAAAAGCCTATGGTTGTTGATCAACTAATTGCATGCAATGCTCTGACTATGATTCAATCAATCCAATAAAAACATTTTAATTCTCAATAGCATTTAAACAATCACTTTGGAAACTATATCTTTTCTCTTGTATTCCCTTTTTCAATAAATGAGACATACAATGCCTCCAATAGATAATCAATGGAATCAATACATAACAATGGATCAATTGAAGGGAATAACACTTTGAAACCTTTGAAATACAATACATATAACATAATGTGAGCAAAGGGATGAAATTCCCCTTACAAACCAATAGAACACCTCCAACTAAACTCTTGGTACACCACCTACAACAATAATTCATAAATAACACCAAAATCAACTCTATATCCAAAAATACAAGTCAAATAATCCATTAAACCAACCAATACGTCAACCTATAGCATCTCATTACCAAAAACCATGATAGAACTCAACCAAAAACTTACCTAAGCTTCCTAGCACCAAGGAGAACCTCGATCTCAAGTCGAAAATCAAACTAGATCCACGAATCGAAGATAGGAAGCAAAAGAAAATGGAGAAAACCCTTGGAAGAAGAGAGAAATCTCGAAAATGAGGGAAAGATAAGGATAAGGTATGGCCAACAACTCCAAAAAGTAACTTAAAAACTCGCCCATACCTTGACCGCGGGTGCGCTGCCACAAGCACCGCGGGTGCGCTAAGCTCACGGCAATCCAAACAATTCCTGAACCACGAACACCGCGGGTGCGGCACTGTAAGCACCGCGGGTGCGGTCCTTGCACTACCGCGGGTGCGGTGATGCTACGGCCTCCCAAATCCAAAATCATGAACAGTACACCGCGGGGGCACTCCTCTAAGAGCGCGGGTGCACTCTTGCTACGGCAATGAACAAAACAAACGCAACTAAAATCGATCCGAAACTCTGAAACGAACAATCAACAACAACTAACACCTCAAGACAATAATAACCAATAATACTATGGTCCAAAACACAACTCTAAACATCTAATCACATAACCCAAATAGCAAACGAAACTTAAATCGTACCGTACACCGGGCTCGGCTATTACAGAATTGATACTGAAATGTCTGAATCGCCAATAAATGAAGATAGAAAGATAAAGATCAGAAGATTTGTTACAGAATTTGTATATCCTTGATTAGACATGGAGAGTATATTCGATGAATTTCGTAATGAGATTACTGCAATACTTTCCAGATTGTGATATGATATGATTGTGATTGACAGATTGTTCAATCTATATCTATTTGTTTGTACAAGATGATGTACAAACATGATCAAATGACAAAGATCAATGTCAGAAAAATGGTCAGATTGACCAGAATATTGAAATAGATTATATCAAATTGTGATTTTGAATGATTTTATACTGATGGCAGAATATACCATAAGCTTTCTCATGTCTTATCCACTGACTGACAGATAGCCAGAGTGTACTAACCAGATATTAGAAGATATTTGTGGAGTTGTAGTGCTGGATGTTAGCACTAGTAGACATGATCTAGCGTCAATATATGAACTATTTTATAGTGATAGCTATCAAATGAGTATTGAGATAGCTACAGATGAGACATTGTACTGTAAGTACTACATATTTCTTTAGTATAAGAATAATATCTCAGAGATACCTGAGATAGGATCTGAAACGGTCAGAGATATGACAAAGAAAATGAAGCTGATTCAGAAAAGAATGAAAATAGCTCAGAATAGACAAATGAAATATGTCAACATCAGATGATGACTGTTGATAATTGAAGCCAAAGATCGAGTATATCCTTGACTGGGATAAACAGATTTGATAACCGCTAATGGTATTGATTTTTTATGAGCTGTGGATTGGTATATACGGATGTTGTATAACCAGTATTGTCAGATTGATTCTGTTAGAGTTATTTTAAGGGGTATTACGATGTTATACTTCTTGAATTCTTATTCCAGATTGGAATCAGAGATCCGTAAAAGAAAATATTTCAGAACGAAGATTATTCTGTTGTTGATAACACAGTAAGGTTGTCAGTAGGCCAATGAGACTATCTGAAAGACAGAATCTGATATGAGATTGAAATTTCAGAATTGATTCATTGAGATAAGTTCTTTGATTTACCTCTTGTATACGTTTCATGTTGATATCTGACTTGATTACATGTGATTATGAGGACGAAATCGTATCTTAGAGGGGGAGAAATGTAAGGCCCGAGATAATAAAGAGGATATTATTTTAATCCGAGAGTATGTAATTGGAAACTTTTGGAGTGTGGAATTATATTCCAAGATGTTTGCAATTATTTAGGATTGAAATGTAATTATTTAGGATTGAAATTGAATTAAAAGATTAAGCGGGGCCGATTTGCAAATAATGAAAAGTTGAGGGATTAAAGTGCAATTAGCACTTGAGTGGGACACTTGTCATGCATTGAATATATAAAAATCTCATTTCTCATTCAAAGACTCCAGCAAGAACGAACGAACTCCATAGCTATTCTCTCAAATTTCTTCAAAGCCTAGAAATTTATTGTGCAAGATCCGATTATCAGAATTTTGATCCGAACACGGTTATGTGATTCTCTTGTCAACAGCTACAATTGGACGTAAGTTTTATTGAGTTCTGTTATCATTTGAAAAGATGATGTTGTAGGAATTTGATATAATGCATATATGATGTTCTTGACATGTTAGACATCGTAGAACCGAAGTCAGATCAGGAAAGAGATTGATTCTGGAATTGTTATGATTTTTCAGATTATATTAATTGAAATTTAATAGATTTGGATTATAGACTGATTACAAATTGTATCGAATATGGGTTATGATTTGTAGTTAATATCTGGTGATATGGTATTGACGGGAATACTGAGATTGTGCGTTATGCCGCTGATTTGAGTTAATTCAGATTAATCAGATTCAGAGTTGAATTGAGAATGGAATATTGATATTATGATTCTCGATATATCGTTTCAGATTTACAGAGACAGTCTTGAGTTCAGAACTGATATTGATATTGTGCCTGTTTTATATTGTCATTTCCAGATTGGGTATGGACAGAGTTGAAGGTGAGACTTTATCTTCGTCACATCGCGAAGAGAAATGTATAAATAAATGTTGATTCGGGATTGCACAATTCGAGTTAGGTTTGACTTGAGTTTCCCTAAATCACATACTTTATTTTATTGCATTGATATTTGCAGATTATCAGATTGATATGTTTAGTCTATTGAATGATAGAAAAACCAGAGTTGAGTTTAGGACAGATCAGCCTAGCTAGGGTAGAAACGCCAAGTCTTTGTCAGAACTGCTAAGACCCTAGACTTGTGGTATATCGATGAGCTTAGATGTAGATCGACTTCTATTGTAGACACTTGATATAGCATGCCCAAGTCTAAGTCTTTGTCAGAACTGCTAAGACCCTAGACTTACGGTGTATCGATGAACTTAGATGTAGATCGACGTCTATTGTAGACACTCGATACAGCATATCAAAGTCTAAATTAGATCGTGATCCCTAGATTAGAAATAAGATAAGATCAGATAATGTGTCATTGATTCATGTAGTCAGATTAGATACATGTTTTGATATTTGGTTATGCTTTTATATATGTTTTATATGATTGCATGTATACATTGTTTATACTGGTATATTTATATCTCACCGGAGTTATCCGGCTGTTGTCTTGTCTGTATGTGTGCATGGCAACAGGTGGGACAGGTTCAGGATCACAGAGATGAAGAAAGATCGAGATTAGAGTGGAGACTACGGACTTGGACTAGAGATAGGGTTGAACACTTGATAGTTAGTTTTTGAACCTGATATGTAAATGATTGTATGTTGTATCAGATTTATACTTTTATACTGATATGTATAGGAGTTTGATTCCATTACCTTCCGTATTTAAAAAAAAAATTAAATTTAGACCCTGTTTAGTTCAATTGATTAAATTAGTCCCAATGATGATTAAGAATATGATTAGCGTCCGGGTCCCCACAATTTATGGTCTAAAGCAGGCATCTAGGAGTTGGAACCTCAGATTCGATAGTACAATCAAAGAATTTGGTTTTGCTAAGAATCCTGAGGAACCCTGTGTGTATAAGAAGGTCAGTGGTAGTGCTGTGACATTCCTGGTGATGTATGTTGATGACATTCTACTCATTGGGAATGATGTAGGAATGTTGCAATCAACTAAGATATGGTTAGCGAGTAAGTTCTCGATGCAGGACTTGGGTTAAGCATCTTTTGTATTGGGAATACAAATCTATAGAGATAGATCAAAAAGATTGCTTGGTCTCACCCAGTCCATATACATTGATACCATCGTGAAACGGTTCTCGAAGGATGAGTCCAAGAGAGGACATCTACCAATGTGTCATGACGTGTCCCTATCCAAGTCTATATCTCCCAAGACTGATGCAGAGATAGCGGCGATGACAAGCATTCCTCATGCATCTGCGATTGGTAGCATCATGTATGGGATGATAACTACACGTCCTGACGTGGCTTTTTGTAGTAGCCCGAATTCCAAATTGGGTAATTAATGGAGTAATGGTGATTAAGAAGGTTTAAGGTGTAATTTTGGCTATGGTCATGATCGGACGGACCGAAGAGGGTTCGGAAGCACCGAAGAGTTCGGACGATCCGAAGTGTAGTTCGGTGAATCCGATCATAGGTGTCAAGTGTTGATCGACACGTCATTTTCCATGCATGTTCGGACGGTCCGAAGTGTATGATCGGAGGATCCGATCATGAGCTGTCAAGAGCCAATGAACACGTAGCGTTCGGACGTTCCGAAGTGTTGTTCGGAGGATCCGAACATGGCCTATAAATAGTGCTCGGATTTCTCATTTGTGACTTGCCAATTCATGATTTTGCCTCATAGTTGAGAGGATTTGGAAGGTTTCTAGGGTTAGTTGTTGGTCGAGCGATAGCCAAGAGCTGCCAGGAGTAGTGGCGTAGCGGCGCCTGAGTTTCAAGGCAATCGACATCAAAGGGCTGTCGACGGACGAAGGTAAACCCTAAACCTTTGGTAGTACTAGGGAGTACTGGTTTTGCTAGTCGAGCATGGTAGTATTGATTGAGTATGCTTTTGATGCGTAGGCTTGTGCTAGACCTGATTAGCGGTGTTGCGTAAGGCTAGGCTTGCTGTGATAGAGGTACGAAAGTACTATCCGAGATATCCTGGTTGAGTATACATTCATATATGTGTTGCATGAGTATTTGCTGCATTGTTATATGTCATATGATGCATGCTATTATGTCACGAGTTATGATGCATATTGCATATCATGTTGAGCCGTATCTCCTTCGAGATAGCCTTTACTGTTGAGCTGTATCTCTTTCGAGATAAGCTATATCTTGGGGCCGCTCAGCCCTGTCTTGTGGACGCATGGACACCGAGAGTACACAGTGGCCGACGGGTCGGGAGGGCTTCGGTGGTCCGGGACATTTTAGGTCCACGTCTGTCTTGTAGTGGATGCAGTGACCCAGAGGTTGGACCGCGCGGCACTATCCACTTGGCGCCTCTAGACTGAGCATTTTGAGATCCTTTGTGATTCCTGTTTCTTGACTACCCTGGTATCATATCATAGCATGTGCATTTCATATAGGTTTGTATACTCATACTTTTGTACTGGGCGTTCTTATCGCTCACGTCCTCGGTTTTGTTTATTCTTGGACACCCCATTCCCACGGGGCAGGCCTCAGGTTGGATGGCTCAGGAGGAGCAGGAAGAGGACGTTGAGTAGCTGGTTGGTTTAGTTTTCAGTGTTTTCCATTTGATTCGATATGGTTGTACTGGATTTTTCATTTTGAGTTAGTCTAGACTTCGATTTCGATTGGGTTGTATAACTATTGTTGTTGGCCATATTTCCGCTGTTATCTCTGATTATAATTAATTAGGTTAATTGCATGCTTAGTTTTTGATTAGTAGGTGATTCTGGAACGGGTCACTACATTTATGGTATCAGAGCATGCGTATGATTTTGGGATATAGATTCTGTTTTGGGATTTCCGTTGACCATTTTACCATTTTCCCTATTCTATCTTGTAGCGATGGCTGACCATTTTGATGACGGGAGTAGTCAGGGGAGTGTAGGTCGATGGGGTGACCAGGACGATCATAGACGTCATCGTGAGCATCGTCATCGTCGGGATGGTCCTAGGCGTTTCGATATGCATCGTTTCATGCAGATGGGGCCTAAGCCTTTAGTTGGCGGTGAGACTCCCGATGATGCGGAGGATTGGTTAGAACGCATGGAGAGTTGTTTCCGCGCATTCCAGTGCACCGATGAGCAGAAGATGGAGACCCTTAGTTTTCTTCTCGAGGGCCGTGCTCGCAGGTGGTGGCGATCAACTTCTGCGCCGATAGTTCAGTCGCAGGGTAGAGCGACTTGGGTCGATTTCCGTGCAGCGTTCATGCAGCTGTACTTTCCTCCAGCCCTTCGCCAGGCCAAGACGATTGAGCTCCTGAACCTTAAGCAGGGGAGTATGTCTGTTGATGAGTATCAGCAGAAATTCTTTGAGTTGTTACCCTTCGCTCCTCATATCAGTGGCAGTTCTGAGGCCAAGTATGATCATTTCCTCCAGGGCCTTAATCAGGAGATCTTTGATCGAGTCACTGTCTGTGATAATCCTACTTCTTATGATGGGTTAGTGAACCGGTGTCGCCAGGCAGAGATCAGTCTCCAGCGTGGTAGGGCTATTCTTTCTTCTTCTAGACCTCCGAGTACTTTGAGGCCTCGATCTCAGTCATTCAAGAAATCTGGTTCATCTTCTTCTGGATCTGGATCTAGATCTAGTGGTGTTTTCCGCTTTGGTAAGAAGAAGGAGTCTTGTGCGCATTGTGGGAAGAACCATCCATCGGAGCAATGCCGAGTAGCCGCAGGAGCTTGTTATCAGTGCGGAGAGATGGGGCATATTAAGAAGAATTGTCCTCAGTTGCGAGGTGGAGCAGGATCCGGTTCTGGATCTCAGACGACTGTTCAGCAGAGGAGGCAGGGTCAGGCAGTGGGTAGTTCGAATCTTCGACCTCGTGCCCAAGGTCAGGTTTTTGCGCTGAACCAGGATCAGGCTGCAGATGAGACGGAGAGAGTCATAGCAGGTACTTTTCATTTATGCGGTATTCCTGCTTTTGTTCTTATTGATACAGGAGCCTCTCATTCCTTCATTTATGCACGATTTGTTAAGCGTCATAGGTTACCCTATGTTTCTCTAGACGTCATTCTTTCTGTTTCTACTCCGATGGGTCATTCGGTGTTAGCGAAGCGTCTAGTGATGGGTTGTCCCTTAGATTTTGAGGGTAACGAGTTGACTGCAAATCTTATGATCCTAGAGATGGAAGATTTTGATTGTATCTTGGGTATAGACTTATTGACTACCTACCGAGCTACTGTGGATTGTTACCAGAAGCTTGTTCAGTTTCGTACGACTGAAAGCTCTAGTTGGTTTTTCTATGGTGAGGGAGCGCGACCTCCGATGCCAGTGGTATCTGCTCTGAAAGCCTGTCGTGCTTTAGAGTCGGGCGGGGAAGGCTACCTCATCTATGCGATTGATTCATCCACAGGTAGTGTTGGTCTAGAGGATATTCCAGTGGTTTGTGAATTTCCTGATGTTTTCCCAGATGAGATTCCTGGTTTTCCTCCGGTTAGAGAGGTGGAATTTGGCATAGATTTAATGCCAGAGACTGCACCGATTTCTCGTGCCCCCTATCGTCTTGCTCCGTCAGAGATGAGAGAGCTGAAGCAGCAATTGCAGGATCTTCTTGATAAGGGTTATATTCGCCCGAGTGTTTCGCCTTGGGGAGCTCCAGTCTTGTTTGTCAAGAAGAAGGATGGATCGATGCGGTTGTGCATTGATTATCGCCAGCTGAATCGGGTGACGATCAAAAACAAGTACCCTTTACCCCGTATTGATGACTTGTTCGATCAGCTTCAGGGTACTTCTGTTTACTCCAAGATCGACTTGCGATCGGGTTATCATCAGATGAGAGTCAGAGATGATGATATTTCCAAGACTGCATTTCGTACTCGTTATGGGCATTACGAGTTTCTAGTTATGCCATTCGGATTGACGAATGCGCCAGCGGTGTTCATGGATCTGATGAACCGAGTCTTCCGAGATTTTCTGGATCAGTTTGTGGTGGTTTTCATTGACGATATCTTGATCTATTCCCACAGTGTGGAAGAGCATGCCCAACACTTGAGGATTGTGTTGCAGATTCTTCGCGAGAAGCAATTGTATGCTAAGCTGAGTAAGTGCGAGTTCTGGATTGATCGTGTGGTATTCCTTGGTCATGTGATTTCCAAGGAAGGAGTTTCTGTGGATCCCAGCAAGATTGAAGCAGTGCTGAATTGGTCACGTCCGACGACGGTGGCTGAGATCCGTAGTTTTCTAGGTCTGGCAGGGTATTATCGTCGCTTCATCGTGAATTTCTCTCAGATAGCCAGACCATTGACGCAACTTACTCGGAGGGATGTTCCATTTGAGTGGTCATCCGAGTGCGAAGATAGTTTCAGAGAGCTTCGTCGACTTCTGACTTCCGCACCTGTTTTGGTGTTACCGTCAGGATCTGATGGTTTCAGTGTTTACACCGATGCCTCCACTCAAGGCTTAGGGTGTGTGTTGACGCAAAACGGTCATGTGATTGCTTATGCTTCCAGACAGCTGAAATCTCACGAGGAGAAGTATCCCACTCATGATCTGGAATTGGCAGCTATTGTGTTTGCGCTGAAGATTTGGCGTCATTATTTGTACGGTGTTCAGTTTGAAATCTTTACTGATCATAAGAGTCTGAAATATCTGTTCACTCAGGCTGAGTTGAACATGAGGCAACGTCGTTGGATGGATTTGCTGAAGGATTATGATTGCGAGATCAAGTACCATCCAGGCTCTGCGAATCTCGCAGCCGATGCTCTTAGTCGTAAGGTGAGAGCCTCTGCACTTCAGACTTGTGCTATGACTAGTGCCATCCAGGATAGTTGCTCGTTGGGGTTTAACTTCAAGCATCGGAAAGGTATGGAGAGCATTCGTGTTGCTACCATTTTATCTGAGCCCAATTTGTTCACTCGGATTCGAGAAGCTCAGATGTCTGATCTCAAGACTCAGAGATTAGCTCGGTTAGTTGGTGGTGATAGCAATTTCCATTATCAGTCCAATGGTCTTCTGTGCTTATCTAATCGGGTTGTAGTACCAGAGGATGACACTTTGAGGGACGAGATATTGTCTCAGGCGCATCGAAGCAAGTTAAGTGTTCATCCAGGAAGCAACAAGATGTATAGAGACTTGAGGATGCGGTTTTGGTGGAAAGGGATGAAGCGCAGCGTGTATCAGTTTGTCTCCAAGTGTCTAGTTTGCCAGCAGGTTAAGGCAGAGCACCGTCGACCGGGAGGATTGTTGTTGAACTTACCTATTCCAGAATGGAAGTGGGAGCATATTACGATGGATTTCATTACTCACTTGCCATTATCTTCGAGGAACAGCGATGCTATCTGGGTAGTGGTGGATCGACTCACCAAGTCTGCTCATTTTCTGCCGTATAATCGTGATTTCACTTTCGATCGTATGGCTCGATTGTACATTCAGGAGATTGTATGTTTGCATGGAGTGCCTGTCAGTATTGTTAGTGACAGAGATCCTCGTTTTACCTCACGGTTTTGGAGTAGTTTCCAGTCAGCTTTGGGTACTACACTGAGTCTGAGTACTGCTTATCATCCGGAGACTGACGGTCAATCAGAGAGGACTATCCGTACGCTTGAGGATATGTTGCGAGCCTGTGTTATGGATTTCGGACCCGCTTGGCAGGATCATTTGCCTTTGATTGAGTTCGCGTACAACAACAGCTATCATCGTAGTATTGGTATGGCACCATTTGAGGCGTTGTACGGGCGACGTTGTCGTACTCCATTATTCTGGGATGAAGTCGGGGAACGACAGGTAGAGGGACCGGAGTTAGTCCAGCAGGCTATAGATAAGGTTGCAGTAATCAAGAAGCGGATTAAGACTGCTCAGGATCGACAGGCTAGTTATGCGAACACAAAGCGTCGACCTCTTCATTTTCAGCCAGGTGAGAAGGTGTTTCTCCGAGTTTCGCCTTTTCGCAGGATTTTGAGATTTGGTCTCAAGGGTAAGCTGTCTCCGAGATTTATTGGTCCATTCGAGATACTGGAATGTGTGGGAGATTTAGCTTACAGACTTGCGTTGCCGCCGTACCTATCAAGTATTCATGATGTGTTCCACGTATCCTTGTTGAGACGTTATGTAGCAGATGAGTCGCACATCTTACATCCATCTGAAGTTCAACTTGATACGGATTTGTCTTACGTGGAGCGACCAGTTCAGATTCTAGATCGCAAAGATAAGGTGTTGCGGAATAAGATCATTCCTCTTGTCTTAGTGCAGTGGCAGCGTCGAGGCACTGAAGAAGCCACTTGGGAGTTAGAGAGTCGTATGCGTTCGGAGCATCCAGAGCTCTTTTGAGTTGTGCTTTGTATAAGTTTGTGTTTTCAGTTGTAATCATAGTATCAGTTGTATTCAACAACAATTGAGATGTATTAATGATGTTGTTATTTCGTTTTGTTCATTCTCTAAGCCTGATTTCGAGGACGAAATCTTTTAAGGGGGGGAGAATGTAGTAGCCCGAATTCCAAATTGGGTAATTAACGGAGTAATGGTGATTAAGAAGGTTTAAGGTGTAATTTTGGCTATGGTCATGATCGGACGGACCGAAGAGGGTTCGGAAGCACCGAAGAGTTCGGACGATCCGAAGTGTAGTTCGGTGAATCCGATCATAGGTGTCAAGTGTTGATCGACACGTCATTTTCCATGCATGTTCGGACGGTCCGAAGTGTATGATCGGAGGATCCGATCATGAGCTGTCAAGAGCCAATGAACACGTAGCGTTCGGACGTTCCGAAGTGTTGTTCGGAGGATCCGAACATGGCCTATAAATAGTGCTCGGATTTCTCATTTGTGACTTGCCAATTCATGATTTTGCCTCATAGTTGAGAGGATTTGGAAGGTTTCTAGGGTTAGTTGTTGGTCGAGCGATAGCCAAGAGCTGCCAGGAGTAGTGGCGTAGCGGCGCCTGAGTTTCAAGGCAATCGACATCAAAGGGCTGTCGACGGACGAAGGTAAACCCTAAACCTTTGGTAGTACTAGGGAGTACTGGTTTTGCTAGTCGAGCATGGTAGTATTGATTGAGTATGCTTTTGATGCGTATGCTTGTGCTAGACCTGATTAGCGGTGTTGCGTAAGGCTAGGCTTGCTGTGATAGAGGTACGAAAGTACTATCCGAGATATCCTGGTTGAGTATACATTCATATATGTGTTGCATGAGTATTTGCTGCATTGTTATATGTCATATGATGCATGCTATTATGTCACGAGTTATGATGCATATTGCATATCATGTTGAGCCGTATCTCCTTCGAGATAGCCTTTACTGTTGAGCTGTATCTCTTTCGAGATAAGCTATATCTTGGGGCCGCTCAGCCCTGTCTTGTGGACGCATGGACACCGAGAGTACACAGTGGCCGACGGGTCGGGAGGGCTTCGGTGGTCCGGGACATTTTAGGTCCACGTCTGTCTTGTAGTGGATGCAGTGACCCAGAGGTTGGACCGCGCGGCACTATCCACTTGGCGCCTCTAGACTGAGCATTTTGAGATCCTTTGTGATTCCTGTTTCTTGACTACCCTGGTATCATATCATAGCATGTGCATTTCATATAGGTTTGTATACTCATACTTTTGTACTGGGCGTTCTTATCGCTCACGTCCTCGGTTTTGTTTATTCTTGGACACCCCATTCCCACGGGGCAGGCCTCAGGTTGGATGGCTCAGGAGGAGCAGGAGGAGGACGTTGAGTAGCTGGTTGGTTTAGTTTTCAGTGTTTTCCATTTGATTCGATATGGTTGTACTGGATTTTTCATTTTGAGTTAGTCTAGACTTCGATTTCGATTGGGTTGTATAACTATTGTTGTTGGCCATATTTCCGCTGTTATCTCTGATTATAATTAATTAGGTTAATTGCATGCTTAGTTTTTGATTAGTAGGTGATTCTGGAACGGGTCACTACACTTTTGCACTAAGTGTAGTGAGTAGATATCAATCCAACCCTGGTCTTCCACACTGGAAAGCTGTGAAAGACATCCTCAAGTATTTGAGAAGGACCAATAAGTTGTTCTTGGTCAATAGGGGTGGAGAACTGAAATTAGAAGGCTATACCGACTCTTGCTTCCAAAGCAATATCGATGACCCGAAGTCAACCTCTGGGTTCATATTCATGCTCAATGGTGTTGCTGTCTCTTGGAAGAGTTCCAAGCAAGACAGTACTGTGGATTCCACCACTGAG
Organism: Primulina eburnea; assembly: GCF_022965805.1. Classification (NCBI taxonomy): domain Eukaryota; kingdom Viridiplantae; phylum Streptophyta; class Magnoliopsida; order Lamiales; family Gesneriaceae; genus Primulina; species Primulina eburnea. The sequence continues at coordinate 16,559,448 of NC_133111.1, read as the reverse complement.
GCAGAATATATTGCTGCATCAGCTGCAGCAAAGGAGGCTGTTTGGATAAGGAATTTCTTCCAAGAGTTGGGCGTCATTCCTAATGAAGTTGCTCCAGTCCCGGTGTTTTGTGACAACACGGGAGCCATTGCTCAAGCAAAGGAGCCGAGGTCTCATCAGAAGTCCAAACACGTATTGAGAAAGTACCACATCTTTAGAGAGATCGTGGAGAGAGGAGATGTCACGATTGACAAAGTCGGCTCCGTAAATAATGTTGATGATCCGCTAACTAAGCCTTTACCTAGACCATTATTCGAGAAGCATCGCGAATCGATGGGTTTGAAGCATATGGGTAGTTGGATCTAGTGCAAGTGGGAGATTGTTAGAGTAGGTGCACGTCGAGCCAAGTGTTGGCCGAGTGTTCACAGTGAAACTCTATGTATAAACAGTCTAATAATATTTGATTTTATCATTTTGGCACTTCTTTATCTGTATACCCATGCTAGTTGAATAGATAAAGTCCTTGAATGTACAAATAGTAGAAAGAATATGAGATGCTCATTTGATGAGTATCATGAAACTCATATTTGGAATACTATATATTCTAAACAGTTCCTAGTCGATTCAGCCGCCGCTAAGAAGGATATAGGCCGCTCGAGTTCGAGACTAGTATCTGCGATGTGAGTACCATGTTTCATTGATAGGGGACATTGTGATGTCCGAACATTCAAATAGGTGCTCCTTGTAGAGTGCACTGAACAACCCTCCATAAAAGGACTTTCCAAGTAGTTCTCACTTATCGAGTGGAAAAGTCCTAGTTTATGGTTGTACACCATTAGTCCTTATGACTCGGGACAACATTGAGACTCTATGTGCTAGAATTACACTTTGACTTGTTTACCGACTCTCATGAGGTCATCAGGTGGCAAGGTTGGGTGTTCTGTCGAAACATATAGGAGTCGATGCATTGTAGTCGGGGATTCACCGCTTACCTTCGGGTATGGATATCCTATCCTATGTGTTATCATGTGTATGTTGGTTGAAATATCTGATCAGAGAATGGTGGTAATAATGAAAGGGGTTTCATAGATTACACCATCGATGCAACTACGACATGACACATAGTATCGATTCATTGAGAACTCTCGATAAACCAATGGTTGTCGAATCGATCGGGATATATGAGTTGAAGTGACTGTACTGTACGATAACCATAACTGAATGGTTCTTGCAGGCACTATCATTTGATACCTAAGGAATCATGTAAGCGATGCTGCTAGGTGTTTAACATGATTGGTTGGGTAATATCAGACTTGAGTTCTGACGTTCTTATTATCAAGGAGTTGATAAATAAGAGTGGAGCAATTGGGGTATGCTCATATAAGGACATGTTTAGTCCGAATCACATGGAGATGTGAACCCACGGCTAGTTGTATCAACGAACCATTGAGGGCCACACAAGTACTAGCTTTCTAGATCCCGTTGAGAAGTAAAAAAAAGGTTCAATGTGTTGAACGACTTATAAATGAGTTTATAAGCGTAAGAAAAATAGAAGTATGACTTCTATGAGAGAAATGTAATTTTTAATTTATGATTGTGTTCCTAAATTAAAAGTAGGCCAAGTGAATAATGTATTTGAAAATTGTGATTTTCATAAACATTATTATGGACTAAATTAAAATAATTCAAGTGTTGAATTAATTAAACACTAGTGGGCCTAGTAGAGTCGAAATAATTAAATTAATTCAAGTGTTGAATTAATTAAATAACACTGGGCCTTGTAGAGCCCAATTGGAAATAATTATTTAACTAGTTGGCTTGAGTAAAATCAAGTAAAGTCTAATTGGGCTCAAATATGTTTGAGACAATTAAAAAGTCCATGGGACCTTTGTAATTGTTACAAGCCCACTAGGTTTTGCATGCTTGGGAGGTGAAGGGGTGTGGATTACTTTTGAATAAAATATTGCATGGCATGCAAGACAACTTTTCACTTTTCCCACAACCTAGACAACACACTTCACTCTCCCAATTCCCCCCTTGGCCGAAATTTTTGTGGCTATTCTCTCAAAAATTTTGTTCTTCAAGTTGTTGAAAAACAAAACTCTTCTCAAAAGAAAAATGCCCTACATTTTCTAGTGCAAGTGTAAGGTGGATCTTTTAAGTTGGTGGTGGGCTTGATTTTGAAGGAAAGGAGGAAGCTTGTAGATCAACTCATCCATTCAAGACACCTTAGTTGGAGCCATTATCAACCTCAAGAGGTTGATAGGTAACTATTTCTCAAAACCCTATGTATGACAAAGGTGTTTTGTATATGTTGCACACTAGTACAAGGTGGCAGAAAATTTTTCTCCTCAACATTTCGGTTTTCATGTTTTGTAAACAATTTTGAACTTCCGTTGCGCTTTCGGTCACCATAAAATTGATCCCTTTCAATATAAAGATTCAAATTACAATGATTATTATTATTGAAGAGAAGTCTATAAATAGTAGAGAAAAGCAGTTGAATATCCCCCGAACAATCTATGATTCACCATTCTATCTATCTTGCTGTTACTCTGCTAAAATTCTCTCTCATATTCAAAGAAATTAGAAGCTTACACTTATCAGATATATTCGTAACATTCTAGGTTACTTTTCGAGCTTACTATCACAGATTACTTTGTTGTAAATTCGATCTTGAAAGAAATCAATTGTGCTACGTCCAGTTGAGTAGTGTGAAAAAATTTTTAAACTAAAAGCTTCAATTTCGGAATTGTTAAGTCCAAACTGAAGTGGGTCTGTACAAGAGTTTGTATTGATCAAAGTCATTTAGTAGATATCATATCCTTGTGATAGAAGGGGTGACGTAGGAGTGTTTGAAATCTCTGAACATCGATAAAATCTTGTATGTTATTATTTCGGTTTTTATTCTATCAATCAATCAGTTTATTTCCGCACATTATTGTTAACTGATTGATATCGAATGACAAGATTCCGAGTTTAGTTTGTCACTAAACTGACTTTTCATTCAAAAAGATTCTGAAAATCGAGAGTGTTTATTCAACCCCCCTTCAAAATACTCGTTTACCAATTAATCGATCCTATCACATACCATTCCTTGGGAAGGCCACGTATCACTTTTCAGGCAATCTCTTTGTTTGAGTGCATTGTTCCTAGTGCATTCAATTCGTTTATGATGCAGCTTACTCTTTCATCGAATTCATTCATTGATTCTTCGGCTTTCATCTTGATATTATCAAAGTTTTGAGCAGCAACTGAACGTTTTTTTCCCTTAGTCTGCTCATTTCCTTCACACAGCTGAATCAGCTTCTCCCAAATTTCATTAGCTGATTTACACATTTTGATTTTGCTGATGTGTTTTTATCCAGCATCTTCTACACAATGTCCTTGGCAAGATTGTCCAAGTTTGCTTTCCTTTTATCTTCTGAGGTCCACTCATCACGTGGTTTTTCTATGCGATGTGGTTCTCTGCCAGTAAGATCAAAAACAATGTTTGCTTTCACAATCTTCATGGGTTCGTCAGTTATGACGTATCACATGTCATCGTCTTGAGCTTTTAGATAATCCCGCATTCTGATTCCTCTCTGGATATCATGTTGATTTTTTTGAATGAAGAAATGATTATCAGTTTGAGCGTGTGAAAGTATTCAAGACAAGAATAACTGCTCTGATACTACTTGATAGATCGGATAATGTAGTTGGAGTGTTTGGAAGGGATGTTGAATAAACACTCTGGCTTTTTGAATCTTTTGGATATGAATCAATTTTCGGATTGAACTGATCCTGATATCTTGTTTGTCAATATAAATCAGTCAACTATTGATAATGCGGAATTATACTGAAAAATAGATTGAATACTTAGGATGAGGCGCTATAAAAAATAAATAAATGATAGAATAGAACACATGAGTTTTTATGGATGTTTGGAGACTTCAAATGCTACTACGTCACCCTTCTATCTCAAGGATATGTTTGCACTAAAAGACTTTGATGCATTACAACATACTGTAATAATCCACTTCAGTTGGACTTTTACACTACCAATCTGAAACACTTAGTTTTCCAACACTTTACTGTAGATAATTGAATAGGTCTAAAAAGTAGCTTCAATGCTGTGAATAGATACAATAAAAATAGAGCTACAATCTGCGATTTTTAAACTGAAAAATGCTTGAGAATGTATCGCAACTAATTGATGATTTTAGATAGTTCGTTCAGTGTTTTTCCACAAACATTCTTCAACTGAATCGACATCTATATATAGTCTCTGGTTTCAACGGTCACATCGAATGCATTTAAGGACTAATATCTGTTGAATCATTTTTTATTCCATGCAGATGACTTTATCTGACATTGGTACTGTAAGGTCCAAAACACGGAAACGTAACCTAAATACTTGGAAATCTAGGGAAAATGGAAAATGACTAATTAAATAGTTTTAATCACATAAATTGAATATGATGTGCATGTTTTCATGTATAAAATTTACTTTCTACAAGAATGCATGAAAACAATGTTTATAAGGTTATTTGAATGATCGAGGAACGGAGACCAGGGACCATAAAAAAGAAAATATTTTTATTAAATGATTTTATTTAAGTGTTTAATATATGGCCTAATTTAATTGACAATTTCGAAAATATGAGGTTTTGAGATGTTTTACACGTCGAGTCTTATTTTAAACCAGTATTCGATTTTCGACTAAAATATGAATTTTCGAGAACTCGGCTAATCTTTTCACGAACTTTCCTAAACGAAATATTTTAAATATTCACTAATGGGCCTAATGTGCCTAATATAGCATATTAATAGTTCTAAGCTTGCTACATAATTTATTTGACAATAAATAAGCCAAAACCGTACCCCATACCCTCAAACCCCACGCCCCTCACCACTCCAACACCACAAGGATTCTCTCATCAGATTTATTTCACATACCACACGAGATTATTCAAGGGAATTCAAGGTTTTTGAATGGAATTCATCCTAGGGTTTCCTACGTCAAAGTTCTTCGCATCTCAACTTGTTTTTCGTGCGTAATACATGCAAGGGCATGTCATAAATCTCATTTTTCTCACCTATCACACCATATTACGTGTTTGAATTATGTTTGCATGGAAAACATGTTTACCTCATGATTATTTTCGGTTTTAAGCTTTGATATGTCAATAACATGTATTTTTTATGGAACAAAACCTATGTTATTATTGCATGAAGTGGCTGCCATGTTAGGGTGACTTGAGGGGATGATTTTCCATCGTGTCAGGAGTCACATGAGTCATGGTTAAAGGCTGCACATGATTGGAATAGGGCTTGAAAAAAAATTTCATGTTATGGTGTACTAGGGTTCGGCTAAGGGGAACCAAGGCTTGCGGCTCGAAGAAGGATGGATCAGGGATCGGGCTGTGCGTGGTTGGGTGTGAGGAAGAAGCCTAGCATAGCTAGGACTCATGCACCGCAGCTAGGGAAGAGCCCAACCAAGATGGGACTCTTCCATTGCAACCATGGGCTACAGCTCTGCGAAGGGGGCTTTGGCGCTGGCTGAGGTTGGCGAGCAGGAGTCGATCATGGTCCAGTGGGTGAGGGCTCGGTGGTGGCTCGAGGGTAGGAGTCATAGCTAAGTTGTGAAGAGTCCTATCGTTTAAGCAAGGGACACACAGCTCTTGCATCGTGCAAGGGGATGTAGCGTGGGTTAGGGTGAGTCCAGTGGGTCCAATAGGGTTCCTAGGTAGGCTAGTTAGTGGTTGGTTCAGGGTGGCTCAGGTGTGGCTCGGAGAAAACGAGAGATGGCTCAAGGGGAACTTGTGGGGTTCTAAAACTTGGTTTAAGGGCTTAGGGCTTGAATCGTGGGTCCACGGGGGTGGCTCATGCCTAACAAGGGTAATTTATGCAATAAAAAGTCTATGCTTAAAATTTGGGAGAAAATATTAAAGTCTGAGTTAATTCGAGATTAAAACGCTTAACTGATTAGTAATTAGGAATTAAATCAGAATTCTCGAGTTCAAGCTAAATAAAAATGTTAAAAATTAGATTTAAGCTTAAATAATTATTTGAGATGGTCTATACACTACAAGAAAAGTGGGTTTCCGCGGCGTGCAATATGCGCCGCGGAAAGGCACGCTGCGACGCACGCTGTAAAGTTGAAAGCCGTCTTAAGTTTGACACTATTGGCGGCGTGCGATTTACGCTGCGGTTTAGTCTAATAACGGCGTGCAGAGTATGCTGTTGATAGCTAAACTAATGACAGCGTGCATATGTACGCCGTTAATACACTATCTGCAGCGTGCAATGAATGCCGTTAATGTTAAAAAAACATCTAAATATTAGCGACGGTTTGTGACAAATCCGTCGCTACATATTAGCGACGGTGTTTAAATGTAGCGACGGTTTGCAACTGTAACGACGGTATTTAAAATTAGCAACGGTTGTATAAACCGTCGCTAAAATCTGCGTAAAAATAAAAAAAATTACTTTTATAATTTAGTAAATTTTTTAAAAAAATACAATACACCTATAATAAATAAACTCATGATCTTAATTAAAACACTTAAAAATTAACCAAAAATCGAAACAAAAAAACGTACATAAATCGAAGTTAAAATCGTATAAGAAGGAAAAATTTTAAGTGTTGTAAAATAGTGTGTAGGAAAGTGGAACCGAAATCGTATATTTATACACAATTTGCGACTATTACCGACGGTTTCCAAAAAATTTGTCGCTATGAGCGACGGGTTATGTATAATCGTCGCTGATTTATGGCAATGAGCGACGGTTTTTGAATAACAGTCGCTACTCGCGACGGTATTTTGTTATATTGTCGCCGATTTATATCGGCGACGGTTTACAAACCGTCGCAATATTTATATTAGCGACGGTTTCTCTAAACCGTCGCTAATTGAAATTTCGTAACATTTTCCACAGCGTGCTGTCGATGCAAGCCATGAATGCATGAGTATTAGCAGCGCACATTTTGGCACGCTGCGGATAGTAAGTAATTTTACTTTCCGTAGCATGCGTTTAATGCACGCCGTTAATGTATATGTGATTAACGGCGCGCATGAAAAGCACGCTGCGGAAAGTATATAATATTTACAGCACACATAAATGCACGCCGCAGATATTACTTTCCGCAGCGTGCTTTTAATGCACGCCGTTATTTCTGTCAAGTGTAACAATATTAACAGCGCACATATTGATGCACGCCGTTAAAAGCACTATTCGCAGAGTGCTTTTAATGCACGCTGTTGATAACGTGCTGCAGAAAATCATTTTTCGTGTAGTGATAGTCAACAAAAGTAAGAAAAAGTCAAAATTGAGAAATTTTAAATCCATGAGTAAAACAGTCATTTTACACTTGAAAAATGTTAGAGGTCTTGGCAGTGCCCTGAATGCTGTAAATAATGTTAATATGTTGATATTAAATGTTTATAGAATTTTATGACAAAGCGTTAACGCTAAAATACGTGTTGCATGATTGGTTTCAAAATGAAAATGAAATATGTATATGCGTAAATTTTTATAAGTGATGAAAATATGAAAAGTTGGAGGAGGGGAATTGATTGTGACTAATACGATGATTCGATGATATGTAAGGCCAAGGCTTAGTTGATGGGTGAGAGTGTCGCTGATGTCTCCGCCGCCCGGTACCGTGGTTAATACATAGATGGATCCATCCATCTTCAGCTGATACGAAAGTCACAATTAACGATATGAATTCAATAAAAAGAAACATATACATATATGACTAAAAGGAGAATGTATATGATGAAAGGAAAATTGTTTAAGTTTATGCATGTTCATGAAAGGCTATTTTAAGAAAAAAAATTCATTGTTGCATGTGATTGTATATGTATTACTTGTTATCATGGTTAAGATTTGTTGAGTCAATAGACTCACTAGGTATGATTGATGCAGGCGGGCATGATTTTGAAATTTTTGAGGGACTGATGGTTGATCTTGCTGAATTGAAGGTGCATATAACACGAGGACCAGCGCTAGTTTTCAGCGATTTAAATTAAGTTTACGTTAAAGATTTTTTTGACTTTTATGATGCTATTAAGAGGGTTTGAGATGATGTTATAGTTAGTTTTATTTTGAAATATTGCTAAGTTTAGTTTTGGTAAATGATTAACGATTTTATGTTTTGAATTCTTTCCTTTAAATTTTCAAATATAGTTGGTTTTTTTAGTTTTTTTGAAAAATGGTGCAAAGTTAATTTAAAAATACATGTCTATATATATGTATATATTTTCGGCCGAAGTAAAAGAAGGAAAAAAAATTTCTAGTACTTTTTAAAGTAAAATGAGTAGTGGACGTTTCAGGTACGAAGTATCTGACTGTTCTACTTTGGTACGGACTACCAGTTTGTCGGCTGATATAACTGATAACGTGGCTAACTGATCAGAAGTCAAACTGGTCAACAGATTAGTTCAGCTGGACAAAATCAGTTTTAACTGATGTCTTCTCAGTTTTTGAACACTTCAGTTGATATAGGTATTTTCAGTACAGTAATGCGAAGTCATCAGTTTTAATTCCAATTTGTTTACTGAGCTTCGTGTCAACAGTTTTAAGACTTCTACATACTCATAAGAGCTTCATTTTTTAATCGAATTAAATCTGATTAGTCTTCTTTCAGTTATGATCTCTTTGTTACGTACGATCAGTTTGGGTCTTCAGTTCTCTTGCGGATTTTTTTGTCAAAATTTGTGTCACGCCCCGAGTCCGAAGCGTTTTTGACATCCGGCATTGTTTAACAATTAAATTGAAAACAATAAAGTCTCGTATCAAACTAAACCAGTCTTTTTCATAAATGTAATATTGTCTTACAATGACAATAAAAATGAAGATTACATCAGAGTTTTCAGAAATGGATTCAAAAGAAAAGTACGAAATCTTGAGCTTGCTATCGATCGTTGATTCACCATCCCCGAAAAGCTTCCTGCTCCTCCTCATCAATCTGCTCCTTATTCTTATCTGAAATTTGTAAGGGGTGAGTGTTTTGGGAAACACTCGGCAAGTGGGGGATCGATCGATTTACAAAGATACATATAGAACATAAGTCTTTTAAAACAATTCTTTAACCATCATTCAAAACTTACTACTTAACTTATCATACCTGAAACGAACATGAGACAGATATTTCAGAACGAAACAGATTTCTCAAAACAGTTCAGAAACACATCATATCAGAACAAACAGAACACTGTTACTCATCTCATTTCCATGGTCAAATTGTCCCCAATATGTTACTCCTCTAAGGGGTGAGGCCAGAAATGGTTTTATATCCACCATTGGGGGCCAAACCGAAATGGTTTTATACCCACCATTGGAGGCCGGACAAAAATGGGTTTGTACCCACCATTGGGGGCCAAACAGAAATGGTTTTATACCAACCATTGGGGACCAGATAGAATCACAATTCTCGTCCCATTTAAAATTGAATCGTAACAGTGTAACAAAGATTTCAGAATTAACAGACAGAACTTATCAAACAGAGCTTATCAGAAGTTTCAGATTTCAGAGTTTTCAACAGACACAGCGGAATCAAATAAATTCGAAGCATGGAAGAAACATGTAATCGATTGAAATATCAAACCATATAGACTGACATTTTCAAAATTCAAGACACACATACTTGTATGTCATTTTATTTATATCAATGTTTAAAAATACAAACGAAGTACAAAAAAAAGCCCACTTACCGTATATTGAAGGTAGAAGCAAATTTGTAAACTTTGGCACCTTGCCTCTAGAAAATTCTGCAGCACTTCGACGTATTCTTTTCGATTACTATCTTTACTTCAGCAGCACATTGGTGTAGAAACTTTAACACTTGAACCGCGTGAACAAGGCTTCCTCCTTGAGTGAATCGACCGAAGGCTTTTGCGACGTGGGGAGAACCGAAATTTTGAGAGGTTGAGGGATAAATTGTGAAGTGCATTTCCTAGCATTGCATGTCATATTTATAGATGAGTCTAGCCCTTTTTGTCTCCCCTTTGGCCGAATTCTTGAGACTCAAGAAAGGCTTGAATGCAATCATAATGTTGGTCCAAAGTTTCATGCATAATTTTCCAAAATCCCATGCATTCTTCAAGTTCTAGATTAGTCATGAATGTGGCTCAAAATCTCATGCACTCCTTAAATGTCATCTTGATTTTCTAAAGGGCATTTCCTGCATCATCAATATGTCCTAGCTCTTAGCTCCTCCCGTAGCTCCTTCATGGGTTAATGCGAAGGTCATTTCTTTCACATTTAATTTGTCCAAACTCTTGGCTCAAATTATAGCTCCCTTTTTTTGGTCTTGTTAGGACAAACATGGTTGAGTTTCTTCGAGCTGAGGGATCGAGTACTTGAGCTGGGGTTTTACTCCTTCCGTGACAATACTTCGATAGATGTGGTTACTTGTTAGCTTGGCCTCCTGATGAGCTCCTTCTCGAGTTTTGAAGTTACTTTTGATTTGCTTCGGATCGTAAAATCCTAGGTTCTCACATCCATCCCTCCTTATTGAAAGTTTCGTCCTCGAAACTTGCATTAACTTTATCTTTCGAACAGATGAGGGTATTGTGATCGCATCTTCTCCTCGAGTTCCCAAGTTGCCTCTCTTTCAGTATGATTGGACCATTGTACCTTAACATAAGGTATTGTCCCATTCCTCAAAACTTGATCTTTTGTGTCCACTATTCGGATAGGGACTTCTTCATATTTGAGTTCTTCGTTGAGGTTTCCTTCAATCATCAGTGGTGCAACTTTAAGTACAAGGCTCGGGTCTGGAACATACCTCCTCAGCTGTGAGATGTGGAAAACATCTTGTATTTTTGACATATCGGGTGGTAGCGCCAATCGGTAGGCTAAGGTTCCCACCTTCTCTAGTATCTCAAACGGTCCCACATATCTCGGATTCAACTTTCCGGATTTACTGAACCGAACTACTCCTTTCATGGGAGAGACCTTAACGTAAGCTTTTTCGCCAATCTCTAATTCTAACGATCTTCTCTTCAAATCGGCCCAACTCTTTTGCCTATCTTGGGCTGCCTTAGGTCTTTCCTTTGTTAGAGTAGGTGCCCGTCGAGCCAAGTATTGGCCGAGTGTTCACAATGAAACTCTATGTATAAGCAATCTTTATTTTAGTAATATTTGATATTATTATTTTGGCACATCTTTATCTATATACCCATGCTAGTTGCATAGATAAAGCCCTTGAATATACAAATAGTAGAAAGAATATGAGACGCTCATATGATGAGTATCATGAAACTCATATTTGTAATACTGTATATTCTAAACGGTTCCTAGTCGATTCAGCCGCCACTAAGAAGGATATAGGCCGCTCGAGTTAGAGACTAGTATCTGCGATGTGAGTACCATGTTTCATTGGTAGGGGACATTGTGATGTCCGAGCATGCAGATAGGTGCTCCTGGTAGAGTGCACTGAACAACCCTCCATTAAAGGACTTTCCAAGTGGTTCTCACTTACCGAGTGGAAAAGTCTTGGTTTATGGTTGTACACCATTAGTCCTTATGACCCGGGACAACATTGAGACTCTATGTGCTGGAATTACACTTTGACTTGTTTACCGACTCTCATGAGGTCATCAGGTGGCAAGGTTGGGTGTTCTGTCGAAACACATAGGAGTCGATGCATTGTAGTCGGGGATTCACCGCTTACCTTCGAGTATGGATATCCTATGTGTTATCATGTGTATGTAGGTTGAAATCTCTGGCCAGAGTATGGTGGTAATTATGAAAGGGGTTTCATAGATTACACCATCGATGCAACTACGACATGACACATAGTATCGATTCATTGACAACTCTCGATAAACCAATGGTTGTCGAATCGATCGGGATATATGAGTTGAAGGGACCGTACTGTACGCTAACCATAATTGAATGGTTCTTGCATGCACTATCATTTGATACCTAGGGAATCATGTAAGCGATGCTGCTAGGCGTTTAACATGATGGGTTGGGTACTATCAGACTTGAGTTCTGACGTTCTTATTATCAAGGAGTTGATAAGTAAGAATGAAGCAATTGGGGTGTGCTCATATAAGGATATGTTTAGTCCGAATCACATAGAGATGTGAACCCACGGCTAGTTGTATCAATGAACCATTGAGGGCCACACAAGTAATAGCTTTCTAGATCCCGTTGAGAAGTAAAATAGTTCAATGTGTTGAACGGCTTATAAAGGAGTTTATAAGCGTAAGGAAAATTAGAAGTATGACTTCTATAAAGGAGAAAATAGTTCAATGTGTTGAACGACTTATAAATGAGTTTATAAGTGTAAAGAAAAATAGAAGTATGACTTCTATGAGAGAAATATAAATTTTAATTTATGGAAGTGTTCCTAAATTAAAATTTGGCCAAGTGAATAATGTATTTGAAAATTGTGATTTTCATAAACATTATTATGGACTAAATTAAATTAATTCAAGTGTTGAATTAATTAAACACTAGTGGACCTAGTAGAGTCCAAATAATTAAATTAATTCAAGTGTTGAATTAATTAAATTATATCGAGTCTTGTAGAGCTCAATTTAAATTAATTATTTAACTAGTGAGACTTGGGTAAATTCAAGTAATGTTTAATTAGTCTCAAATATGTTTGAGATAATTAAATTTAGTCCATGGTTTTTATTTTGATAAAAACCATATAATATGCATGCATGGGAGGTGAAAGGTTGGGAGACTACTTTTTGAGTTTTCAAGGCATAGCATGCACCTTTTTGACTCTACTTTTCCCACAACCAAAAAAATGTCTCTCCTTCTCTCCAAGGATGAATAGTGCCGAAAATACTATTCACTTTCTCTCCAATTTTTCTTTCTTCAATGGTTGAAGAAACACTCTCTTCTTAAATGGAAAATCCTCATATTTTTCTAGTGCAAAATATGAGGGGATCTACCTAGTTGGTGGTGGGCTTAATTTGAAGGAAAGATTCAAGGTAGGAGGAAGCTTGTAGATTTCTTCATGCCATTCAAGAGCTTTGTTGTTTAACAACAAAGTTGGAGCCATACATCGATCCTTGTGATTGATAGGTAAAACTTCTAAACACCCTATGTATGTCATTTTTGTGTTTTATAGTATTTGTTGCACAAATCATTGAGGTGGCCGAAAATTTTTGCTCAAAATTTAATTTTTGAACTTCCGTTGCGCTTCCGGTCACCGTAACCGATCCCCTTTCATCCTTGATTATGACTACTTTATCAACGATTAATTGAATGAGTTTCGGTCCGGTAACAGCTTTTTCTCGGACCTCGTCCCAATATAGAGGTGACCTACACTACTTTCCATACAATGCCTCATATGGAGCCATCTCGATACTACTATGATAGCTGTTGTTATAAGAGAATTTGATCAGGGGTAACTGTTCACTCCAATTCCCAGAAAAATCCAGTGCACATGACCTCAGCATATCTTCGAGGGTTTGAATTGTCCTTTCGGTTTGGCCATCAGTCTGGGGATGATAGGCCGTGCTGAGAGTAACCTTGGTTCCCATAGCCTTTTGGAAACTTTTCCAAAATCTTGATACAAATCTTGGATCTCTGTCAGACAGAATACTCGCTGGAACTCCATGTAGCCTCACTATGTTGTCCATATACAAAGTGGCTAATTTATCCAAATTATAATTCATCCAAACGGGCAAGAAATGGGCAGACTTGTTCAGTCTGTCAATGATCAACCAGATTCCGTCGTGACCCTGCCTCGATCTTGGTAACCCGACTACGAAATCCATGGAGATGTTATCCCACTTCCACTCTGGTATCTCCAATGGTTGTAAAAGTCCTCCAGGCCTCTGATGTTCCGCCTTGACTTGTTGACAGACTCAACACTTAGCAACAAAGACAGCTACATATTTCTTCATGCCGTTCCACCAGTAATTATTTTTCAAATCCCGGTACATCTTGGTGCTTCTTGGATGTATTGAAAATCTCGATTTATGTGCCTCGGCCATTACTTCTTCTCGAATTCCATCTACATTTGGCACATACAATCGTCCTTTCATCCAGAGTATTACAATTTAATCAATTTGAAATTCTTGAACTTTTCCTCCTTGGATTTGTTCTTGAATTTTAAGGATGGAGGTATCTTGACTCTGCTTCAACTTGATGGTCTCCCGGAGGTTTGGTTGCACTCAACGCATCTGCCACTTTATTTGCCTTACCCGGATGGTAATTGATTGATAGGTCATAGTCTTTGAGAAGTTCCATCCATCTTCTTTGTCTCATGTTTAATTCTTTTTGAGTGAAAATGTACTTGAGGCTCTGGTGATCGGTAAACACTTCGCATTTTACTCCATAAAGATAGTGCCTCCATATTTTAAGCACGAAAACTACTGTGGCTAGCTCCAAATCATGAGTGGGGTAATTCTGCTTGTATGGTTTCAATTGCCTTGAGGCATAAGCAATTACCTGAGCCTCTTGCATAAGCACACACCCTAATCCTCCCTTTGAAGCGTCATTGAATACAGTGAAATTCTTACCATCCTCGGGAAGAACTAGTACTGGTGTGGATGCGAGTTTTGACTTCAGAGTTTCAAAACTCTTTTCACAAGCTTCATTCCAAATGAATTTTGATTTTTTCTGAGTAAGTTTGGTAAGTGAAATGGCTATCGAAGAAAATCCTTCCACAAATTTTCTGTAGTAACCAGCTAAACCCAGAAAACTCCTTACTTCAGTCACTGTCTTTGTTGTGGCCAATCCTTGATTGCCTCCACCTTCTTAGGGTCTACTGACACTCCTAACTCAGAGATTATGTGGCCTAGGAATGCCACACTTTTTATCAAAAATTCACACTTCTTGAATTTGGCATATAGTTCCTTTTCCCGTAGTGTCTGCAAAGTGAGACGCAGATGTTCTCTGTGTTCTTCTTCGCTTGGTGAGTACACAAGGATATCATCTATGAAACAACCACAAACTTGTCGAGGTATGGTTTGAATACCCGATTCATCAGGTCCATGAATGCTACAGGAGCATTAGTTAGGCCAAAAGACATTACTGTGAATTCGTAAGGTCCATATCTTGTCTTAAAAGCAGTTTTAGGGATGTTTTCCTCTTTGACCTTCAAATGATGGTAACCAGATCTCAGATCTAGTTTTGAGAAGACCCTGGCTCCCTTTAACTGATCGAAAAGATCATCTATTCTTGGGAGTGGGTACTTATTCTTTATGGTGATCTTGATCAACTCCCGGTAGTCATTACATAGCCTCATGCTTCCGTTCGTTTTCTTTACAAAAAGCACTGGGGCTCCCCATGGGGATGCACTGGGGCGAATCTGCTTCTTGTCTAATAATTCCTGCAGTTGCTCCTTCAGCTCTTTTAATTCGGCTGGAGCCATTCGGTATGGTGCCTTTGATATTGGCGCAGCACCAGGGACCAAATTGATTTCAAATTCTACTTCCCTATCTGGTATCTCTCCCGGTAGTTCCTCGGGAAAAACGTCTGGAAATTCTTGAACAATTGGAATATCCGCCAACTTTGGAACTTCTTCTTAGACCTCATTGATCACTGCTAAATAAATTTCTTCTTCTCCTTTTATGGCTTTCCAGACTTGTGAGGCAGATAACAAAGATTTTCTTTCTTTTGATTTCCCGTGATATAAAATCTCTTCTTCATGAGGAGTCTGGAGTCTAACATTTTTCTTTTGGCAGTCTACTGTGGCATGGTTTTTAGCTAACCTGTCCATTCCAAAGATGATGTCAAACTCAACCATATTGAGTTGAATTAGTTCCACTTCAAAAATTTGATTGCTGATACAAATTGTACAGTTTCTATACACTTTGTGTGTTTCAATTGTTTTGCTGGCAGGTGTTGCTACTCTTAACGGTTCACTAAGAATATCATGCTCAAGTTTAAGCTTTTTAGCAAATCTTCTAGACACAAATGAATGTGTGGCACCACAATTAAACAAAGCATATGCAGGCATTTTATTGAGTAAGATGGTACCTGCCACCACTTCATTGGTGTTATCAGCTTCCTCTTGGGTTATTGCATAAACCCGAGCATTGTTTTTGTTTTCATTTTTCTTGCTGGGACCCGTCCCTTTGTCCTTTTTGTCTGGACAATATTTAATCATATGACCCACCTGTCCACACTTGAAACATGCTCCTATCTTCCGATAGCATTCTCTGTTATGATACTGTTTACAGGTGTCGCACCACTTCCCTTCCCTATTGCCAGTACTGTTAAAATTTCATCTTGGAGGCCCACTCGAATAATTTGGTTTCCTAAACTGGGAACCATTCTGAGTAGATTGACTGTTCATCGGTCTTTTGTTCTTGTTTTCTTCCTCGCGCCGCTTGATATCAGTTTCTGTTCTCATTGCTGCGCCCATCAAATCTACAAAGCTGTTTGGCTTAAACACTGCCAATGCTCACTGAATTCGACTGTTTAGTCCCTTCTTGAAACAATGCATTTTTAACGTTTCATCCGACATGATTGTTGGGACATATGTTCCCAGATCGTTGAATCGGGAAGTGTATTCCATTACTGACATGTCCGGAGCCTGTTTGAAATTTTCAAATTCACTCAACTTCTGTAGTCGGAACTCAGCGGGATATTATTGTTTCAAAAATTCTCTCTTAAAGATCTGCCATGTGATTTCCTCCACCTCTGCCAAAGATGGGGACACAGTTTCCCACCATTTCCTAGCTTGGTCTTCCAAAAGCGGTGTTACAACCTCCACTCTCAGCTTTTCAGGTATCTCCAGTAAATGTAGTTGTGTTCCGACGTTCTTGAGCCAGTTGTGACTGACCTCTGGGTCTGGGTTCCCATCGAAAGTTGGAACTCGATTCCTTCTGAGAGATTTGTAATGGTACTTAATCCCACGCGGTTGTGGTTCAAGTGGTGGTTGGATGGTGTTAGCCAATGGGTTCACGAATCCTTGCAACGTCGCAGCTACGATAGTGGTTATTGCCATCATATCCTCTTGACTGAGATTCACTCTTGGTGGTGGTGGTGGTGGGTTTTCATCTTGGTTGGCGCCACGAGGGTTACGGTGGTTTCGAGGTGGTCTACCTGCCATTTCCTATAAACAGGTATTTTATTAATTTGTTTGCCACAATACTTAATCAAAGAAATAATTCATTAAATTGTAAAATTTTTCATACAACCAAATATTTTTTAAAACAAACGATTAATAAAATATTTCTGGATACAATCGAAGCCTATTCTAGAACTCTCTCTCGATACTCGTCTATTACTTCTCCATCCCCTACTGCTTCATCAATTTCTTCCTCCACAGGGTTCTCTCCCAGTTGTTCTATGAGTTCTTCCATATTGACCATCTCATTTTGTAGGTGCTCAATGTAATTATGCAGTTGTGTGTTGTGGTGATCGAGGTTGTTAACTTGATCCTTCAGCTCCTGTTCGTTGATTGATTTACTTTCTTGTCGTTTTCCTGCTTGTCAATCTGTCTTTGAAGGCGGTGTTGAATTTTGAAAAGACTATCATTTCGGATTTTAAACGAACCAATCCTGTCCTGAGCTTTGTTTAACTCTTGCTTAGTGATCTCATGACGACGTTCTCACTCTAGGTGATAAGCTGCATATAGCCTAACGTCTTCGCGTAATTTCTTTTCTTCCACTCTAGCTTCACGGAGATCCTCCATCATGCCTACGTTGTTCCTGTCCAACTGATAGTTATCTTTCTCAAGTTTTTCATTTTTTTTCTTTCAGTGATTTAATTTCTGACTCCTTTTCCTGAAGTTGTTTTAGAAGTTCGTTTATAATGCTTTGGAGATCCATACTGGTTTCCTATAAAAAAAACTTTTTTATAGATAAGATACTCGTCAAATTTGCAATAGAAGTTTCAAAATAATTCGATACACATAATTTCTCAGTCGCAATTTATTACAATCTAGATACTTTATCATAACACTAATCTAATCAAATATCTCTCCGTTGTCGCTATCACTGTCGACTCCATCCACTTCCATCGGTGCTGTTTCTTCCTCCTCCATTTTTCTATCACTGAATGCAGATATTTATTCTGCTCCTGTAGCCTGTCCATGGTGCCGTGGAGCCTTAAGATTTACCGATCTTGTCTGGCGATGTACTCCTCCTGGCACTGACGGGCCTGAGCAGCACGTCCTCGCTCTGTCTCCACTCTCTCCAATAAATCCCTGTTAAGTGAAGCCAATCGTGTGATGCGAGCGGAATTGGTCGGTATCTGTAGTAATTGGCTTTCTGCCAATTCCAAGTGATGAGTGAGTCGTTGCACGTCCGTCTCGAGTATGTGCCTCATCTCACTGAGCTCTTGCTTTTCCAATTTATCTTTAGCAAGTTGCGCTTTCAAGGTCGCAATCTCCCTAGCCTGATTATCTATTGTGAGTTTACGCATATGGAGGGCAGCCTGAGCACGAGTACGAGGGACATCCATTTCCTAAAACAAATGGAGGTAAAATATCAGAATCGCATAAAAGATAGAAAGGCACAAATAATAGAAATAAAGGAGTTGTGAAATTTTCGATGCTGAGGATTTTCGGAACGATTGAAGGGATATATTTTTGAGATTTGTTCGAAATTTAGGGAACAGATGGAAGTTGAATTTCAAGAACAGATGAATGTTGGACTCAAATTGGGATGCACTAGGCTTTTGCAAAAATTTGACTTCGACAAATTTTGTCTATCAAAATCCCAGCGGGATTATGACCCTGGCGGCTCTGGTACCACTTAATTGTCACGCCCCGAGTCCGAAGCGTTTTGGACATCCGGCATTGTTTAACAATTAAATTGAAAACAATAAAGCCTCGTATCAAATTAAACCAGTCTTTTTCATAAATGTAATATTGTCTTACAATGACAATAAAAATGAAGATTACATCAGATTTTTCAGAAATGGATTCAAAAGAAAAGTACGAAATCTTTAGCTTGCTATCGATCGTTGATTCACCATCCCCAAAAAGCTTCCTGCTCCTCCTCATCAATCTGCTCCTTATTCTTATCTGAAATTTGTAAGGGGTGAGTGTTTTGGGAAACACTCAGCAAGTGGGGGGTCGATCGATTTCCAAAGATACATATAGAACATAAGTCTTTAAAACAATTCTTTAACCATCTTTCAAATCTTACTACTTAACTTATCATAACAGAAACGAACATGAGACAGATATTTCAGAACGAAACAGATTTCTTAGAACAGTTCAGAAACAGATCATATCAGAACAAACGGAACACTGTTACTCATCTCATTTCATGGTCAAATTGTCCCCAATATGTTACTACTCTAAGGGGTGAGGCCAGAAATGGTTTTATACCCACCATTGGGGGCCAGACAGAAATGGTTTTATACCCACCATTGGGGGCCAGGCAGAATCACAATTCTCGTCCCATTTCAAATTGAATCGTAACAGTGTAACAAAGATTTCAGAATTAATAGACAGAACTTATCAGACAGAAGTTTCAGATTTCAGAATTTTCAACAGACACAGCGGAATCAAAGAAATTCGAAGCATGGAAGAAACATATAATCGATCGAAATTTCAAACCATATAGACTTACATTTTGAAATTCAAGACAAACATACATGTATGTCATTTTATTTATAAGTACATAACAAAAGCCCACTTACCGTATATTGAAGGTAGAACCGAATTTGTAAACTTTGGCACCTTGCCTCTTGAAAATTCTGCAGCACATCGACGTATTCTTTTCGATTACTATCTTTACTTCAGCAACACATTGGTGTAGAAAGTTTAATTTAACACTTGAACCGCATGAACAAGGCTTCCTCCTTGAGTGAATCGGCCGAAGGCTTTTGCGACGAGGGGAGAGCCGAAATTTTGAGAGGTTGAGGGATAAATTGTGAAGTGCATTTCCTTGCATTGCATGTCCTATTTATAGATGAGTCTAGACCTTTTTTGTCTCCCCCTTTGGCTGAATTCTTGAGTGTCAAGAAAGGTTTGAATGCATTCATAATGTTGGTCCAAAGTTTCATGCATAATTTTCCAAAATCCCATGCATTCTTCGAGTTCTAGATTAGTCATGAATGTGGCTCAAAATCTGATGCACTCCTTAAATGTCATCTTGAATTTCTAAAGGGTCATTTCCTGCATCATCAATATGTCCTTGCTCTTAGCTCCTCCCGTAGCTCCTTCATGGGTTAATGCGAAGGTCATTTCTTGCACATTTAATTTGTCCAAACTCTTGGTTCAACTTATAGCTCCCTTTTTTTTTTGGTCTTGTTTGGACATACTTGGTTGAGCTTCTTCGAGCTGAGGGATCGAGTCCTTGAGCTGGGGTTTTACTCCTTCCGTGACAATACTTCGATAGATGTGGTTACTTGTAGCTTGGCCTCCTGATGAGCTCCTTCTCGAGTTTTGAAGTTACTTTTGATTTGCTTCGGATCGTAAAATCCCGGGTTCTCACACTTTGAAACTCATAAATTCCAACTATATGATTCATTTTTAGATTGTGGGCACGATGTGAGGTTGTGATTGATCAGGCTACATAAATAACAATTAAATAAGGGTTTATCTCATCTTACAATAAGAAATGTTTCTTTGACTTAGCAACACCTATTAGTTGGTTGTGCAATGATGTAAGTTTATTATCTTTGTGTTTTGGTTTATTATGCTTTGAGTTAGAAATTAAAATAATTAATTTTAAGTTTTTCAGCATATCCAAGAATACTCACTATTGAATTGCAAAATACCTACACATATTTCTTTTCACAGGATATGTCTTTGATGGACCTCAATTTTCAGCAGCTTGTTTTTAGTGCTTTCAGTGAGGGCAGGCTAAGTAGTATAGAAAGTGTGACGCAATATGCAAGAATATAATATAGTGAGTGGCCCACAGTTCCATGGATAAAGGCCAAGATGATTTTGACCACCTTTCTTCTTCTCGGCCATTGGGTTTTGTTGAAATGAGTGCCTAAAATAAGTAAGATAACTATTATGGATTCAGATCACAATGCAGACCGAACTGGAAACACATTTTTGAGCATATTAAGCTGATTGCTCATATGATTCCACACATTATAATAACTATGTGTATTACTGTATCGTCCAAAACTCAGTCAACGGAAATTGCATACATGCAAAATATTTAAATTACTTTTTTATTTTATTTAATTGATTTTAAATGCTAAAATGATATATTTTATGTGATTAAATGTTTAAATTATACGATATCATAAAATTAAGGATTTTTTCCGAATATTCAATATTATGCCGGGGAAAGAAGACTGGGGACGACCAAGATGGAAATATTTTTCGATAAGTGTTTCTAAGGCTTGATAATATGTTTAAATATGATTAAGATTTTTTGAAAATTCTAGAGCCCAGATGATTTTACGAGTCGATCCTTATTCTATCTGAGAAGCAGGTTTTAGTCAAACGAAGGACTTTTATGGACTCGAAAGTTATTATTTTTGAAAAATTTTATTTTATAATTAAATGGATCTAATTTAACTAGGTTTTTTGGGCCTAATTATCCCAAACTCAAAAACCCCAAAACCCCAACCTTTTTAAACATGATTTTTGAAATTTATAAATTAAAACTTAGGATTCTAACACTTCTAGTGGGGGCTAAAAATCACACACATCACACACTAAAATTTTTGAAAAATTGGAGAGCAAAAATCCAACGTATTTTTCCGCCCGTTCGGTCTTCTTCGCAATCCATGTCAACGATTGAATATTCGAGTGTTCCAAATGTAAACATACGCTTCTAAACTTTTTTTTTTGCACAATTCAATCCATAATACATGGAAATTATTTAGATCAAAATATGCAACGTTTAAGGGTCTATTCTCAATGTTTTTGACGTTTCTATGAATGTATGATTTGTGTTATCAATCCAAATGAAACACTACCAATATGAGACATTTAGGGGTCATAAAAGATTCTTTTAACATAGGAATGTAGGTTAGAAACGAGCATTGCTAAGGAAAATCGGAACCTAGGGTTTCTAGAGCCTTCCATGGTGCTTTTGGGCACATAGGGGTCTCGGCTAAGGGGAGTCAGCACCAGGGCTTGGACCAATCCTTGTGGGGCTATGGCTTGAGAGTGAGGAAGGGCTCAACACTGGCTGGACAGAGGCTAGATGAAGGAGGGCAACAACCGAGAGTTTCCAAAAGAGTCTTAGGGGTTTTGTCTAGGGGTTTGGTCTATGTGGCTAGGGCCTGGACGCGTCTGTTGCGGAAAAAGGGCTGAGGCGCGCGCATGGGAGGAGGAAGAGGAGAACTCGCACGGCTCAGGGCTGGCTCAGTGTTTGTCTAGGCCGGTCAGCGTGGTATAGGAAGTGTAAGCTCGTGTCTGGGCTGTCGTGGGTCAGGGTGGTCCGATGGTGGCTCGGGGTTGTAGGCATGTGGCTTGGCTTGGGAAAGAAAGGGCTCGGTTAGGGCTATGTAAGGAAAAAATGTTCCTGAACCTTGGTCCACAAGTTTTGGATCATGGTTCATGAGGGTAGTTTAGGAATGAAAAGTCAAAGTTTAAAATTTACGCATGAAAATATTATGTTTTGGAATTTATTCGGGTTTTAAAATGCTTTACGGTTTATGTTAGCCCCAATTTTCTTAATGACTTTCAGAATTACTCAAGACAAGGTGTCTACCTCAACTCTTACTTTCGTCTATCAAATAACCTAACCATCAGTCGTACCCAACTTTCTAGAAAGATTAAATTCTAACAAAGGTATAATCTTAATTGTGAAGATCATGAAAAAAACTTATGACACATTAAACTCAAGTTCCAAAAAATTTGTTAACCGATCAACTTTAGTAATGTTTATACTTATAACTTAACTAACCGATCAAATTGACCCTAAATTGTCATCACTTTAAATTCTTAATTTGCCACAACATCATTTCTCTAACGCTTAAATTTTCAATCCCAAGATTGATTCATCCTACATTGTCCTTGATTACCATTCCTTATAACATTGTAACCCATATATCTAAAGGTTCTAAATATCCTTCAAGCATAAATCACCGAAAATTCCTATCATTTAAGCCATCAATTCTCACTTACTGTTAAACTAGTCCCTCAAATTTCTTAAAATTTCAACATTAATTCTTAATTTCCTCAAAACTTATCCAATTTGTCCTTAATTTTGGAAATTCCACAATTAACCATAAATTCTTGGCGTTCCTAATTCCATTTTATAGGGTCCTTGTAACATAAGGTTCAATAATTTTAAGCTTATTAAACCCAAAATCAATTCCATAACCTCGAAAATTACTAGTTTAACCCAAGTGTTCCTCAAAAGTTCAAATTTATTCCTCAAAATTTCGAAATTTTCAATTTCGTCCTTAAATTCTCGAAAATTACATTTTTTGCCTACAACTCTTCGAAATTTGCATTTTGTCCGCATAAAAATTTCGATTTTTTTTCATTAAACCTTAAAATTCTTGAAACTAAAAATTTAATCTCAAAATTTGGTAAATTAGAAAATAGTCCCTCAGAATTTTAATTTTGCACTTAGGTCCTCAAATTAATGGTCACTACAATTAGGAATCAGTAAATCCAACTAGATGGGGCATGCATCCTAAATAAATTCTATGTTTTTTATACTTCCAAATATTTTCGTAGTCTATCCACAAAAATTAATTCAACTAGCAACCACGAACCATCAGTAATTTCTTAGAATTTCTAAAGTCCCAAAATCTTTCATAATCTTCAAGATTAAATTATGACCCATAAGGAGGACATCAGTACTACTGACCTAAAAATCAATATAGTCAAATCACTATCAACTTCTCCTAAAGCCCAATATTCGAATTCTTAGACACCTCCAATTCCAAACGTAACCAACACGCAATTTTATCTGGTTTTTTTTTTATAAAAAAAACAGTAAATCTTTAAATCATAAAAGAAGCTAAACATATACCATAGATCGTCATAAAACGTAAATCATGTTAACATGCAGGTGATAAGAGTAAATCTTTTAAAACATTTAAATCATAAAAGCTTACAGATTTGAGGCTTGAAGACTGAGCGGCAGAAGCTGGCGGTGGCACAACCCTATACAGGAACCTTGCTCTGATACCTAGCGACTACTCGTTTTAAAAGTGCGGAAATATATATTTTTTTAAAGCTTGCATTTTCAAATAACATATCAACGTTTCGCATGCTTGCGCTGTTTCGAAAAATATAACATTTGAAAAAAATGACCTTATATATTTGACAGTAAAAATAATGCAGTTTGAAATAACCAAACTCATGCAAAATCATACGTAAACATAAACGTATAAAAATCTTAAAATCATCAATGTATTAAAATATTCATCTCCTCTCAAATCTCATAAATCATTATGCGGAAAACATGAGGTCCTCGGGTCTTGTCACCGCACCAGATCTGCCTACTCAGAGTTCGTCACCTTCAGTCCCCTCATCATCAAGCTCACATGCATAAAAAATGCCTAGTGAGTCTAAAGACTCAATACAACTGCACTGTTAATAGCAAATACATGTACATCGCCCAACTAGTGAAAAATACCATACTCTCTTTCATGAACTTTAGAAACGTAACATAAACGTGTCGTATATAATCATGACGTGTCAAAATAGTTCATCGTTAATCATCATTCATCATTCATCGTTCATCATTTATCATTCATCATTTATCGTTCATCATTCATCGTTTATCATTTATGATTTCCTTTGGTGAATTCAGTTCATTAGAGGTGACTATCATACATCATTCAACATTTACGATGGATCCATCATACATAGAACCGCGGTACCCGGCGGCTGTCAGACATCAGTGACAGGATTACCCATCCACTATGCCTAGGCCACATCATCAGAATTTACATATACGTCTTAAACATTTACATATACTTTGATAGCTACAACTAATTCTCATCATTCAAAACATTACCATTTTCATCACTTATAAAAATTATGAATAAATGCAATTTTTCTTAAATCCAAGCATGCGACGTGTATCTTCATAAAATCTTAAAATCGTGATTATGATGCATAAACATTTAAAATATCATAAATTTGTGCTCAAGGTGCTGCCAGGACCAACATCTCACCCCAGGTGCAAAATGACCATTTTTGCCCTGGCAAAAATTACCATTTTGCCCCTAGATGTAAAATTTCTCGTTTTTGACATTTTCTTAATTCCATTGACTCTAACATGTCCCAAATAATTATTTAAGCCTACATGAATTTTCTCATATTTTTATTTGGCATAAATCGATGACTTTTAAATTAATCTTTATTATAACATATTAATGCGTTTTAATCCCGAATTAATCCAAACCTTAGCATAAAATTCTCAAATTAAAAAATTAGACTTCTAATAATTATTTGAGCTTAAATATAATTTCCCATAATTTTATTAAGCCTAAAAATCTAGGCGTTTCAATTAATCCTTTAATTAACGTTTCGTGCGGTGATTAAATTACGGATAATTCCAAAACTCATTATTTTGATCCGAAACTTACCAAACTCTTAAAAATGTCCCAAAAAATATTTAAATGCATTCTTAGACATAAACGTGAGCTCATTTCATAACTTAACCGAATTGTTTTAAAACATGGACCGCAGTCCTAGTTTTAACTCGATTCGAACTGAAACCTAACCAAATATTTCTCAACTTGTTACCATACTTTAAAAACAATATAATGGTCCTAAAATCTTAATTTTAGACCCTTAAACCCACGGCTGATGGTTCCAGACAATGCCATAAATTTCGGCCCTACCCCATTTTTGTACCCTATTACCCTTTTCTTCTCCAACTCGCATCCTTGCTCACCACCGACAGATCAAGCCTCAACTCCACCTTACTTAAACTACCCTAGGACTCTACGGGACCAAACCAACCCAAAGATTCAGCTCCATGTAGCCTACAGACACCAACCCGATCGCTAGGAACCAAAACACAAAATTCGAACCCAACTCACCCAACTCTCTCTTGCGGCTTCTAGGACAGGACCAGCAGCATTCGTGCCTTTCTAGAGAGTCTGTCCAAGGTCTAGAGTCGCCCTTGCACTACCGACCCTCACCTACACCCCGATCTAACCAATGGAAACGAAGAACCCCTAGCCCGCTACCCTCTCAGCCTTCACTCCAACCCCACCAAACCTTACACCAGCTTCACAACCTCGCTCTGCTCTTCTGAACGTTCCCTTAACATCCACAAAACAGCATTCCCTTTGCAAAATTCCAGAAAACGTGAGTGGATGCAAAGAAAATATACATTTCATGATCAACCGAAACATACCCATAAAAACGATGCATGAACTGAAAACAACATGAATGACACACATATCAGCATATATTATGGCGTAAAAGATGCAGAGATAATGTACATGACATGCCTTTGATTTTGTTTGAATGAAAACTTTGAAGAGCTGCGCGAAGGGAAGGCACCATAGGTATTTCTTGCAAGAGAATTGATATGGCCGATGCTTTAGCTGAAGGGAGACTCTTGGAATCGATATAATGAGATTGGGGATAATTTGAAATGAAGAGGTGTAGGTTGGTGGAGTGTGCAATTATAGGTGTAGAGTTAATTAGGTATTAATATATATAGATTAAGGTTAAGCAAATGGGCCCTAGTTGACATTTTAAGGTTTAAAAAAATATTTAAGCCCAATAAGCTTAAAAATAGACTTAAAAATACTTAATTTTGTTGTCATTAAATACAAACATACTCCCGAAAAATAAGCTTAAAAATAGTTGTCATTAAATCCAAACATACTCCCGAAAAATATTTCCTGTTGGAGAGTTTTGAAAATATTAGCCGGACACTCAAAAAATCCCCCAATTCGATAAAATTTACATATCGTTAAAAATAAAAATCATGCGGGTAAAATACCCAATAAATCTCATTTCTTAAAAATAACCTTTAAAACATCTTATATTAATTAATAAAAATGAATCATCTAATTAAAATAATTTTCCTGAAAATTCTTCGGTTTCCGATCCTCGTTTGAGCGCGAAATGAAGCTTAAAAATCTTTAAAGCATAAACCTTTCAAATTTTGTGAAACAAATTCTATAATGCATGAATTAATCATTAAATGCATAAAAAAAATTAAACACTTAATTTAAGAAATAAACATGCATTTAATGTTTTAAAACAAATTAATAAAATACCAAAGAAATTTAATAATTTGGATGCATGTTTTTCACGTGAACCTTCAAATTTTTCGGGACACTATAAATTAAGAAAAATATTTTTATTGAATAATTAATTTAAATTTTGTAATATGAGGTGTTTTTTTATGATTTTTTAAAATGGACCTTTGTTGGGTATTTTTACCCGCCGGGTTATATTTTTAACTGTACACATTTTAACGATTCATAGGACTTTTTGAGGGTTAAGACAATATTTTCAAAAACGTATCGAAACGAAATATTTTTCTGGAGTGCAATTGGTGTGTTAATTTCTACTTGAACCGAAGACCATCAAACCCCAACCCTACCCTAACCCATTCGCCCACCCACACTATAGCAGCAGCCATATTTTCGAAGCCCTCTGCAGCTGCAAGTCTCGGTTTTCTCTGAAGTATTAAAGCAAGCTTATTCACCGCTCCTCCTGTGCTAGTTCGACATGGGTATCTTCGAGCTTTCAAGCGTAAAAGCGTTAAGGCACGCATGTATCTCTTTTTTCCCTTACTTCACGCAAATATTATGCTGAAATACATGTAAATGCACGAGAATTCATTTAACTATCTTGAGGTCTCATTTTTATGCAAATATTTGACATGAAAGTGCATCTTTTTGCTTCATTCTGATATTTGCTCAATTATGGTGCAAGGGACTGCAAGGATTAGGATCTTAAGGGGCTTTACACGTCGAGGATCAAGGTGTGATAGGCGCTTGAGTATCGGGTTGGCGAGCTTGAGAGGGAATCGTCCGGATCTTGAACTTTGTTCAAGGTGTCAGGTAGAACGGATGATACTAGGGACAGCCGATGGTGCGAGGGTGGCTCCAGGCCTTGGACCAGACTCTAGTGGGTCTGAGTCATGGTCTGGAATGGCTCAAACACTGCTGGTTTTGACCTTAGGGCCGCACGAGGGAGACGAGTGAAGGGAGTGTCATGGTTGGCCGTTGTGGAGGCTAGTGAGTGGATTGGACTTCCAGCATGCATGGAGCTGTGAGTTTGCGTTAGGTCGGTCCAGGAGGGTCCTAAGGTGGGATAGGAAGGGCTGGTCCTCGAGGGATAGGTTTAGGATTGATTAAACATGAGTTGGCGTTGCTAGGGTTTGGAGATTAGAAAAGGCCGAAAAATTCATCATATTGCAGGGGCGGTTTGAGGGGCTTAGAGAATTGGTATAGATGGTTTAAGGGCTGTTGGGATGTGATAAAGTTGTGTTAAAAATTTTGGAAAAGTTTGGTTAAGTTTCGTGTCGATTCGGGTTAAAATCGGGACCCAGTTCAAGTTTTAAAACGAATCGTATAAGTTTTGAAACGGGCTTGAGTTTACGTCTAAGAATTCTTACAATTATGTTTTAAGGGTTTTAAGGAGTTTGGTTGGCTTCGGGTTGAAACTTTTAGGTCTATGGGTGAAATGGTCATTTAGGGTTTCCATTGGCAAAATGGTCATTTTGCACCTCGGTCGAGTTTTTAGTCTTGGCAGCGCCCTGATCACAAATTCATCGTGTTTTAAAATGTTTATGTAATGACCCGAATCGTTATTTTGAATGAATTATTAATTAAGAGATAATTAATGAGTTGTTATTTAAGTATTATTAAGGAATTGATAATTCGGGATCATGCTGTTGGGATCCACCGAATTTAAAAATGGATAACCCAATCTACTTCAGATTAAATTATCTTGATAAATCCAATTACACCAATAAGATTCTGACACGTAGAAGATAAGATTGATTCGGATTTTCTGAAATAGTCCGGATGCAGCCTATAAATGGAAGCTGAATTCTTTTGTTTCCTTCACCGCATTCTTTAGAGAGAGTTCTAGCCATATACCTTAGGTTTTCTATCCAGTTTTTAGGGAACTTTGGTGTCAGGAAGTCTCGGAGCTAGTGTCGACTCGAGGAGGGGTCGGTGAACTGATATCTAGAAATCATCAACGGGCTGACGACAGACGCATGTATAATCCTAAAGCCTTAAATATTGATTTAAGGATCATTAGGAAGACCTTTGTAGTATGTTTGCTAACGGGGTCGGTGAACGGATGAGATTCTTGACTTGATCCTTGATATCCGAGCATATTGCATTTCCATGCATCATATCAGTTTGAATACTCGTACATTCTTGTATTGGGCGATGGTCGCTCACATCCTTGTTTTCATCTTGGGCATTCCATTCCACGGGGCAGGTCTTAGGTTGGACGATTCGGACGACCAGGGCAGTGGCTAGAGCAGTTGGGTTTTCGGTGGTGATCCAGTGGAGGTTTTATGTGGTTTATATTTTTCTCGTTCAGTATGATGTTTTCGTTATGGTTGTATTAACGTATAAGACTGTTGTTATTGTTCTGTTTCGTTTGAGTTGTAAGATTATTAAGTATTTGGTTCCGTTGTTTAATTGTTGTTATTAAGTTTAATGTTGGATGTTTATTAATCTGTTTAGTAGTGGCTCGGGTAAGGGCGCTACATTTGGTGGTACCAGAGCATGCAAAAATTTTTGGGACGTTAGAAATTTTGTTTTGAGGATCAATAGGTTGATTTTTGCTTCCTTTCAGATGTCAATAAGTGGAAGCAGTCATGGAAGTGTTGGACATGGCCGTTATGGCGATTATGAAGCTAGCCGAGAACATCGTCACGTGATGGAAGGTGTCACCGAGATCATGATGAAAGGAGACGTAGGAACCGTGTCAACATTATGGATTTCATGAAGATTGGACCTCCTCCGTTGACCGGAGATGATAATGATGATGTTGCTGAAGCTTGGGTATATATCATGGAGCAGTGTTTTCGAGTGCTGCACTATGACGAGGATGAGAAGATGGAGTTAGCCGATTTCATGATCCAAGGAAAAGCTCGGAAATGGTGGAAACCTATTTCTGCCATTCTAGTTCAGCAGCATGGGCGGATTCGCTGAGAACATTTCCGTCAGGCCTTCATCAATCATCACTTTCCACCAGCTCTTCGTCAGGCGAAGAAGATGGAACTATTTACCATTAAGCAAACAGATTCGAGCATTGAGGATTATCAGAAGCGTTTTACAGATCTGTGGTCGTACGCTCCTCACATCAGTGAGAATTCTACATCAAAATATTCTCACTTCTTGAATGGTTTGAACTAGGAGATTTTTGATGGGGTTTCTGTCTGTGATGATCCTAGTTCGTACGAAGGATTAGTGAATCATTGTCGTCAAGCCGAGATTAGTATTGCAAGGAGGAAGGCTATTCAATCTAGCAAAATTTCTAGTTCGTTGGGAATGAGGGTTCAGTTTTTCAAGAAGTTTGCATCTTCTTCTTCTTCCGGTTTTGGAGGGGTGAACAGCTTTGGTAGGAAAAAGCTACAATGTGTCCACTGAGGAGGCAATAACCCGACGGAGAATTGTGGAAGAGCTACAGGTGCTTGTTTCAATTGTGGTGGTTTTGGTCACATGAAGAGGGATTGCCCTAATTTGGAGAATCAGATTGGAGGCGGAGGTTCTATGACAGGGTCTTACAGTGGAAAACAGTCTAAGGCCACTGTACAACAGAAAGTTTTTCCTGCTTAAGGTTCTCGTCGTGGAGGAATATCACAAGTATCTCAGTAACGCCCACGAGTTTAGGGGCAAGTGTTTGCCCTAAACCAAGAACTAGCTGAGGAGCAAAACGAGAGAGTCATTGCATGTAATTTTCTTTTATGTGGTATTCATGCATATGTATTAATTGACACTGGGGCATCGCATTCATTCATAGCATCAATGTTTGTTAAGAAGCATAAACTCCCCTACGTGTCAATAGATGTTTTGATGTCGGTGTCTACACCGATGGGACAAGAGGATTTAGCTAAGCGGATTGTAGTAGACTGTTGGTTAGAGTTTGAGGGAAAATACTTGTCTGCCAATTTGATGATATTGGCTATGGAGGATTTCGATTGCTAACCTTAAGTAATCACCAATTGTATGCTATATTGAATAAGTGCATGTTTTGGCTCGACAGAGTTGTCTTCTTGGGACATGTTATATCGAAAGATGGGATATCAGTGGATCCTAGCAAGATCGAAGCAATGTTGAGTTGGGCACGACCGGAATCAGCTCAAGAGATAAGAAGTTTTCTAGGTTTGACAGGTTATTACCGGATATTCATCTCAGGGTTTTCTCAGATTGCCAAACCATTGACACAATTGATGTGTAAGAATGTGCAGTTTGAATGGACACATGATTGTGAAACTAGTTTCAATGAACTGCGTCAAATTTTGACAACTGCACCAGTTTTAGTTCTGTCATCTGGATCAGGAGGTACATTGTTTACACTGATGCATCACTTGAAAGACTTGGGTGTGTTTTAACCTAGAATGGTCATGTGATTGCATATGCATCCAGACAGTTGAAGAAGCATGAAGAAAATTATCCTGTTCATGATATGGAATTGGCAGCGATTTTTTCTTTGAAAATCTGGCGACATTATCTCTACTGAGAGAGATTTGAGATCTTTACGTATCACAAGAGTTTGAAGTATATCTTCACTTAAGCAGAGTTGAATATGCGCCAAAGAAGATGGATGGATTTGTTAAAGGATTATTATTGCAAAATCAAGTATCATCGAGGATCAGTGAACCTTACAGCTGATGTTCTTAGTCACAAGGTGAGATTATCTGCACTTCAGACAAGCTTCATATCAAGTGTAATCCAAGATTATTGTTCTCTGGGATTTCACTACCGTCATAAGAAAGGAATGGAACACATTCGAGTAACGAGCATTTTATCTGAACAGATGTTGTATGCCAAAATCAGAGAAGCTCAGTTTCCTGATCAGAAGGTGAAAAAGTTAGCAAGTTTAGCTAACAGAGACAACACATCTGGCTTTGCGTTCGAAACAGATGGAACCTTGTGTCTGTCAGGAAGAATCGTAGTTCCAGAAGATTCTAAATTGAGATACGAGATTTTATCTCAAGCTCATGGGAGTAATTTGAGTATCCACCTTGGAAGCATGAAAATGTATAAGGATTTGAAGACCAAGTTTTGATGGAAAGGTATGAAGAAAGCGTTTACCAGTTTGTAGCCAAGTGTTTGGTTTGTCAGCAAGTGAAAGCTGAATATCGACGACCAGGAGGATTACTTCAGAATCTTCCTATCCCTGAGTGGAAGTGGGAGCATGTAACGATGGATTTTGTCACCCACTTGCTCCTGTCTTCTATGAATTGTGATGCAATTTGGGTTGTTGTTCACCGACTGAATAAGTCAGCACATTTCATTCCATATAGTCGGGAATATGGTTTCGATCACATGGGAAGACTATACATCCTAGAGATTCTTAAATATCGTGGTGTGCCAACAAGTATAGTTAGTGACAGAGATCCATGCTTTACCTCAAGGTTCTAGGGAAGTTTTCAAAAAACGTTGGGAACTACATTGAGTCTGAGGACTGCCTATCATCCAGAGACCGATGATCAGTCTTAGAGGACTATTAAGACACTCGAGGACATGTTGCGTGCTTGTGCTTTGGATTTTGGACCAGTATGGCATGATCACCTTCCGCTTGTGGAGTTTGCATATAACAATAGCTACCATAGTAGCATTGGTATGGCTCCATTCGAAGCATTATTTGGTAGACATTGTCTTACTCCATTGTTTTGGGACGAAGTAGGAGAACGAAAATTTCAAGGACCTGAATTAGTGCAACAAATGATTGACGTAGTGGAATTGATCAATAAGAGAATTAAAACTGCACAAGATCGTCAATTGAGTTACGCGAATACCAAGCGTAGACCTCTATAGTTTCAGTCAGGGGAAACAGTTTTCCTTAAAGTTCCAAGATTCATCAGGCCTTTTGAGATCTTGGAATGTGTTGGAAACTTGGCATATCAATTGCCTTTGCCACCGTATCTATCCAGCATTCATAATGTCTTTCATGTATCGTTGCTACGACAGTATGTAGCTGATGAATCGCACGTTCTTGGTCCGACAAATGTTCAACTTGAAGAAGACTTGACTTATGTTGAGCAGCCGCTTTTAATCCTAGGTAGGAAAGAGAAAAAGCTCAGAAACAAGACCATTTTACTTGTTTTAGTGCAATGGCAACACCGAGGTGCTGCGGAAGCGACTTGGGAGTTAGAGAGTCGTATGCACTCAAAGTATCAACATTTGTTTTGAGTTGTATTTTAATCAGTTGTATTGTACATCTGTTCTGATTTCGAGGACGAAATCTTTGTAAGGAGAGGAGGATGTAATGACCCGAATTTCATTTGGAGTGAAGTATTAATTAAGAGATAATTAATGAGTTGTTAATTAAGTATTATTAAGGAATTGATAATTCAGGATCAAGCTGTTGGGATCCATCGAATTTCAAAATGGATAACCCGATCTACATCAGATTACATTATCTCGAGAAATCCAACAAGACAAATGAGATTCTGACACATGGTAGATAAGATTGATTCGGATTTTTTGAAATAGTCCGGATTCAGCCTATAAATGGAAGCTGAATACTTTTGTTTCCTTCACCGCATTCTCCATAGAGAGTTCTAGCCATATACCTTAGGTTTTCTAGCCAGGTTTTAGGGCACTTTGGTGTCGGAAAGTCTCGGAGCTAGTGTCGACTTGAGGAGGGGTCAATGAACTAAGATCGAGACATCAGCAGCGGGCATATGAAGGACATGCATAATCCTAAAGCCTTAAATATTGGTTTAAGGATCATTAGGGAAAACTTTGTAGTATGTTTTAATTCAGGATCTGGTTTGATAGTGATTTCATTAGGTTGGTATTGTCTATGTTCAAAGCTTTATGTCTGATTGTTTTATTGAGGTACGTGATGTACTGACTGAGATATCAAGCGTAGTAGACACTCTTATATGCTGCATATTTATCTGTTGCATGATACATGTTTTACTTCTTTGGCATATTATGAATGACATATCATGTTGAGCCTGATATCTTTTGAGATATATCTCATTTGTTGGGGACGCTCAGCCTCATTCTGTATTGTGGACGATGAGGCATCGAGAGCTACAGTGTCCGACGGGACCCGCGGGTTCCGATGACCTGGACATTGTAGGTCCACCTCTTGATGATGAGTGTTTAAGGCAAAACATGCCTAGGGCAGATCAGAGACTACACACTCAGGCGCCTCTAGACTGAGCATGAGATTCTTGACTTGATCCTTGATATCCGAGCATATTGCATTTCGCATCATCATATCAGTTTGTATCTCGTACATTCTCGTATTGGGCGATTGTCGCTCACGTCCTTGTTTGAATCTTTGGCACCCCATTCCACGGGGCATGTCTTAATTTGGACGGTTCGGACGACCAGGGCAGTGGCTAGAGCAGTTGGGTTTTCGGTGGTGATCCAGTGGAGGTTTTATGTGGTTTATATTTTTCTCGTTCAGTATGATGTTTTCGTTATGGTTGTATTAACGTATAAGACTGTTGTTATTGTTATGTTTTCGTTTGAGTTGTAAGATGATTAAGTATTTGGTTTCCGTTGTTTAATTGTTGTTATTAAGTTTAATGTTGCATGTTTATTAGTCTTTTTAGTAGTGTCTCGGGTAAGGGCGTTACAGTTTATGTATCACGTATATGACCTTTTTGGTAATTATGAAAAAAATACGTTGCATGCTTGGTTTTAATATTTTTAAAAGTGATGAAAATGATGATGTTTTGAAGGATGATAGTTTTTTGTGACAGACGATATATGTATACAATGAGTTGTAAGGCCAAGGCTCAGTGTATAGGTATTACTGTCGATGATGTCCTCGGTGACGGGTACCACGGTTTTTATGTATATGGATCTATCGAATAGAGCTGATACGAAAGTCACAACTAGCGAACTAAATTTGATTAAGGAGAATGAATAAGTATCTAATGATATGATGAGATGTTATTACACGCTATGCCATGATATGAAATGTTTAAGTTCATGCTTATTTCAAGTTCATGGAATGTATTTTTATTAGGGAAGTTTTCATTGTTGCCTGTTATGCTATTAACGTGGCAGGTGTGTTGAGTCTTTAGACTCACTAGGCGTGAATGTTGCAGGTGAGCACTTTGTTGAGGAGGTTGGAGGCGTCGAAGTCTAAGTAGGCAAGGCTGGATGTGCGCATTTGAACCCGAGGACCATATAATTTCCGCACATCATGATTTGATATAGGAGTGGACGTGATTATTTTATATGCTTTTGTTTTGACATGTTGGTAGTCATGAGAATTTTTACTTACTTCCTGTTATTTTATTTTTAACGTAAGTCTAGTGTCGTCGACACGGCTGATATTTTTAAACTGCAGTATTTCTATTTGTCATTGTATTAAATCTATTTTTGAAATGTGATACTTTCAGCAGTGTTGCATGCATTCTTAATTTATGTAATTTTTGAGTTTGAGCTTGTTAAAAAAAAATTATAGCATTTTTAAGCAGTAGACGTTTCAATTTGTCTCAGAGCAAGGGTCATGTGAATGGTTGTGCCACCGCCAACTTTTACAGCTCAGTATCCAAATCTCAAGTCTGTAAGCTTTTATGTTTTAAATATTTTAAATAGTTTATTGCTATCACCTGCATGATTGCATATTATACGTTTTACAGCGATTTACAGTACATGTCTAGATGTTTTCAGGGTTTAAGGATTAAATGTTTTGAAAGCTATATTAAATTGCATGATTGTTTACGTTTAGAATTTGGATTGTATTCATATATCATGCCTCCTAGACGCACCCCTAGCACAAACTGTCATGATGATACTTCCAGAGGCGATAGAGGTCTTCCACTGCCCCCACCAGCGGCATTGGATGCCGTTATTCGAGTTCTCTAGGAATGCTAGACTTCTAGAGCGGCGCAGCAGGTTCCTCGACCTCAGACAGACATTTTTGAGCAGTTTCGACGGTTCAACCCGAAGGAGTTCAGGGGTACTACTGACCCTTTCGTAGCGGAGGGTTAGATTTGGTCTTTGGAGATACATTTCCAGTATTTGAAGATGCTGGATGGCGACTGGGTCAGGTGCGCCACTTATATGTTGAGAGATGATGCATCCCTTTGGTTGGAGGGAGCAGCGCACGGGTTGAACTTGGCTACCCTCACATGGGATCTGTTCAAAGAGGTGTTCTACGATAAGTATTTTCCATCAGATGTCAGGGGTCACCTGACGAGGGAATTCATGAGTCTCTGCCAGGAGGACTCGACTGTGGCTGACTTTATCAAGAAGTATGACAGGGACTGTCATTTTGTGCCCCTTATTGCGAGAGATGCTGCCCAGAAGCTGAGGAATTTCATGGATGGCTTAAGACCCACGTTGCACCAGGATGTTATGATGATGAGACCGGCTAGCTAATGGTGAGGCCACCGCTTGTGCTTTTCGGGTGGAGCAGCCCCTGAGGGACATTGATTTTGAGATGCAGAGGAAGATATCTCATGCCAGTCCAGCTCCCAGCCACAAAAGAAACAATTCACGGGACCACCAAAACATCAGGGGCAGGAGAAGTCCCAGTGACAGATTAAGAGGTCGGGTCAACAGAGGCCACCACAGGTACCAATGGCTCCGAAGCCGGCAGAGGGTCAGCCATGCAAGCAATCAAACTGCTTCCACCTCGGAAAATGTTTATGGGTAACCTACAAATGATTCATATGCGAGAAAGAGGGCCACAAGGCGGTAGATTGCCCTAAAAACATGTGCCCCACTACTGGCAGAGCATATATGTTGGAAAATAAATTTCAGTGATTTGACAAACTAAGCTTCGAAACGTATTTTGAATAATTGATCAAAGGCATCGAGCTTAACTGATTCAAGAATTGCAACTGTTAGTTGCCATTAGCTAAAGATTAATGCATACCAGCTATAAATTATACACGTCATCAGCTGAAGCAGAAATATAACTGACTGATCAGTTGGGAACTGATCAGTTGAAACAAATCAGTTATAAGTTTTCAAGAAAAGTATCTTTCAACTGGTTCTTCAGCTGTACATGTCATCGGTTGAGAACGACAACCGACAAATATTACAACAGACTACAACTAGTAGTGGGACGCCGCATTTCAGAGATTGCAGTGTACGATTGTAAGAGTATATCGATGTGGCTATCAACAGATATAAAGTTTCAAATGATATTTAGTATTACCGTTGAGAGTGAAGCCTATAAATAGGTGAAGAGAGCAGCTGAGATAAATAACACGCGAACTACTATTCTATTCAAGCTTGTTGTTACTCTACTAAAATACAACTCGCAATCAGAAATCAAAGCTCACTCTAATCAGTTTTATCAGTACCAATCAAGGCTATATTTACGAGCTTACTAGCACCTTGAAATCTTTGTTAGATTTATTCAGTTGTGTTGTATTCAGTCACGCACTGTAAAAGCACTTGTGAACTAAGAGTTTTAGTTCGGCAGTGTTAAGAACAAACTGAAGTGAGTCAGTACAACGTTTGTATTCGATCAAAGTCTTTTAGTGAATAT
Organism: Primulina eburnea; assembly: GCF_022965805.1. NCBI lineage: Eukaryota > Viridiplantae > Streptophyta > Magnoliopsida > Lamiales > Gesneriaceae > Primulina > Primulina eburnea. Next base: position 16,522,016 of record NC_133111.1, on the reverse strand, counting down.
CCTATGTTCGTGATAGAAGGGGTGACATAGGAGTTATTCTATTCTCCGAACATCCAGAAACAAATCGCGTGTTTTACATTTCAGCTATTCTATCTTTCAGTCAGTTTATTTCCGCAAATGTTTTTCAGTTAAACTGATTGTTATCGACTGACGAGATACCGAGTATCAGTTTGTAACGAAACTGAACCCTTTATTCGAAGTGAGTGTTTATTCAACCCCCTCCCTTCTAAACACTTATCACCTTTGTAACCGATCCTTTAAAGTGGTATCAGAGCGGTTGTATCTTGTCTTAGAATATTTCTACTCAAACTATTGATCATGTATTCCATCAACAAGATCCCAATGTTTTCCAGAGAGGAATTCGATGATTGGAAAATCAGGATGCAGGATCACTTAACTGCACAAGACGATGACATGTGGTACGTCATCACTGACGGACCAATGAAGATTATGAAAGCCAATACAGCAGTTGCAATCACAGATGGGGCACCTCATAGAATTGAAAAGCCCAGAGATGAGTAGACTGCTGAGGACAAACGAAAAGCAAATCTTGAAAATGTAGCAAAGGACATACTGTACAAAACACTGGACAAATTAACATTCAGTAAAATCAAAATATGTAAGACATCCAAAGAGATTTGGGAAAAGCTGATCCAGCTTTGCGAAGGGAATGAACAAACCAAAGAGAATATAATTTCTGTTGCTGTTCAGAAGTTTGACAATATCAAACTGAGAGCTAGTGAAACGATGCATGAATATGATGAAAGAACCAGCTAAATCATCAATGAATTAAATGCACTTGGAAAAGTGTATACCAACAAAGAAGTTCCCTTAGAAGTGATTAGAGTTCTTCCCAAGGTGTGGGGACCCGGACGCTAATCATCTTCTTAATTATCTTGGGGTTTAATTAACAATTAAGATAAACAGGGTCTAAAAATTTTTCTTTTAAAAATGCGGAAGGTAATGGAATCATTCTATTATACAAACCAATAAAATAATACAAATCCTGTATAACATGCATTTAATTTAAAATTAGGTTCAACTACTACAATCGAGTAATAAAACCTATCTACATCCAAGTCTGTGATCACCGCTCTAATCTCGATCTCTCATCATCTTCTCGACCCTGATCAAGCCCCACCTGTTGTCATGCACACATACAAACAAGACAACAGCCGGATAACTCCGGTGAGATATAAATATCCCAGTATAAACAATGTATACATGCAATCATATAAAACATATATAAAAGCACAAACAAACATCAAAACATATATCAATACTAGTCTGTAGATAAAACATGAATCGTAATCTACGAAACATAAATTAATACGGATGTGTAACTCAAACTCTAGTCTCAATATTTAAGACTCGACTCATCTCTCATTCTAATCTAGGGATCCCGATCTAAGTTAGACTTTTGGTATGCTGTATCGAGTGTCTACAATAGACGTCGATCTACATCTAAAGCTCATCGATACACCGTAAGTCTAGGGTCTGAGCAGTTCTGACAAAGACTTAGACTTGGGCATGCTATATCGAGTGTCTACAATAGAAGTCGATCTACATCTAAGCACATCGATATACCACAAGTCTAGTGTCTTAGCAGTTCTGTCCAAGACTTGGCGGTTCTGCCCTAGCTAGGCTGATCTGCCCTAGACTCAAACTCTGGCTCTGCTATAATTCAATAAACTTAACATATCGATCTGATAATCTGCAAATATCAATGCAATAAAATAAAGTATGTGATTTAGGAAACTCAAGTCAAACCTAACTCGAGTTGTGCAATCCCGAATCAACATTTATTTATACCTTTGTCTTCTCGGTCTGACGAAGACGAAGTCTTGTATTCTGATCTGTCCATACCCAGTCTGGCAATGACAATCGTATAATTGCAATATCAGTAAATAACTCAATTCAAAACCTGTTCTGATCAATACTCAAATAAGTATATAATCTGATCCATCTCTGATATAATCCATAATCAATTCATAATCCAAATCTGTCCCATTTTCAATTGGTATGATCAGAAAATCATAACAATTTCATAATCAGTCTGTTCTTCGATCTGGCTTCGATTATGCAATGTCTAGTATTCCCAGAACACATAATAATGATCAAATCACAATTCTCCCAATACATAAATTTCAAACCATATCAGAAAGTAATGAAACTTACGTCCTTGTGTAGTAGGTGACGAGAGGAGCACAGAACTGTGTTAAGATTTAAATTCTGATAGACGGATTGTACAAAATTAATTTTCTAGAATTTAAGGAATCTTGAGGAATTTCTCTGAAGCTTTTCACGTTTCCTCACTGTAATTGTCGAAGGAATGAAATATATATGTAAAGTTGCATGAAGAGACAAGTGTCCCACTCAATCCATTAATTGCATTTTAGTCCCTCAACTTTTCACTATTTGCAAATCGGCCCTATTCAATCTATTCGATTCAATTTCAATCCTAAATAAGTTCAAACATCTTGGAATATAATTGAACACTCCATAATTCTCTAATTCAATAATCTCGATTTAAAATAATATCATTTCTATAATCTCGGACCTTACATTTCTCCCCCTCTAAGATACGATTTCGTCCTCGAAATCACAGGTAATCAAGTCAAATATTAACACGAAACGTATACAAGAGGTAAATCAGAAAACTTATTTCAATGAATCAATTCTGAAATTTCAATCTCATATCAGATTCTGTCTTTCAGATAGCCTCATTGATCTACTGACAATCTTACTGTGTTTTCAACAACAAAATAATCTTCGTTCTGAAATATTTTTCTTTTACTGATCTCTGATTCCAATCTGGAATAAGAATTCAAAAGTATAATATCATAATACTCTTCAAAATAGCTCTGACAAAATCAATCTCGCAATACTGGCTATACAACATCCGTATATACCCACTAAAGCTCATAACAAATCAATACCATCATTTGTTACCAAATATTTTTATCCCATTCAAGGATATATTAAATCTTCGGCCTCAAATACCAATCGTCACCATCCGACGTCGGCATATTAAGTCTGTCTGGTCTGAGCTATCTTCATTCTCTTCTGAATTATCTTCAATTTCTTTGTCATATTTCTGATTCTATCGGATCCAATCTCAAATATCTCCGCGATTTTATTCCTCTGTCAAAGAAATCTGCAGTACTCACTGTACACTGTCTTGTCTGTAACTATCTCATTACCCACCTGATGACTATCATTGTACGATAATTCATAAAGTGACCATCTGTCATATCAATTAATGCTAGCATCTAGCACTACAGTTCCACCAATATCTTCCAATATCTGGATAGTCCACTTTGGCTATCTGTCAGTCGGTGGATAATATATGAGAAAGCTTATGGTATATTCTGCCACAAGTACAAAATCAATCAAAATCACAATATGATATAGTCTAGTTCTACATTTTGGTCAATCTGACCATTTCTCTGACATCGATCTTTGTCATATGGTCATGTTTGTACGTCATCTTGTACAAATTAATAGATATAGATTGAACAATCTGTCAATCACAATCATACCATATCACAATCTGGAAAGTATTACAGTGATCTTATTACGAAATTCATCGAATTATACTCCCCATGTTTGGTCAGAAATATACAAATTTTGTAATAAATATTCTGATCTCTATCTTTCTATCTTCATTTATTGGCGCTTCAGACATTTCAGTACAAATTCTGTCAATATTTCAGCATAAATTCTGCCATAACTGATTTACTATGTCTCTATCAAAACTGTCTGTCCGAATATCATACATTTACAGTCACTGAATGAAAACTGAATCAACTACTGTGTGTTGCTGACACTGTCTGTCATTTCAAATTCGAACTATTTGATACAACTAATCAGTTAACAATATAAATTAAAGAAAAATACCTACCTGGTATTCGGCTCTGACTATCAGTAAGATTCTGTTATACAATTCTGAAACATTTGACATCACAAGATAATCATTCTCATACAGTAAAAATCACATATCTGCTACTCTGATCGATGCTCTGCTCTGATTATCGAATTCAAGTTCTGAACATTCTGATCACATTTTTGAATCACTGAAATTCTCGAATTCAACTCTGATTCGGATTGAACTGTATATAATCTCAACGGTTCACAATGATCTGTATCAAATACGGCTGTGGAAATATAACAATACTCAAGAAAACACAAAACAACAATCGTATAAGATAATCTGCCAACTCAGGCAAAAGTAAATTTCTGACATTTCTGAAATTTCTGATACTTCTGATCTTTCTGATATCGGTATCATTCTCAGCCACTGATCACAATCTCAACTGTGTCAAAATCAAGCAGTATACTAACTTCAGATATCGCTTATTCTGAATACAATCTGTTTCAAGCAAGATTTCTATCTGAATAATTTTTTGTATACAAATCACAGTTATCAGAGTATTCAATACAATCTTTAGATATTCGATTCAATCAATCAGATGATGCAATTATATCAGAATATCATAGATATAATAAGCATGACTCATCAGAATATCTCTGAACATACTGAAACATGCCAAAGAGAAACACTAAATCGGATGTAACTCCTGGTCGACACTCTTCTACTGATCTTTCAATTCTTTCAATTCACTCTGTATCATTCTGTACATTCAATATCATTCTGTACTGAATTCTACAATACAACCAATACCTAGTATCGATTCAATTCTGAAATTTATCTTTCTAATATAAAGCAAATCTGCAATTTTATCTGGAAAATCATCAGCCAACTCGTATATCATTGGCAGATCTGTCAATTCTAGGCTCGATTTCAGTACATCTACTGAATACATAAGGATACCATCTGCGCCTTTCTGTATTAATCGAGTCCCTAGACAACACAGATATCAAAGGAATTCTGAATCTAAAATCCTTACCTGTGTAATCTCTACTCATCAGCCATATTTGGTCTGAATCTTACAATTTTCTGAAAAGAATCTATAATAGTTCTGTACTTGTTTAGCATATTAATATCAATAATGCAATCAAATCAGAAACCACAAGTACATAATCTAACTCGATCTCATTCTTTTCTTATCGTAATATACAACCTTTCACAGAACTCTCTGATATCAATCTTTCTTTCCCAAAAGGTAAAGACATCAATACTATAGTGAATACAGACCCAACAGATATAGTATATCTCAATGCAACTCAGTCAAAAATAATAGTAGAGAATGCATTAGTATATATCAATACATATGCAATCTAATCTTAAAAGAACACTACCTGTCACTATATCATCAAGTGTCTCTTGGGTCTGTTCCTCGGTCACTATCACCAGATGGTCCTGATCCCTGAAATCTTCGGGAATCTCTTCGTGGAAAAACTCTAGCAAAGTGCCCCGGCTATCGGCAGATACGACAACTACCAGTAACTCCCTGGCATAGCTCCATGGGATGTCTTCCTCCGCAGGCCCTGCAATACACTCCAGTATAACTCGGGCTAGAACCACTGGAGCTATAGGAACCACTCCATAACTTCTTAAACTGTTTCTTTCGAGCTTTCAGCAAATCTTGCTTTCCACTCGTGCTGCCGCGATCAATTCGGAGAGGGGATTGCTGTGTCTGGGGTTGTATCGCACACACCCTTGTTAGTTGTCTAATCAGACTCGACTCCGCTCTCTTCGCTCTACTCAAGGCATCAGCAAAATGATAAGGTCGCTGCATATTCATCAATGCAACTATCTCCGAGTTCAATCCTCTGATGAACTGATTCGCTACAGCCTCATCATTCCCAACTATCTGAGGAACAAAACGCAGTAGGGTAGAGAATTTAGCAACATATCCTTCAATATTCAGTTGTCCTTGGTTCAAATTCTCAAACTCTGCTTTCTTGTCTTCTCGGTAAGAAACTGAGAAAAATCTTCGATAAAATTCAGTTCTGAATATTTCCCACGAATTAACTGTACCTCTCTGTTCTAACATTCTTTTACTGGTAATCCACCAACTCCTGGCGGCTTCTCGTAACTGGTTAGGCACCATTTTAACTCTCTGTTCATCTGTACAGGCAAGTAAATCGAACAGTATTTCTATGTCATCAAACCAATTCTCACAATCTTCAGACGTCTCGGTACCACTCAGAATCAGCGGCTGTAATAACTGAAACTCTTTCAACTTTATTTCCATCTGAGTTTCTGATACATCCATCTGTTCAGTCGAAGTACTACCTCTTTCTGGAATTCTCCGTGGAGGTATATCTGCTTATCAAAACATTAGTAACCCAATACTAAAAATCTGTTCCAATCTTTCTTTGATCATCTTATTGCTGATCGAGAATCAAATCTGATTCATACTCAATAATACATATTACCAATTCAAATCAGATAATTAGATAACATGTATTTCAAAGCAGTAACAAATAGTATCATGCTAACATATAAAATGTCAATCAACATTAAAATAAATCGCATGCTAGCAATCACATGCAAGGAAAGAAAACTCAATCTACCCCGCTCATTCTCTTCTACCTCAGTCTAAAGGATCTATCGCTCTGATACAATCTGTTGTAGGGACCCAGACGCGAATCATATTCTTAATCATCTTGGGGTTTAATTATCAATTAGGATAAACAGGGTCTAAAAATTTTTCTTTTAAAAATGCGGAAGGTAATGGAATCATTCTATTATACAAACCAATATAATAATACAAATCCTGTATAACATGCATTTAATTTAAAATTAGGTTCAACTACTACAATCGAGTAATAAAACCTATCTACATCCAAGTCTGTGATCACCACTCTAATCTCGATCTCTCATCATCTTCTCGACCCTGATCATGCCCCACCTGTTGTCATGCACACATACAAACAAGACAACAGCCGGATAACTCTGGTGAGATATAAATATCCCAGTATAAACAATGTATACATGCAATCATATAAAACATATATAAAAGCCCAAACAAACATCAAAACATGTATCAATACCAGTCTGTAGATAAAACATGAATCGTAATCTACGAAACATAAATTAATACGGATGTGTAACTCAAACTCTAGTCTCAATATCTAAGACTCGACTCACCTCTCATTCTAATCTAGGGATCCCGATCTAAGTTAGACTTTTGGTATTCTGTATCGAGTGTCTACAATAGACTTCGATCTACATCTAAAGCTCATCGATACACCGTAAGTCTAGGGTCTGAGCAGTTCTGACAAAGACTTAGACTTGGGCATGCTATATCGAGTGTCTACAATAGAAGTCGATCTATATCTAAGCTCATCGATATACCACAACTCTAGTGTCTTAGCAGTTCTGTCCAAGACTTGGCGGTTCTGACCTAGCTAGGCTGATCTGCCCTAGACTCAAACTCAGGCTCTGCTATAATTCAATAAACTTAACATATCGATCTGATAATCTGCAAATATCAATGCAATAAAATAAAGTATGTGATTTAGGGAAACTCAAGTCAAACCTAACTCGAGTTGTGCAATCCCGAATCAACATTTATTTATACCTTTGTCTTCTCGGTCTGACGAAGACGAAGTCTTGTATTCTGATCTGTCCATACCCAGTCTGGCAATGACAATCGTATAATTGCAATATCAGTAAATAACTCAATTCAAAACCTGTTCTGATCAATACTCAAATCAGTATATAATCTGATCCATATCTGATATAATCCATAATCAATTCATAATCCAAATCTGTCCCATTTTCAATCGGTATAATCAGAAAATCATAACAATTTCATAATCAGTCTCTTCTTCGATCTGGCTTCGATTATGCAATGTCTAGTATTCCCAGAACACATAATAATGATCAAATCACAATTCTACCAATACATAAATTTCAAACCATATCAGAAAGTAATGAAACTTACGTCCTTGTGTAGTAGGTGACGAGAGGAGCACAGAACTGTGTTAAGATTTAAATTCTGATAGACGGATTGTACAAAATTAATTTTCTAGAATTTAAGGAATCTTGAGGAATTTCTCTGAAGCTTTTCACGTTTCCTCACTGTAATTGTCGAAGGAATGAAATATATATGTAAAGTTGCATGAAGAGACAAGTGTCCCACTCAATCCATTAATTGCATTTTAGTCCCTCAACTTTTCACTATTTGCGAATCGGCCCCTATTCAATCATTTCGATTCAATTTCAATCCTAAATAAGTTCAAACATCTTGGAATATAATTGAACACTCCATAATCCTCTAATTCAATAATCTCGATTTAAAATAATATCATTTCTATAATCTCGGACCTTACACAAGGAGTGGGACGTAAAGACCATGACAATGAGGGAATCCAAGGACCTGAACAAGGTTGAGCTTCATGATCTATTTGCTGATCTGAAGGCATATGAGTTCGAGCTGCAAACTCGAGAAGGAGAACCCTTTACTCCAGCAGTCACAACTGCCTTAGCTGCTGTTAGAACAGAACCAACTGGTTCAGTCGAGAAGGTTGCTGATCAACTAAGAAATGATGCCAAACCTGAAATTGTAGATCAATTTCATTAAAAAATTCGGAAGATTTATGAGGAAAAATCTGGGGAATTTCCAGAAGCACTATCAGAGAAAAAATTCCAAAGAGGAATCAAATGCTTGCTACAACTGTGGCAAACCCGGTCACTTCATTGCTGATTGTACCAAACCCAAGAAGGACAGTCAAGGCTCGATTGAAATAAAGAAGAAGTTATATGAGCACAAGAGGAGACCCAAAGTTGATAAGAAATCCTTCCGGAAGAAGCATGAGGTGCTCTTAGCCGAAGAGAGCAAATCAAAATGGGCAAACTGACAGCAAAGAGTCAGAGCCAGAAACCTCATGCAGTTCCAGTGATGGTGAAGAGGAAGTGAAGTGTCTAATGACTGGTGACATAGAAGTGGAGTCAAGCAGTCAACAGGTATTTGACTTTAGCTCAACTGATTTCATTAGAGAAGAACTCATTTCAACTCTTCATGACATGGTTAGTGAGTACCATAAGCTTGCCTTATCATTTGAAAGGGCTAGAGAAAAGCAAAATGATCCCATATACAATAAAACTACAACTGATGCATCAATTGATGTGTTGAGTTTTAAAGGGGAAATTGCTGAGCTAAATGCTGAAAGAAGCAGGAATCAATCAATAAATCAAAAGTTGATTCTTGAAAATTCAAAGAAAACTTAGCTTATTCAGGCTTGGAACAAATCATCTGTTGTATTAACTGATATACAGAACTCACAGAAATCAGTTACTGATAAAACTGGTTTAGGGTTCAGTAACAAAGATGAAATGTCTTCCAATGATACTCGACCGAAACTGAATATGGATAAAGGGAAATATATTCACTTTGTCAAATCAGCTGCGGCACAAGAACAAACAGAGCCAAGTAAACTGATTGAACAGCCTACTGAAAGTACGAACAAGGCTAAAAGATATGGTATTGGTTATAGCCCAAAATTTTTAACTGACTCACAGTCGTCAAAAAGATTCAGCATGAATTATTCAAATGGCTACTCCAATTACTATAACAACAAGCCGGTTCAGAAAAGATATCGGCCGAACAATAAGTTGAACAGAGCCGAATCACATGTTGTCTTATCTGCACACTACACACCAAGCACACACAAATCGAGAAAGACAATCTGGAATACGGCAACTGGACAGTCAGTTAGACTGATCCAAGTCTGGATTCCTAAAGGACTAATCAACTTTAGACCCAAATAGAAAAAGGGGTACCAAAATCTTATCTTGTGTGTGATTCCAGGTAACAGGTACAAGCATTGAATCTATATGGTACTTGGATAGTGGATGTTCACGCCATATGACATGACATGCAAACTTGTTATCTCAACTGATCAAGTTCACTAGTCCAAACATCAGTTTTGGAGATAATTCCAAGGGTAAAACTATGGGTAAGGGTAAGCTTATCCATGGTAACTTTATCATTAAAGATGTTTTATTAGTTGAGAATCTTAAGTATAATCTGATTATCATTAGTCAGTTATGCGATAATGGATTCTCAGTCCAGTTTGACAAACATTCTTGTTCAGACAAAGATGCAACTGATGAGGTCATACTAACTGCCAAACGGTGTGGAAACACTTACAAAGTCAGTTGGAATGATCAACCTTATTCACTAGTATGTTTTATTGCTTCAAAATCTTCTAAAAACTGGTTGTGGCATAAGAGATTAAACCACCTGAACTTCAAATTTATTGCGTATCTGAATAATCACTATCTTGTTACTGGTTTGTCCAAAATGGATTTTACCAAAGATAAAGTTTGCTCAGAATGTTAGTTTTGTAAACAAGTTAAATCTTCTTTTAAAAACAAGGGCACTAAATCTTCTTCTCGACGCTTAAAGCTGTTACATATGGATCTATTTGGTCCAATAGCAGTCATGAGTTTAGGGAGAATGAAATTCACCTTGGTGGTTGTAGATGATTTTTCAAGATTTACTTGGGTTATTTTTCTCATATCCAAAGAACAAACTGCTACTCAACTGATCAAGCTTTTCAAAAGAATATTAAATGAGAAATCAGTTGGAATTGATAGAATCAGATCTGATCTAGGAACTGAATACATCAATTAAATTCTTTCAAATTTTTTAGAGAATGCGGGAATTAAGCATGAGCTCTCAGCAGCTAGAACTCCTCAGCAAAGTGGTGTAGCTGAGAGGAGAAATCGAACGCTTAAAGAAGCTGCTAGAACAATGCTTGCAGATTCTTGTATTTCCCAAAGGTTTTGGGCAGAGGCAGTAAACACTACGTACTATAATCAGAACAGATCGATGATTAATAAAAATCAATTGAAAAAACCTTATGAGATCTGGCATGGACGAAAAAATGTGGTTTTCTACTTCAAAATATTCGGCTGCAGATGTTTTATTCTTCACAATGGCAAAAATAATTTTAAAGCCTTTGATGCTAAATCTGGAGAGGGAATATTTTTGGGATATTCGTCAGTTAGCAAAGCTTATAGAGTCTTTAACAAGAGCACTTTAAAAGTTGAAGAGTCTATACATGTTGTTTTTGATGAAACTGTTATAACTGATAAGCCAACTGATCCAGTTGAGCTAGTTCATCGATTTATAGATATCAGTTTGGAGGATGATCATGAAGAAGAAAATCATAACAATCGAAACATCCTTCAAACACCCGAACCTGAAATTGTAGATCAATCAGTTGAATAAGAAGTAGTTCCTGAAAATCAGTTGGAAGAGCAAAGAAATGATAGTCAGTTACCAACTGAAATAGCTCCAATTGAAACTGAAAACATTCAGTTGCTTTCTGAAGAAATTGCTGATACAGAAGCAACTAATGCTGAACTCAGATGGAAGAAATCACATCCTCCAGAATTGATGATAGGTAATCCATCTGACCTGGTAAGAACAAGAAATCAAATGCTCAATCTATTTATTCATTCAGCTTTTGTATCGCAATTGGAACCGAAGAAAACTGATGAAGCTCTTGCTGATCTAAACTGGACAAATGCAATGCAAGAAGAGCTGAATCAGTTTACCCATAACAATGTCTGGAACATAGTTCCAAGACCAATCTCAAAAACTGTTATTGGTACAAAATGGGTGTACAAGAATAAACTGAACGAAAATGATTCAGTTGTGTGCAACAAGGCGAGACTGTAGCACAAGGATATAGTCAAGAAGAAGAAATTGATTACGATGAAACATATGCACCAGTTGCAAGACTGGAAGCTATCAGAATATTCCTTGCCTAAGCATCATTAAAAAATTTCAAAGTCTACTAGATGGATGTAAAGAGTGCATTCCTAAATGGCTAGTTGCAAGAGAAAGTCTACGTTGAACAACCTCCAAGTTTTGTCAATCATCATTTTACTGATCATGTCTACCATTAGAACAAAGCCTTGTGTGGTTTTGAACAAGCTCCAAGAGCTTGGTATGAAACTCTTTCAACATTTCTAACTGATCACGATTTTTCTGTTGGATCAGTTGATAAGACATTGTTCTAATTTTTAAAGAATGATCATATTTTACTCGTTCATATTTATGTTAATGACATCATATTTGGGTCAACTAACCCCAAATTATGCGAGAAATGTGCTAATTTGATGCAGGAGAAATTTGAAATGAGCATGATGGGTGAACTGACATTCTTTCTTGGACTACAAGTGAAGCAACTTGAGGCAGGCACTTTTATTAGTCAAACTAAATACACGAAGGAGTTGCTGAAGAAATTTGGCATGAAATCGTGTTCAGCTGCAAGTACTCCCATGAGCTCATCAGTAAAACTGGACAGTGATCAAGGGAGAATATAAGTTGAGACGATACTTTACAGAGGTTTAATAGGTTCATTATTGTACCTAACTGCTAGTCGTCCTGATATTGTATCTGTTGTCTGTATGTGTGCTAGATTTCGGTCAAATCCTATGCAATCACATTTTTCAGCTACCAAGCGTATTTTAAAATATCTTAAGGCACACAAAATGTTTGGTTACGGTGTTCTAAAGACTCATCTTTCAATCTAGTTGAATATTCAGATGCAGATTATGTAGGATGCAAGCTTGATCGTAAAAGTACAAGTGGATCATCTCAATTTCTAGGAGACAGACTGATCTCTTGGTTCAGCAAGAAGCAAACATCCATAGCAACTTCCACAACTGAAGCAGAATACCTTGCTGTTGGAAGCTGTTGTGCTCAACTGCTATGGATTCAGCAACAATTGAGAGATTATGGAGTTGATGCTAAAGAATCGCCCATATTCTGTGATAATACAAGTACTATTGCTATTACCTACAATCAAGTTCGTCACTCCAGGACCAAGCACATAGATGTCAGGCATCACTTCATCAGAGATCATGCCTTGAAGAAGGACATCAGACTGGAATACATCCCAACTGAACAGCAAGCAGCTGATATCTTCACCAAACCATTGCCCGAGATTAAGTTTTCTCATTTTCGCAATATACTTGGATTAATTGATTTATCCTAATTAGTTTATGTTGTCGATATATCAGTTGTTAATTCATTTGTCAGTTCTATTGTCATTTACTGTTCATTCAGTTAGTTTTTCATCCATGTGAATTTCAACTAATGACAGTTAACTTTGGCAGTTATTATGTTCAGTTTGTTTTAGCCATTTGAATTTCAACTGATGTTAGTTAATCTTTTGTTAGTAAATTTTTATCAGTTATTTTGGTCGTGATTTACTTGTCAACTGATGAGATTAAGTAATGCAGGAAAATAAAAGGAAAAGATAAACTAAAATATCATTTTATTCATTTGAAGAAATTGGTGCGAATTACATCGTACAACTCCTCCTGAACAAAAGACCTCCACTTGGTCATCCATTGGTTTAAATCACCGGTGGAAGTCTTCAGGAAGCTATCAAATTCAGCTATTTGCTCCAGGATCCTTCGTTCCTTGTAGAGCATCAGCTTGTATACATTATCACTTTCAAAAATTTGCACTACACCAGCAACGTGCAAACGTTCCCGATATTTCTCGAGTTGTTCCACCAGTATGGGAGTGGTAGCCATCTCATTCTCCCCAGAGAAACTGGAGTTCTTGTAGCTCCTCCCAGAAGCAAAGGACTTGATGGAAGACTTCATCTTCCATCTCAGCCTTTCGCTGCTCAGCAGTTGAGCACATGAAGTCGTCTGCCAAGTCTAGAGTTTTTGAGCTACCTACACCTGCCATTTATCTGTTTAATATTACTTGCTGATGTGTTTAAGACTAACTGAGCTACCCTTATTTATAGCACAGGGACGAGGAAGATGAAAAGACAAAGTCATTACAACAGACGATTAACCTTCTAAGCATAAGATTTTATTTAATTCGTCTAGCTTAAACTTCTCGTAATATTTATATGCAATTATTAAGGGGAAATTGTAAGTCTTGAGATTATTAGTCTTCATTGATGTGATATTCAAAAATATGAGAATGCATGACATTTAATGAGTAGCACTAAATGAGATAATGAAGTGTTGCACAAAGAAGAGACCGCACCCGCGCCTCAAGAAAGACCGCCCTCGCGGTGGATAGGCAGAGAATTGGCCATTTTTACAGTAAGGTCACCGCACCCGCGGTCCAAGATGCAGTGCACCCGCGGTTGATGGACAGTAGGTTAGGAAATTTGGTGCGAACCAAGACCGCACCCGCGGTCAACATGACACCGCACCCACGGTTGTCGAATTGTGAGAAATGAAAAGTGATGCGGAGAGCTTAGCGCACCCGCGGTGGAAAGAGAACGCACCCGCGGTGCTGCATGCGAGAAATCCACCTTTGTTCTTTATGATGACACATGGCATATATATATATATATATATATATATATATATATATATAGACTTAGGCTGAATCATTCTTTCTGGAATTCCAGAGGAGAGAACCAAGAGCAATTCAAAAGAAGCCTTAACTTCATGCCATCTTAGAAATGTGATTGTGAAGAATCTAGCCATTATATTTTTGAGCCAAGCTTATATCCGTGCTCCTTACATCGAGGGCTACGAAAGGATGTAAGTTTCAATACTTTCTTTCATGTTTTGAAGTTGAGAGATTGGAGGAATTTTGATATGATAGAGATTATGTGTTCATATGATTGTAGTTATTTTAGATTCGAAACCGGATCGAAGAAATGATGTCGTATGCGTGTACTACGATTTTCAGCATGTATTATGATTGAGAATATGCAGATTTTGAGAGTATGATGTATATATGGTGTTGATTATTTATTTTTGAGATTTGATATTGATATTTGAGTTGATCGGTAGCAAGAAACTACGTCGTTATGCCGTCGAAATACACCGAGATTGAATATTGTTATGAACATGTATTAGGTTGAGTTGTGGATTGACATTGTGCATCTCAACATTTTCATTTCAGAGTTGGATTGACAGATTTGATACTGACTTCGAGACTGCAATTTACTTCAATGTCAAGAAGGTATAACTCATGTGACTTTTGGGAGATACAACTCAAATGAGATTCAATTTGAGTTTCCCAATAAAATCACATACTAGAATAGTTATTTAACTTTTGATATGATTATGATTTGTTTATAGATTAATATTCAAATCTTTTGATATGATGATGCATTTACAGATTTATACTCATGCATTTAAGATAGGAGAGTCATTGGCAGACTTGCAAAACTTCTAGATGTTCGATGTATCGACGCATAGGAGCAGACTTCCTCCGATTGTAGACATTCGATACAAACACGACCGAATTCTAGGAATAAGACGTACCTTCACCCCGATTGGGAGGGTAGGTGGCAGACAGTGACGTCACCGGGATCCCTAGAATTAGAGTTGATTCGAGACAAGACATGATTTGATTTGAATTGCATGTTTATATAGATTGATTTCATAGACTATGGAGCCTATTGTTATTGCTTTCATGCATGATTTATGATTATGTATTAGCATGCATACATGTTTTATATTGGGATTTATTCTCACCGAAGTTTCCGGCTGTTGTTATGTCTGTATGTGTGCATAACAACCGGTGGGACAGGATCTGGGTCACGACAGAGATGAGATCGAGGTAGCGTGGTGACTTCGGGCGCAGAAGATCACTAGTGGTTTCGTATTAGGCTTGTACTACTTGTAGATTGTAGTTTGTATTAAACACTAGTTTGGATGAATGTACTAGAACAAGATATGTACTTATGGTTGTTGTAATTAAATAAAGAAAGATCCTATGTTTAGTTTATATACATTTGATTTAATGTTAAAAGCAAAAATTTGATCCACATTTTATAATAAAGATCCGATTAATCCCAAAAGAATCGAGTTAGAGCCCGGGTCCCCACAACATGTGGTATCAGAGCTGTAGGTTCTATAGACTGAGATAGATTAGAATGAGCGGGGTATATCGAGTCATCTTCCTTGCTTTTGATATGTTTGCATGATTTATTGCTTTCCCTACTATATGTTGTATTGTATCTGAGTTGATTTAAAGCATATAATTGTCAAGACTGAATCAGAACCGATTCTGGATCAGAGGAGAACTGAGACAGATTGTATATAGATTGTGTACTATTCTGTTTGATATTCAGATATGCCGCCTCGACGAGTACCGCAACCAGCAGCAGGTCAGGCACCAGAACAGGGCAGTACGTCCAGTGATCCGATGGACGTGACTGCTACACCCGATGGAGACTTGGCTTAAACGGTTTCAGTCTTTCCGACCACCGACACTGAAAGGCACAGAAAATTCAGTCGAGTGTGAGAGTTGGCTAGAGGATATCGAGATGCTATTCGAATCCCTTGAGTACACTGATGACTGACGAGTGAAATTAGTTGGGCACCAACTGCAAGATGTGGCCAAGAACTGGTGGATTACTATGAGGAGAGCATTGGAGCACCGTGGTACACAGATTACTTGGAAGGTGTTCAAGACTGAGTTTTATCAGCGATTCTTCACTGTGTCTTACCGAAAAGATAAGGGTGCCGAGTTCGCCAATTTGAGGCAAGGACAACTGAATATAGAAGAATATGTTTCCAAATTCTCGTCATTGCTCCGATTTGCTCCTCATGTTGCCGAGAATGAAGAGGCTGTTGCGGATCAGTTTATAGATGGCTTGAATCCAGAAATCTTCACCTTGGTGAACACCGGTAGGCCTAACAACTTTACTGATGCGTTGAACCGTGCCAAGGGAGCAGAAGCTAGATTACTTAGGCAACGAAGCATTCCTTACGTTGCTCCGACTCCTAGACCGCCACTACCTTCAGTTCAACCCCCTCTTCGATTTGAGAGCGGTGGTAGTAGTAGCGGGAGGAAAGATCAGTTGTAAGCCAAGGGCAAACAATTCAAGAAATCAGGGAGAGTTCGTCGAGCTCCAGTGGGTCATGACAGAGAGGTCCTGGCCAGAGTACCGACTATACAGGTGTGTATTGCAGTTCTTGTGGAGGTAGGCATGCCTCTGAGTAGTGTCAGGGAGTCATGGACCGATGCAATATTTGTAGACAACAAGGACACTTTGCCAGAGTTTGTCCCAAGAGAGGTGCACAGTGACCCCAGAGTGCAGGGTCATCTGCATCAGTGCCTCAGATTGAGAGACAGATATCTGTACATTCATTTCAGCCACCCTCTGCACAGTCCCAGCAGAGACCAGGAGGTAGTCAGACAGTGAGCCAACCTCCTAGACAGAAGGCTCGAGTGTTCGCGCTGACAGAGGAGCAGGCACAGGATGCGCCAGACGATTTGATTGCAGGTAACTGTTTTATTTGCGGTTATCCTGCAGATGTGTTGATAGACACAGGTGCATCCCATAAATTCATTTTTGAGCATTTTGCATTGACACATGCATTGCCCGTAGAGTCATTGTCTACTGTAGTGTCTATTTCTTCTCCGTTGGGAAGTGGTCTGATATCTGTGACTTCAGTTAGACATTGTATACTACAGTTTGAGGGGCATGAGATTGATTTAGACTGTTGTAATGCCCCAGAATTGTCGTAGAATTGATCAGACAAGATTAATGAAATATCCCAAGACTTGTAGAATTGATCAGATAAGATTATGGGATGTTGCTCGGAGCAAACTATAAATTTTAGAATGTGCAAGACCGCACCCGCACCCTTGTGTACACCGCACCCGCGGTGTAAGTTCAGTAGGGTAAGAATTTTGGGCGAAGCAAGACCGCACCCGCGGTCTTGCATACACCGCACCCGCGGTGCCAGACCGCACCTGCAGTATTGGAAGGGCCGCACCCGCGGTCATGAATTGTGCATTTTAGATAGAATTGCCGAGACTGAAGCGCACCCGCGGTGCTGCAGGGACCGCACCCGCGGTGTGATGTGCAATGCAGAGAATGATGCCACGTTTCAGTTGGTGCATGCAGTATATATATAGAAGCATGACACGTTTGATTCAGAATTCAAAGGGGAAATCGATAGCTTGGGAGAGAAAGTTTAGTTCTTAAGCTTAGAATTTGGGTTACGAAGAATCCGTGTATCAGAATTCGAATTCGAACGCAGTATCGTACTCCTCTCGACTAGAGCTACACAAGGACGTAAGTTTTATTACGTTTTGTAGTGTTTTGAAAATATGATGTTGCTAGAATTGCATGGGATTCAGATATGGTGTTTTTACTACCGTAGACATTGTAGAATTGAAGTCAGATTAAAGAACAGACTGTTTCTGTAATTGTTATGATTTTCAGAAGATATTGATTGAGATTAAACACTAGATTTGTATTGTTCTTGATTGAAGAATAGAGAGATGATTATTCTTGTACGTCTGGATAGATTATTCAGTAGATATGTGAAGTCAGATCGAAGAAAGAATACCGTATGTCTGTGTTTTGTATGTCAGCATCTCTGAAGATGTATTTTTTAGATATTCATACGCTGGAACAGATTAATCAGATTCAGATATGATTTAGATTATATTGTGATATTATTGATATGACTCAGATTGTATTTTGTTCAGATATTGATCAGATTTTGTACTGAATTGAGTATTGATCAGAACAGATTGTGAATTGAGTTACACATTGATACAGTGTATTTATATTTGTCATTTCAGATCGGATATGGAAAGACTGGACTTCAAGACTTCGTCTTCCTCAGAGGGGGACGACAAAGGTATAATTCATGTGATATTCGGGAAGAAACAACTCAATTGAGATCACCATTTGAGTTGCCCAATAAATCACATACTATATGATTGTGTATAGATTTGTTTATAGAACTTGTATATAAATCTTGCTATGCTTTGTTTACAGAGCATGTGGCATTGCATTAGAATGATTATGCTTGTTTACAGATTTTGTATTCATGCATTAAGATAGGACAGTCTGGAGATCAGGCAGACTTCTAGATGTTCGGCGATATCTCAGCTTAGGGGAAGATCACCGCCCCTTTGTAGACGTGGATACAGATCAGGCCGAAGTCTAGGAATAAGACGTACAGCACCTCGATTGGTAGGGTAGGTGACAGCCAGTGACGTCTTATTCACCCCGGGATCCCTAGAGTTATAGATCGAGTCAAGTCTAGACATGATTTGATTAGGACTTCATGCTTATATGGATGTGGCTCCTAGATCATGGGACCCATCGTTATTGCTTTCAGTTGTGCTAGCATGTTTTATGATTTAGATTGTTGATATGCATGTTTATCCAATTTGAGTTGCATGCTTAATTTCATAGATTATGAAATATATTGTGTTTATACATGATCGCATGTTTTATGAATTAGTTTGTTTATATACATGCTTACCATGTTTTATACTGGGATTTATTCTCACCGGAGTTATCCGGCTGTTGTCTTGTTTTGTATGTGTGCATGACAACAGGTGGGGCTGGATCAGGGTCGAGATGACGATGAGAGAAGACGAGTTAGCGTGGTGATTCCGGACTTGTAGCAGACTTGGTTTATTACTTGAATGTAGTAATTGAACCTTAGACCTAGGTTGTACAGTATTGTACTTTTCTACTGAACTTTAGTTTTTATACAGATATGTATATTATGTAGATGCCATTACCTTCCGCACTTTATTTTAAAAAGAAAAATTTTTAGACCCTATTTATCTGAATAGATAATTAAATCCCAAAGACGATTAAGAAGATGATTAGCGTCCGGGTCCCCACAACAGGTGGTATCAGAGCTGATAGTTCCTTTAGACTTAGATTATCAGAGTGAGAGATCCTTTAGATTAAGATAGTCAGAACTGATAGATCCTTTAGACTGAGGTAGATTGAGATAGAAGAGAATGAGCGGGGTAGATTGAATTTTCTTCCTTGCATGTGATTGCTAGCATGAGAATTACGTCAATGTTGATTTGCATGATGTGTGCTAGCATGATTTATTGCTTTCCCTATTACATGTTGCTTGTTATCTGAGTTGATGGCAGCATGTACTTCCTAAGCCTGGATCAGAACCGAGTCTGAATCAGAGGTATATGATCAGAGGAGGGCTGAGACAGATTGTATAGATTGTGCACTCATGTGTTTGGTAATCAGATGTACCGCCCAGAAGAATTCCAGAAAGAGGCAGTACTTCATATGATCAGACAGGTAGGTCAGAACCTCAGATAGACGTGTCAGAAATTCAGATGGAAACACAGTTACAGAGGTTCCAGTCGTTTCAGCCGCCGGTTCTGAAGGGAAATGAGACGTCAGCAGATTGTGAGAAGTGGCTTGAGGAGACAGAAATGTTATTTGAATTCCTGAGTTTCACAGATGAGTGTAGAATTAGGCTTATTGAGAACCAGTTGCACGAAGCTGCCAGAAGATGGTGGTTACTCACCAAAGGAGCTTTAGAGCAGAGTCGTTCAGTGATTACATGGAAGATTTTTAAGGTTGAGTTCTACCAAAGATTCTTCCCCGTGTCATATAGAGAGGACAGAAGTGCATATTTGCAAACCTAAGACAAGGCCAATTGAATATTGATGAATATTCTGCAAAGTTCTCTACTTTATTGCATTTTGCTCTTCATTTAGCTGGGAATGATGAAGCTGTAGTGAATCAGTTCATCAGAGGATTGAATTCGGAGGTAGTTGCATTGATGAATTTGCAGCGACCGTACCATTTTGCTGATATCTTGAGTAGAGCTAGACAGCTAGGGGGTTGTGTGTGAAGCAACCCCAGACGCAGCAATCCCCTCTTCGAATTGAGCGTGGTAGTACGAGTGGAAAGCAAGATTTGCTGAAAGCTCAAAGGAAACCGTTCAAGAAATTAGGAGGTGGTTCCTCTAGTTCCAGTGGTTCCAGCCCGAGCTATGCTGGGGTGTATTGCAGGACTTGTGGGGGGAGACATCCCACAGAGCAATGCCAGGGAGTGACTGGTAATTGCCATATTTGTAGACAGCCGGGACACTTTGCTAGAGTCTGTCCCCAGAAAGGTTTTCGAAGATCTTAAAGCACAGAGTCATTGGTGGTAATGACTAAAGAACAGACCCAGAATTCGCAACAGGTACTATTCCTTTATGATTATATGCATAGGTATTGATATGTACTACTGCATTATTTATGAGTATCTGTGATTGAGTAGCATGGAGATATGCTATATCTGTTGGGTCTGTGTATACTGTAGTATTGATTCCTTGGTTGTTGAGGAATATGTTGATATCAGAAATGTCTGTGACATAGGATATACTACGGTTAGATAAGAATGAGACTGAACTAGATTGTGATGGACTTGTGTTATATGATTCTGATTGCAGTATTGACATGTATATGCTAAACAAGTACAGAAATATCGTAGAATGGTGTGCCAGAAACGGTAAGATTCAGACCAGATCTGGCTGATAACGGAGATTTTCCGGTAAGGATTCTAGATCCAGAATTCCTTAAATTATTGTACTGTTTATGACTCGATTATTACAACAAGGAACAGATGGTATCCTTATGTATTCAATAGATTCATTGAAATCGAGTCTAGCAGTGTGACAGAGTTGCTAGTAATATAATAGTTGACTAGTGTTTGCCTAGATAAGATGTCAGATGTGTTTTATATCAGCAAGAATTGGCAGATTCATGTATGGGCTGAAGAATCCAGTTGACTGAATATTTCTCTGGAAGATATTTCAGTTCTGTTTCTAAATTGATAGATTTTATGTTCAGAGGTATTCTGAAAATTATGCTTGGTATATCTATGATTTATTGATATATTGCCGCATTTGAATGATTCTATTGAATATTTGAAGATTGTGTTAAATATTCAGAGAACTATGATCAGTGTATACAGAAATGGGTCAGGGATGAATCCAGTATGCAGTTATGGATACAGTGTTTATTCAGAATATGCAGTATCTGAAGATCGGTTGATTTAGACAGTTAAGACAGAAAGATATCAAGAATTCCAGAAATGTCAGAAATTTATTATCTGTAGATTATCGTATTCTGATTATTTATTCTCTTATTGTTATATATATCTGCTGAGTATTGTTATTGTTTTACATCCGTATTTGTGCGATATCTTATATTGTTGGGAGCATATGTTATTTGCAGATAAATATAGCAGTTGATCTGGGCAGTATGAGGATTGGTCAGATAGCCAGAATTTACAGTTGCTTGATTTTGTTATTTTATGAGTTTTTCTTAAACTCACTAGATCTGTATAGGGTCTTTCTATTCTGAACCTGATGTGATATTACTGTTATTGTGAATCAGTGTTTGATACAGATTAGTGTAAACAGTCAGACATGTGATCAGAATGTTCAGAATTTGTTTGTAGTAATCAGAACAGAGCATCAGTCAGAATAACAGATATGTGATTTTGTGTTGTCTCATATTGATTAGTTTATGATATCAGATGTTTCAGAATTGTTTACAGATTTTGATATTGATAGTCAGAGCCGAATACCAGTCGAAACAGCGCAAGCATGCGGAAACGTTGATATGTTTTTGAAAATGCAAGCTTTAAAAAAATATATATTTCCGCACTTTTAAAAAGAGTGTCGCTAGGTTCAGAGCAAGGTTCCTGTATAGGGTTGTGCCACCGCCAGCTTCTGCCGCTCAGTCTTCAAGCCTCAAATCTGTAAGCTTTTATGATTTAAATGTTTTAAAGATTTACTCTTATCACCTGCCTGTTAACATGATTTACGTTTTATGACGATCTATGGTATATGTTTAGCTTCTTTTATGATTTAAAGATTTACTGTTTTTTTTATAAAAAAAAAACCAGATAAAATTGCGTGTTGGTTACGTTTGGATTGGAGGTGTCTAAGAATTCGAATATTGGGCTTTGGAGAAGTTGATAGTGATTTGACTATATTGATTTTTAGCA